>NC_045437.1:168792797-168882377 GCF_002776525.5 Piliocolobus tephrosceles
ATATATATATATATATATATATATATATATATATATATATATATATGCAAGGACATTTTATCCCAGTATTTTCCACTCATAATAATACTGAAATCTTTTTAAAATATAGGTAAATAATTGTTCTTGCTACAGGAGAATAGATTGTGCAAGAAGGCAAGAGAGTGTATTTTCTTCCAGAGGGAAAAAAGACTGACCATAAACAACAGGTAGTGGAAGGAGAAGCAGCTGAGAAAGTGTTAGAAAAATGGATGGGAAATGCTCCCGCACTGTCACTTACACACATACAACTATTTTCCCCTTCAGAAGTCTCTGTGAGAATGGTCTCCAGTGATTTCTTGCCCTGTAATCACCTGCCTCTTCCACCGTAGCAAGGAGACAGTGCTAGCATCCCGATTGTTAGATGTATTGTTGCCTACAGCAATTAAAATTTCCCAACTTGAGAGGTGGGCTATGTTTTAAGTGGGGTTTTGAGAACTGTTCTAAAAGTAGAGGACATACAATTGCTCTAATTACAAGTAAAATCCAAGCTTAAACAGATGACCTTTAAAGTATTTTCTTTATACAGTAAGACATGATAACAGAATCTGTATATTTGATATGATGCTGCTAAGAGTTTTCCCTGGAATTAAAGACATAGCCTGAATATTGACCTAAGAGCTTGAGGTGACTTGACCTCTCTTACTCTTCAATGAAAGTAAAATGATCATCCATTTGGGTGCCTTTCTAATCCCTAGGAAAAATAAAGGTGTAGGCACTTAAGGAAGAATTACTCAGCTCAGAATTTATGGGTGTGCTCACTACACTCTTGAACACTGATTATCTTAGAAGAAAATATCCTAGTTAATATTTGTATGTTTTGAGAGATTGGTGTAGATAGATTAGAAAAGCTGAGTGAAGAAATTCAACTAAAAAATAAAAAATCTCTCTTGCATGGGATAGAAAAAACACCACCACCATAGAACAGAGGTTCTCAATCGGAGGCATTTTCTCTCTCCAGGGGAACGTTTGGTGATAACTATCTTTTTGACTTCTGATTGGGGCAGTGGGGAAGCAGAGTGGCTTGCATTTAGTGAGTAGAGGCCAGAGTAGATGCTAAACATTCAACAATGCAAAGGACAGCTCCCACCGCAAGCAAAGAATTATCCAATCCAAAAAGTGTCATGGTTAAGAAACTGCCATGAAAAAGTAAAATATCATCACATCATCAGAGAATAGGAGATGACCATGGCAGTACTGTGATGAGATCAAAGGCAGAATACACTTCAAGGCAGAACCTGGTGTTCAGTTCACATTAAAAGAAGGAATGTGGCAGAAAATCCACTAAGTAGGTAAGTTTTAAAAAATAGGGATGACATTATGGCACCAACAGACAAAAAATCTTTAGGACAACTGTGTATGCTACAAAGTTATTTTAAGCCCAACCATTCACCCAAAAAAATTACACAAGGCTTCTTGATAGAGACTCCAATTGTTAAACATAACATTCCTATTACAGAAGCAATAATTCTATGGACTGCTATAAAACTAATGGTGTTAGATATTTATTTTGTTAAATTTATTTGAGGATAGTGGAAGAACAAAGATTGTACAATATTCTGGGGCATTTTCTTCCACCCTTTATCTTCTCCAAAACTATTGTTTTATTTTTTCCTGAAAGAGCAATAGATCTGTATTATCTTTTATTAACTTTATTTTCTATGAATCATAAACCATGTTAGCCAATATATCTCATCAGAGAAACGACGCTACATTTCATCAGTGACACAGAACTTGACATTATCAACAGTGGACTGAGAAGAAATGCAGTCATAAGCCAAACTATTTTTCTTGTAAAAGCTAAGAGACAACCATCATAATCTCTGCACTTTTAGGAAAGCTACAGATCTTTGTTATTTTGGGAAATATCTGTCTAAAACACCAAATATGTCTGCACATTTTCAAGTAGAGAAAAGAAAATCAAGATAATATGAGAGGCGAGGCAACACTAGTGGGTATGATGTTAATGACAACACAGTGAAATGAGGAATTGAGAAAAATAAGCAAGTATAGAGATCATAGCACCTTTAAGTTATGTTAAATTCTGCCTAACATTATGCCCTATGTTTTGATCCTTATCTCTGATGATTACAACTAAGGAATGAGCAGAAAACTGACATTTTGAGAAGACAATATATTCAGTCCTTCAAGTCACACTGATAAGCTATTACACTGATGTATAAAGTCTCTTCTATAATCATAGGTCCTCATAGCACTGGTTTTGGTATTTTTGGATCCCTAATGCTACTGTGTTATTTTCTACCATTCTTGATGGCAGGGAGATTTGCCCCACTAATTTCAGCCATGAATCTTGAAATATAAAAAATAGAAAGCTTTTGACACTAAGGTAGGACTCCATCTGCATTCATCGTCTCTTGTTCTTGGCTGAGAGTCACCATAAAAGCAGGAATTTGGACAAAAGAGAATCAGTTTGATGGCTTCTAAGTTGTTATGTATACGCAGGAGTGGTGGCTATTTAATGCTATTGTTCTCTGCTCTGTTAAGGTTGAATAAGTTATGGTTAAGGACCAAATCTTTCTCTACAGAAAATAACTAATGTAATGAAGATAATTTTAAAACCAAGTGTCAAAAATAAGAATTTTAAGAATAAAAAGTATTATTTCAGCAATTTTTTGCTGCTCAAGATTTACTGTGAAATGTTGGAAATAATGAAATGCTTGGTTTACGTCAGATGTGCTAAAAGCTTTGTTTATGTGTTAAAAGACAATGCGAAGTAATGAGAAGGTGTACCAACTTGAAATCTAAATTTGGGTCAAATACTAAACTTCTAATTAGGATGTGATAGAGAATATAACAAATACTAGAGATAAATGTAAGCTTTTAGAAATGAAATTGGTATCGATTAAAACAGATATATTTGCCCTGAAAAAGGAGTGAAATATTAACTACTTAAAATACTTTGTCTACCATATATTTAATATAATGTTAATCTCTTAAGACTAGAAGTAAAATCCACCTACCAAAGCCAGATTTATTTAAGACACAGATATTGTACATTATACAATTTATGAGGGTAATCTGTTTAAAAACACTAGCAAAACAGACTAGCAAAAAGAAATATGGCCACAAATAAATAGGCACTCATTTAAGCCTAAATAAAATATTCTAGCAAAATAAATCTGCAATGATTTCATTCCTCTGCGAAAGAAATTTGTAAGTTTTTGAGACCATGAATTTTACAGATATTGAAGCTTAAAAAAATCAGATTGAATTGCATTGGTAACCTCCATTTTCAGTTTTGTTGACCTCAAAATCATGCATACAAACAGCTCACATTTTAGTTACATGAGCATAAAATTATCTTTAAAAAATGAATGCCTTGATGACTATTAGTAGAATCTTACCTATGCTTCAAAGAGCATGAAGACTCTTGTGAGATATATATACATATATATATAGAATCATTCTAGTTCCCAGTTTTGCTCTTTCATCTCTTCTACCATGTGAAGACACAACTTTTATTTCCTACAGAAGATGGACCCAGCCTGGAAGCATATATGTATATATATATGAAACATGATTTGTGTTTTACAATTTCATATTGTAGAGGTTTACCTTTAAAGAGACTACTAGGTTTAATAACTTAATCCCTCAACTAATGGATAACTTGATTTTTTGCACCAGCATTGATATAAATAGATATATTCATATAGCTGCTGTTAAAACTTGTGAAAGATTTCAGTTTTCTCTATATACAAGCTAAAATGTTAGGTACCATCCCTTCATGAATGATGGCAGAAAACACATCTCCCTGAGTCAGCAAAAAAGGACATAATACTCATGGCACAGAAGCTAGCATGGACATGATATTAATATTAGTCCTCTTTGCTCCTCATGTACCACAGAGCTGAAGCATAGATGCTTGAATGAATGCTGTTCTTGCTGAAGATTTACATTAGAACTGAGTCAGTCCCTGAGTCTTAAATGCTGCAATTCCTTATGATATCAGTTTATTACTGATAATATTGATAGGGCTCATGATTCTGTTTATGACAAACAATTCATTGAGAACTTACTATGGGCCCTGCTTTGCATTAAATGACTAAATATTTCCATTATTTATTTATTATGAAATTTTCACAGTAACACTGAGATACAGAAACTATTGATATTCCCAGAGGAGATGATGGAACTGAAACAAAGGGAGCTTAATTAACTAAATCCACAGAAATGAATTCTAGAAACCAAGTTTCAGGGCCTATAGTTGTAATTACTCTGCTAAAGTCCTTTGTTTCATAATGAAATTACTTCTAATTTGCATACTTTGAGAGACTGCTGATCAAATTTCTCTTCAAAAGCCTTAAAAATAACCATACAGCTAATGATCTGCTATGATTTTCATGTATGTGTCCCTCCAAAATTTGTGTATTGGAACCTAATATGCAATGAGATGGGGCCTTTTAGGAAGTGATTAAATCATGAGGGCTCCACTCTAATGAATGGAACAGTGCTCTTTTAAGAGTTCAAAGGGAGCATTCTAGTGTGCTCTTTTGCTCTTCCATCCCTTTCTGCCATTTGAGGACACAGCTTTCATTTCCTACAAAGGATGCTATCATTCTGGAAGCAAAGATTCCTCATTTGATACTAAATCTGCTGGTGTCATTATCTTGGCCTTCCCAGCTTTCAAAACTATAAAAAATAAATTTCTATTGTTTATAAATTATCCAGTATAAGATAATGTATTATAGAATAGGAACAAATTAAGATGTTATCCCTCATTGGAATCTTACAAGATTTGCAAATTTTGCTATTTAACTAAATTATACTGAGAACTATGTTCAAAGGGTAAAATTTATACATTACAGTGAAATAATATGTAACATTTGCAAACCTCATGTAGGACAGTGGTTCTCAAAATGCAGGCTTGAACCAGCAACATCAGCATCACCGCTTGTTAGGAAATGTAAATTTTGGGCCCTACCAACACCTACAGAATCACAAAATCTGGAAATGTGTCCATGCAATCTGTGTTTTAATGAGCTCACCAGGTGATTGTGACACATGCTGAAGTTTGAAAAACACATTGGGAAAAACCATAGTTGGCTTCCAAATTAGGGAACACAAAAATAGCATAAAGCAAGTAGAAAAGTTGTATTCTGAAATATAGGGAAATTGACATGCTTCATACAGAATACTCATACTCTGAGTTCTCTTTCAAAACTTTAAGTTAAAGAATACCCTAGTAAGCATTCATTTTTCCAAACAGGAGTTTGAAGATTTATTTTTTTTCCTGAAGAATTTAAATGACTCTAAAGAAAATCTTTACATATGTGAAATTTGAAATGTTCAGAACTTTCTCAGTTATCCCACAGTAGGAAGCCATCAGCAAGTCCTGCAAATAGTCATAGAGGTTCCAATCAGCTTTTTAATGCCCCATTCTAAAAGTCTGTACAAGTCAAACTATAAGAGAATTATAAATAATAAAGGCATTTTTATAAATATAACAGAATTTTAAATAATAAAGGCATATATGTATATGAAATGTGTGTATATGTATATTTATGTGTATATATGTATATGTATAGATATATATATGTATATGAATTACATAGAGGTTGAGCCTGTGATTGTGGTCTCATTAGATTATACTGTAATCAAACAAAGTGCTTTCCCCAGGCTTCGAACATGATGAGTTGAGCTCTATCTTCATGTAGTCATTCTGAATCCTTATTTTTATAAAACAGCACCCTTTGTTAATTATTTTTATGGCAATTATTGTTCTATGTTATGATTAAATCATAGCTAGTCTGACTTACAGATAAATTAAAAAGAGTAGAAGAGAATGTGGCTTTGTACAAAACCACGTAAAGTCATCATCAGTTCATCCGGATGAATCTTGAAACCCATTTAGCAGCCAGTTTTACAAACCTTTAATATATCAGTGCTCTAGTATATATCTTCAAACAAATGTAAGTAGAACAAATATTTTCTTGTTTTGAATTGTCAAGATATTAAACGTCAAGTCTTTGGGAGAGCTGTTTGCAAGTTTCAATGGTGAGAAACATGCTATTGTCAACTTGAAATGTATTCTGTAACGGAGGCGCTAAAAATCCTAGTTTTCCAATGTGTGCGTAGTATTGGCAATATGAATATGCATTGCATATAATCTAATTATTATTATAAGCTGCTCCCTGTCTATGTATTTGGAAACCTTTTCACAAAGGAAGTTGCCTACCTGTGGATTTTTACATTAGAAATGCTACATTCCAAAAAAAACAAAAAGCAAAACATACACACACATGCGAGTGCATGAACCTGCTCTTAAAAAGTTGGAAACAAACCTGAGAGAAAATTGAGCAAAAAAATATGTACAGTTCACAAAAAAGAAAATGCAAATGTTACTTAAGTATGTGAAAATATATTCTATCTCAGTATTAGTAAAATAAATTAAAACTATAGAGATATCGCTTCTTACTTACATGATTGGCAAAAAAATCCAAAGGATTGTAAATATACTCTATTGGTGACATTGGAGAAAATAAGTTATTTCAGATATCACTGGTGAAAATTCACTACAGTGCAATACAGTAAATTGGCTAAATTGGCTAAATTGGCTATATTAAATGCAATTAGAGATGTACTTACATGTTTGACCTTCCAGTACAGTAATCTGAAAATATCCAATTCCAAATATAAGATAAAACATGCACAAATTTGTTTATAAAAGCATTTTTTCTTATGTCAATAGATAACTGAATCAACTTTGATAAATTGCCTAAACACCTCTCTCTGCTAAAATAATATACAACCACTTACACATCCTGTGGAATGGAACACAGAGCTAACTGGGATCTAGAAGTTAATGCTTGCAGTTGTTTCTCCTAAATTCCAATCCCCAGTCTTGTCTATCACACATAATAGACCCAATTGAATTACTGGTTTCTTCTGTATACCTCTGGATAATTAAATCATACATTTCACCCTTGGAAATATGAGTGTAAGCCCAGCAGTAACGTTGGTATCTGACCTATCTTATACTTCCTGACCCTTCTCTTTTCAATCCAACATTCCACCAACTGGAATGCTGAATCTTTCTGTTCTTTGCTGTGTGTCAGAAATATTCTTTAAATTGCATTTTTTAAGAGACAGGATCTTGCTGTGTTGTCCAGGCTTGAATGCAGTGGCTAGTCACAGGCATAATCATTGTATACCACCACATTCTTCAACTCCTGGACTCAAGTCATCCTCCTGCCACAGCCTCCTGAGTAGCTGGGACTTTGGGTGGACAGGGGTGCTTGGCTCTAAGTTACATTTTCTTTCTTCCTAAAATTGTATTTATTCTCTCCTCTTCTATAAATTGAGTGGCTGTAGCTTCTGGGTGAGGGTGAGGATGAGATGGAGATAGCATCATTTAACATTTTCAAAATTTTACTTGCTTTGCACTCTCGGTGAGAAACACTATAGCAACGAGAGTGTATCATCAAGGGAGAACAGAGTACTCTGTTTATCTAGTGTAAGAATGGCAATACTAAAAGAAAACAGAAAGAAAATAGTTTTAGGGCCTATTGTTTGCCTTTTCCTATGTTTCCAAATAAGTAATCAATCCTTGATTTCTAAAGTAATATTCTTTTAGTTAGGACTATTACAAAAGTTATCATGGTAACTTTCACCTCAGAAAAATTGAGCTGTTTGTTACTGAAAAACTTTGTTCCCTATACACATGGAGAAAGTTAGAATTTGCGGTTTCATCTAAATATTCTTATCTATGATTTTTGACTTTGAAATGAAGAAAATACATTGGGTCAATTTGATAATATGCAGAAATAGTAGGTTCATTCAATAATAAACTGATATATTTTAATGATCTTAATCCTTACTCCATGAGAAAAAATTCAATTAAGTATATTTTAGTAAAGCAAGGTTGATACATTGTACTATTAAAATAAATTGATAGAGAATTATTTATTCTTGTATTTTGTGCTGACATAAGACATTTCAGACAAAGCTTAAATACTGGCTGCCTGATGAAGAGAGAAAGTCCTTTCTGTTACGAACTATGCGATCAGTGACCTGTGCTGCAGTGCCATGATTTTAGTGGCCGTAGTTGAAAGGCACCATCTCTTGTGCCTTATTGGCAAGGATTATGTTCATATAGTTTTCCTGGAAAATAAATGCATATTTTTATTCTATTGTTGAAGATAACCTAGTGACATAAAAGGAAATTAAACTGCTCTTCATGGGCTTTGTATTGAGCTGATGTGACCTGCTAATAAAGTTTAAATCTTACTAGATGTTTACATTTTTCAATTGATTTGACAACGCAGCAAGATATCCAACAAGAGCTTGTTTTGCTTGGTTGTGAAGTGCATTATCAGTGTGCCTGAGGGCCCATATGTGTTCATGGAAGATCTTACTACAGCAAGGAGAAGCCTATTTTTAAACAGTATGTTTGTGACATTTTCAAATATGTATGATATATTTTTCTTTAAACTATACAAACAACAATTCAAATGGAATGTCCCTAAATGGGTCTAATTATATCTAAAAATGCACAGAAAGTACATTGTTGCTGATATATTTATAGTCTTTTGGACACTTTATTGTATTTATTGAATTGTTTTCAGTTTAGTAATGAGATACCTTATTTCCAGGTGAAAAAGAATTGTATGTTTTCTGATGTTGCGATTATATTTTCATTATATTATGACCAGAAATGTTTGCAATATTAATACTTATAATAAAATAAGAAGGTGTTCAAGAAGCCTAGAAACATTAAAAATGGGATTTAAAAATAAGTTTATCATATGGTTCCCAACACTTTGGAATTCCTATACATGTTATCAGTCTCAAAGAAATTTGCCTCTAAAGAATAAGCTTATTTACCTACAGATGGCAACACCCACCTCTAAGAATAATTGCATGAATCTCTAAACACATTTAGAGATATTAGGATTATAATATATTGGTCCCTCTATTTTTTATCTATTCATCTATCTATATCTATAACTTCAAAAGAGACATAACTTTTACCTGTTACTTGTTTCTATTTCTAAAGAACACAAAGCAAACAAGAATAAACATAGTCATGACAAAATGGAATTGTTTTTATGTGCCTCATATCCTATATCCTCAAGTCCAATTCTCAGTAGTAGTACAATACTTGATGGATATGAGTATGCTTTCTGGGAAATGCTAGTATTTTAGATTGATGCTTATTAATTGTAATATATGCTACAACTTCAAAAAGTTTTAAGTGTGCAGAATATACTTAATTTGAGGAAATAAAGGTTGATTGTATTTATTATTATCACATGCTATGTTGATAAGTTATGTAAATTTAAAAAATATAGAAACACAGCATAGCAAATTCATTCTAACTCACTGTATCTGTAATAAAATGTATTTTAAAAACTTGTATGCCATGAGTAAAAAAAAAGTTACATAATACAAACGTAGTATTAATTTAAAACCTAAAGATACACCATTGTAATATAGGAATATTTCATATCAATATGTGTAGGCTCGATTCTCACCACATAAGGAAATAATGGTAGAGCTGTCCTTATCTTATTAAATAAGTGATTTTCCATGCTTAAGTCAATCTTTGGTAGCCACTCTAGAAAGTAGTAAACTTTTTTTTAATAAAAACGTTTTAATTTAAATGTTTTTAATGTTTAATTTAAATGTTTTAATTTAAAAACAAGTAATAAGTATATTACTTATACTGGAATAGAGGAAGAAAAGGAATACAAACATAGAAACAATTCTGAATCTTGGAACAGAACATACATGCACTTTTACAGGCAAATGGGAAAATCAACGTTAGTGAAATCCATACTGATATCAGAATTATTAGTCACTACATAAAAAACAAGAATAAATAGTAAATACCCCAAATGAGATTGGTAGCTGGTAAAATGTTTTATTTTCTTGTTCATTTAATGAAATCCACTGTGGTTCTTAGTGATATAGATCATTTTGCAGTATATAAGCCCCTAAAGAAACAATTAGTGCAAGATAAAGTTAATGTACGTAGTATTGTGTTTAATAAGAAGACTTTCAACACCCAATACTTCCATATAATTAAGCTTCAAATGAGCTGTGTTAAAAACTGAAAATGAATGAAGATACTTTGAGTATCCATCTTGTGCCAACTCCGTAACTCTAAAGTCGCACATATACAGGATGGATTCGCAAAACATACTGAAGACCTTGACAACTGAGCTGACATTGAAGAAATCACTTACATAAAATGATACAGAATTTCTACTCAGAACCACACCTTTATACAGAAGGAATCCATTCATTAAGGAGGACAGCTTTTTTTTTTTTTTTTTTTTTTTTTTTTTTTAATCGTAGTGACAACTGTTCAACAACTCTCAGGATGTCCTGCATTTTTTAGAAAAATTTAGGTCAATTTTTCAATGCCATTCTATCTGTGACTTTTGGATGATGGAAGATAAGCATTTAATTTGTCCATCAGTAAAATGTACAACTTTATTTCTTGCAGTATGAGCCTGTCTTTGCAACCTCTTTGTAGCTTGTATATGTTTAACTTCTCTGTACCGGTCACTTAGAACAAGACACTGGAAGCTGCAACCAAAATAAAGAATAAGGTATGAGAACTGCGGAGTTTCATTAATAATTATAGGAGTCTTCCAGGAAGCATATTATACTAAAAGATTCCAGAAATGGTTTATGACAGAAGGGGAAACTGTATTTCCTTTCTTTCCCAGTTACACTTGACACCTTTGGGAAAATAGTCTTTAATCCTGGTTTTGAATATATACCATGGACACTTTTTCCCAGAAAAAGAAAATTCCACTCCTCGTGGGGCTTTGAATAGCTAAAGCTCCTCAGCTGTCTCCTCCCAGGCATGAAAATCACAACATGGAGACCAAGATCTCACTCATATAAAGAGAAAGCACAGGGCTGTAAGTGGCCTGCACATCAGCACTTTCTTAGGGATAGAACACGGTCTCTGCCTTGTACTGTGCCTTTTGGAAGAAAGACAGTTGAGATAATAACATTCAAAGGGGTATGACTCTTGTGAGCCTTGGTTCATCTAGGAATGGTGGACCCAGGCTGCTCTGCTCTACTGAACTGCTAGACAGGCCTTTGCTCCTGTACCCTCATAAGGCATGCACAGGGCACATTCTCCTTTATCATCAGTCAAATGTTTCACCTCTATGTATATATTCTCAAGAAAATTATTCACCACAACAATTATTGAACCTTGGAAGATACTTCTGGTGAAGTTCCCTGCTACTGCCAACCTCCAAATCTCAAGTATTTGAAGGTCTTTCCTGCCCATCATGGCTCTCACCTCTTCTGCAACCCACTCCACAGCAGTTTCTACTACCAATGAATCTCTTTTTCTCAACTCTACTGATGGGGATGATAAACTGCGTTCATTATTCCTTAGTTTGTATAAAGACATTTTACCCTTCTCTGTGGTATGGTCTGCCATCTTCTCCTTCCTTCTGCAGAGGGCAGTGGATATTATTAAAAGAGTTTCTCTGATCCTATTGGTGATCTGGAGGTAGTGGTGGTGGTGGTGGGTACATACAAGAAAAGATGGGTACTATGGCTAGTTAGATAAGATGAAGAACCTTCAGTACAGTCTGGCCTGTTTTGCTTTCTTTTAGGAGCTGAGAATAGTCTCTTTGTTTGCATGAGGATGTTTTCATGCCAAAATGTCTCTTTTTTTGCAGCCAGATGTCGTCATCTTGATTTTCTTCTTCCTCCTCCTTCTCTTCCTTTTCCTGTTTCTTTTGCTTATTAGCCAGGTCAGGGTAAGATGGAAAGCAAGAAAGCTGAAGCCCTCATTGACCCCATGCTCCACATGCTTCTGAAGGACCCCCATGATGGGGAAGATACGGAAGCAGGCTATGCATCTGAAGCCACTGTCCAGAGCCACCTGAATATGGAGTTCAGGCATCCTGGGCCTGGCTCTCCTCCAGAGCTGGGGACTTTACTGGGTTGTCAGCCTTTCAGGCCTTGCTGGCCAAGCTGGCCTCACTATCAGTTAGGAGAACCTTTGTAGACATATGAGAGAGAGTGACTTCCGTATGGATCTTCTCAAGCAAGGCCACTTCTTCTGTTATTTTCTTCTTTAGGGAGTACTCCAGTTCTTTCTCTGTATCCCATAAGAGAGCCACAACCTTTTTCATTCAGACATGCATGTAGTAAATTTTCATGACCCTTTCCTCTTTCATACGGATTGAGGACATAAGGGATTGTTGGCTAAATGAAAAGTAAAGCAGACATGTACAAAGACAGAGGAGGTCTCCCTTTGCTCCAGATCCCGGGATAGAGGCATCTCAGAGGATCCAAGACAAGAAGCATCTTGATGTAATTGATGGCTTCCTAGGAAAAAAAGACATTTCAAACACAAATAAATTTGAGTAAGTGTATGTGAAGTCTGGAGGGGATAAGACAGACATAAAACTCTGCATGTGATCATGTATATGTGATGTTTCAGAATTCTGTAGGTGATATGTGTCATTTGAGGTGTATACTTGGTATATCTATGTAGAGAATGAGTAAGTGGTGTGTCTTTGGGGTTTTCTGTATGTTCCTGGATATACCTTGTGAGTGTTTCCAGTGTTGGTAAAATGGGACAGTAATAAGTGTGTGTGTGTGTGATGACACTACATGTGAATGAGTGTAAGAGTGGTACATGTTCTTTGTCTCAGTCAGACACCGTAAGACCCTTGACCTGTGGCCTTGGGTCAAGTCAGAGAATCCAGACTGTGGAGGGTATTCACCTGAGTCTAACATTCCTGGGAAAAGAAGAAGGAAAATCAGATAAGTGGTATTTTTTCACATTCAACAATTAATCAAGAAATATCATAGGCTCACACCTGTAATCTTAGCCCTTTGAGAGACCAAGGCAGGCAGATCACTTGAGTTCAGGAGTTTGAGACCAGCCTGGCCAACATGGTGTAACCCTGTCTCTACTAAAAGTACAAAAAATTATCAGGACATGGTGGTGCGCACCTGTAATTCATCTGTAATTGAAGGGGGTGGCCTGCCCCTCCACACCTGTGGGCGTTTTTGGTTAGGTGGAATGAGAGACTTGAGAAAAGAAATGAGACACAGAGACAAAGTATAGAGAAAGGAAAAGTGGGCCCAGGGGACCGGCACTCAGCATACAGAGGACCCACGCCCCACTGGTCTCTGAGTCCCCTCAGTATTTATTGATCATTATCTTTACCATCTTAGAAAAAGGGAAGTGGCAGGATAATAGGATCATCTTAGGGAGAAGGTCAGCAGTAAGACATATGAATAAAGATCTCTGTGACATGAATAAGTTTAAGGAAAAGTGCTGTGCCTTGATATGCATATGCAAACATCTCCATAAACCTTTTTGGTACATAAAGAGCAGCATTGCCGCTAGCTTGTCCCACCTTCAGCCCTAAGGCAGTTTTCTCCTTTCTCAGTAAACAGAACATAAAATCGGATTTTACACCAAGATGTTCAATTGCCCAGGGACGGGCAGGAGACAGATGCTTTTCTCTGTCTCAACTGCCAAGAGGCCTTCTTTCCTCTTATACTAGTCCTCCTCAGCACAGACCCTTCACGGGTGTCAGGCTGGGGGACGATCAGGTCTTTCCCTTCCCACGAGGCCATATTTCAGACTATCACATGGGGAGAAACCTTAGACAATACCTAGCTTTCCTAGGCAGAGGTCCCTGCGACCTTTCGCATTGTATGTACTTGAGATTAAGAGAATGGTGATGACTTTTCACAAGCATACTGCCTTCAGGCCTTGTTTAACAAAGCACACCCTGCACAGCCCAAAATCCATTAAACCTTGAGTCACCACAGCACATATCTCTTGCAAGGACAAGGTTGGGGGTAGGGTCACAGATTAACAGCATCTCAAATACAGAACAAAATGGAGTCTTTTATGTCTACTTCTTTCTATATAGACACAGTAAGTCTGATCTCTCTTTCTTTTCCCCACAGTAATCCTAGTTACTTGGGAGGCTGAGGCACTAGGATCACTTGAACCGAGAGGCGAAAGTTGCAGTGAGCCATGATGGTGCCACTGCACTCCAGCCTGGATGACAGAGTAAGACTCTGTATCAAAAAAAGAAAAGAAAGAAAAAAAGAAAAGAAATATTATATGTACAATTACACACACAGGGCACTTTCCTCATGGATATTTTAATCGAGTTACTGTTTAAAGTTCCAAATCATGCTAAACAAAAATATCTATTGGAACGGTGTGTCTGGCTGGGTGGGGCTGGATTAGCCATGAGTGGTGTATGCTATTCTGTGCAGTGTGTCTGAGGCTTAAATCTTGCCTGGCATATGGAAAGGTGTCCATATTATTTATCACTATTTCTGTTTATCTGAAGAATAAATTTGATGTATGTGTATAGGTAAAGTTCTTTGGTTTCTCATCTGAGATTATCATATGAAAGTCCTGCTGCTTCCTCAGAGTTGGAATATGCAGGAAATAATCCGTTGACTCCCACTTCTGGACTGCAGCATCCTCTTTCAGATATGTGCTCTTGTGACCTCTGTTGCCAGAGCTCTTTAGGATCTGAGTCTTGTGAGAAATGGTGGGTTCTGAGATTGAGTAGGAGATTCCAGTGGGATTTCTGGGACTGAATTTAGACTGGACCTCCCAAACGCTGGTCACATCCCTTCCTTGGATGCTTACCAACTTTTACCTAACACAGCAATGACTCGGCCTGATTAGCAATGTCACCTTTCTTAGTGACTCCTACTCACACGAAGCCCTAAGTTTTTTTTTTATCTCTACTCATCACACTCATAGCCTATTATAGAATCTTCCCGATTTATAAGTACAAGCTGGATGGTTTTTCCTATCATAATTTATGCATTTTTAATCAACTCTACCTCTACCATGAATTTAAGTATATCATGGAAATCTTCAGTTAATTTGTCTTACTCCCTTTTAATCTACATTTCCAATGCAAAGAAAATTCTCAAGCTTCACTAAACAAACCGGCAAATTCTAGTTTCTGATAAAATAACTCATAAACACCTTAAGTCCCTTCCCCTGTTTAAATCCTCAGTTAAGTCTGTCAGCAAGCTTTTATTTCTCAGAGTACATCCAATTAGTCTGTTGACCTACTGGAGTGTGTCTGGTTTGTTATTTTGGTGTGTAGATGGCAAAATTTAGTGTGTATCGTGTATTTGTTACAGTTAGTGTGTCATCTTTGGTGAGCATAGTCTGATGTATGCACATGACTATGTATATCTGTCTTTTTTTGTTTTTTTGTTTTTTTTTTTTTTTTTTTGAGACGGAGTCTCACTGTGTCGTCCAGGCTGGAGTGCAGTGGCCGGATCTTAGCTCACTGCAAGCTCCGCCTCCCGGGTTTACACCATTCTCCTGCCTCAGCCTCCTGAGTAGCTGGGACTATAGGCGCCACCTCACCTGGCTAGTTTTTTGTATTTTTTAGTAGAGACGGGGTTTCACCAGGTTAGCCAGGATGGTCTCGATCTCCTGACCTCATGATCCGCCCGTCTCGGTCTCCCAAAGTGCTGGGATTACAGGCTTAAGCCACCATGCCCAACCTATCTGTCTTTTTAAATAATTTTATGTAGTAAGTATAAGGGCGAGATTGTCATTGTATGTGAAGGTAGCATGAGTATGATGTGTTTGGGTATTTTCAGCATAGGTTTATATATGTATAGGTATTTCATCTTCCATGTATCATGCGATCTGTATGTCATGTGCTATTGAAGTATGAAACAGTTATATAATAGCCTTTTGGTTCATATGATAGACCGTGTGGATCTGAGTAACTTTGTGAGATCTGCAGAGACACTGAAAGTATTCTAAACTGGCCACGTAACATATGCATAGGAGAGAGGTCCTGTGAGCGCTTAGATTGTGGGATTATGTGAAGTGACTAAGGAATTGGGAACAGAGAGGAGTTTGAAAAGGGATTATATGATGTAATATCTTCCTGCATTGTTAATGTGAAGTAGAGTTCTACAATAGTGAATCATTTGTGTGAGTTACAGATTATGATGTTGAAGGAATGAGGTTACGAAAAAGCCAATTTGAGAAATGCATGTGCTGTGAAATGAGTGTGTAAAGGTTTAACTTGTGAGGATGAGTTTATGAGTATGTCTGAATGTATAAGGAAATGAGAGTAGGGAATTAAGAATGAAGGAATGAGTGTTTATAGAGACTGTTATGGCTAACATGGAGTGTCAACTTATTGGATTGAAGGATGCAAAGTATTGATACTGGTTGTGTCTGTGACGTCATTGCCAAAGGAGATTTGAGTCAGTGTGCTGGGAAAGGCAGACCCACCCTCAATCTGGGTGGGCACAATCTAATCAGTTGCCAGTGGAGCCAGAATAAAAAGCAGACAGAAGAACATGAAAAAACTGGGCTGGTTTAGCTTCCTGCATCTTTCTTCCATGCTGGATGCTGCATACTTCCTGCTCTCAAACATCAGGCTCCAAGTTTTTCAGCTTTGGCACTCAGACTGGCTTCCTTACTCCTCAGCTTGCAGACAGCCTATTGTGGGACTTTGTGATTGTATGAGTTAATACTTCTTAATAAACTCCCCCTTACACACACATACACACGTATATATGTGTGTGTATCTACATATATATATGTATGTAATCTCTGTCCCTCTAGAGAACTCTGATTAATACAGATTTTGGTACCAGAGTGGTTCTAGAGAAACAGAATATTAAGGATGGAGTTTTTTCATTGGTTTTGGGGTTTCAGGAGTTGGCTACTTAATATGATTAGACCCCAAAATGCTAAGGACTCTACTTCTAATAGTATGGAGAACACTGATAGTCCTCCATGTGAACTTTTTAGAGAGTTATGCAAAATAAGTGTATTTGACACTCCTGATTCACTGTTCCTGAGAGGCAAGTTTAGTGACTCTGGGCAGCCTTGTGTCAACTGATGAGCAGAACCACACAAGTCATCTCTGGGTTATGCCTGGATCCAGCATCACTTCTGCATCGTTCAGTAGTCTCTTCTTACCAGCACCAGTGAGCTTGTCTTCCTTCAGATGAGAGGCAGGAGAAGTAGTCCGAGGATGAAGAAGAAGCTTCCTCAGCTTTGTGGTCCTGAGTTGGGCACAGCACCTTGTATCTATGCTGCAGAGCCTCTTTTTGTAAATTCAGATTTCCTGAGAAATTAAATAAGATATGTGGTCCAGTTTCGTGTTTCTATAATTTTATCCATCCTTAAGCATTCAATAGGAGTCTACCATGTGATTTGTTCAGTGAAAACACATGGCTCCATCTTTATGGATAAGAGAAGCCACAAACTTTGTTGGAAATATCAGATTCTCCTTGGGAATATGAGACTCTATTTAGAATGTTAGAGTTGGTTCCAGTCTGTCCCATGCTACCACAGAGTAATGGCCCTGCCTCATAGGAGTTACTTGTTTACTCTTAACCTTCATGTTAACCACAACTATCTGGGTTCCTATCTTTTTGGAAAGAACTAAATCCCATCTCCATAATTTAACATCATTGCTAAATGTTGTTTTGTATATATGTGTTTATCTATGTGTGTATCCTGTATTTTTCCCTCACATTTTACACAGCAGCACCATGTTTACATCATCATAGTGTAAACAAAACAGGTTTTACTCCTGAGTAAATTATTTTTTTAGGACTTTATGCTCTCATCCCTGAGCAACCAGTTTTTAAATGTTCAAACTTGTTTTCAATGGTTTTCCCACTTCTCTGAGCCACAATTTCTTCTTCAATAAAAGGAGAAAGAACTATGAGAAAATGCATAACAACATTTACGTACCCATTGGCCTCAGAAAGATATCAAATAAAGGAAAATGCATTTTTAATGAAACTCAGTCTAGACTAACCAACCACTATGTCTGCAACAGTAATTCAGAGTGATTTTGTGTAGGCAGCACAGTCCTTAAGCCACAGAAGTGAGGATCTGGGTCATCTGAACTTTCTCTTTACTCTCAGACTACTTGAGCCCTCAAGACCAGTACACACGCACACATCTCTCCCTTCCTGCCTCCATCCTTCAATTTCTTGCCCTCTATCACTTAGTCCTCCCCTCCTCCACCAAAACTAGGGATCCTCTTTTCTTGCTTTTTAGGAGGCAATTCCTGGTTACCCTATGCTCAGAGAATATGCTGCCACATATCTCTTGACATTATTGCAGCATAGGGGGAGAATGTGCTTTCCAGATGTTTTCTTTTTTGTTTCTGTTTCATGTTTAAACTCTGAAGAGCTACTCAAATTAGGCACTTTGCTCTCTGAAACAGCTCTTAGAGAGTCATTTGATTATGATAAAGAATGATATTTGTACATTCAAGAACAACAAATCACTGAAGACATGCTATAGTTTCATTGACTAGTGCACGGTACATGATCAGGGCTGTTACAGGATAAATTGTTGCTATGAACTCAGCAATATTTTATGACCTACTGATGACATCAGTGTATTCCAGGAATTACAGAACTGCAGGTCTGTCACAACCCATTGCCTTTTATTCAATGGAAACTACCATTAATTGGAGCTTTTATATCTTGCTTATGATATCAAAACTAGAAGATAAATGACTTGGATTTAACAAAGGAAGTTATTTTATGCATCTAGAGATAGTGCTTTACTAAATCTCCCTAAGAGTGAGGATAAAGCAGTGCCTGAGAGGATTAGGCTTAGAACCATCTTGTCTCAGAAAATAGTAAATGTTATATCTTGTTATTATTATTTAACTTATGTACAAACATAAGTAATATGTAAGGTGCATGTTGGTATTTAGGTATGGAATTGAGAACATTCATGATTCCATACAACTCTAACATTTATTGAATTTCCCTTGCTAGTGAGAACAATCTAGTGCATTTTTGCAGTAAGACATCTCTTTAGTCACTCTTCCTCATCACTTCCCCCTTGGTTAGGAAGAAGAGATGAACCTTGGTTTTACAACCCTGGCTCTTGTCAGGAGTTCTGTTCTTATCAATTCTGAAGGTCTCTCTCTGGGCTTCTGTCCCAGGCCCAAGTCTCTGTCTCCTGGAAAGACCTGGATCCTGTACAGGGTTTGAATTCTGGGGTAGCTCCATTCTGCCTCCCATCCATCACAGAGTACATCTAGTCTCTTAGGGTCAGTATGCGTTTTTATTCAAACTTAGTAATTACCATTGGAACCAGGTCATGACATAGCATCCTTCCATCTTCTTTACCCTCAAGACCTGGTTTTTGGGTGCTCCCTTTACACACCATGGCCACTGAATGATAGGCACATTTATCAAGAAATCCTCAGTTTTGTTGGTTATCAGAAAAAAAGTACAACTAAAACAAAAAATTATTAACTTTCATATATCAAAATGATAAAAATTAGAGGGTCAAACTATACCAAATGATTATAAGGATAAGGGCAAAAGAAGGAATCTTCATCAACTAAAATTAAGAATTGACACGTAGATATATTGAAAAACAAGTAGACAATGTTTATAGAATGAAATAAGTGTATAACTTACAGCTCTATAATCTCACTCTACAAAAAAATACATTTACGAACATCTGTGTGTGTCCTGTTTTTTTTTTATAAATAATACTCATAGTAATTATTTTTATAAATAATACTCATAGTATTATTTATGCTATCAGGCATTTGGAATTTGTAGCCTTCAACTCAGTAAGAATGAAAAGGCAAATTATGGTAGCTACATAACATATAATTCATTCCAAAGACAGAGATCAAGTCTCTTAAAGTACAGACCTGTTGGGAGGAATATCAGGAAGGGACTGGTGATCAGAGATAAAAGAAAAAAATATAACTCAAAGAAATAGTCACATATGGATTCTTGAAAAGCTAGTAACTGAGAGTACTGTCAACTTTATAGTCTGTACTTTTTAAATAGGACAAAAAAGGAATAATCTCTTCCCAGTAAAAATGGCTTAGATTAGGTCTAGAGCTAAGGGAATGGATTATGCTTATTGTATTAATTTTCTATTACTGCTATAGCACATTAGCACAGGATTAGTGGCTTAAAATATAAATCCTGTATAGTTCTGGAGATGAGAAGTCTAATATGGGTCTTGAGACTTAAAATCAAGGTGTCAGCAGGGCTGGTTCTGTCTGGAGACTCTAAGAGAGGATCTGTTCTTTTCCTTTTCCAGGTCCCAGAGGCTGCCTGTAATCCTCAGATCTCCTTCACTGTCTTCATATTCAAAACATATAATTCCAACATCTGCTTCCGTTGTCACATCTCTACTCTGACTGGCTCCCTCTCAGCTCCCTTTCAGAAAGACCCTTGTAACATAGTCACAGGTTCTGGGGATTAGAAGGTTGGCATTATTTTTCTGAGGTGGGGAGTAGGGTCAAGGGTGCATTTTACAGCTTACAACACCAAGACAAAAACAGAAAGTATCAGAGTGAATGTACCTGTAGTAAAACATAGTAGTCTGAGAACAGAAATTCCAAATTAAGCAGAGGCAACAGGGAAAATTTGCACAGTAACTTTGTAAGCATGTTGTATAAAACAAAGCAGAATGAAATAAAGCACAAATTCCAGTTTGAAATTAAAAACTGAAGTAACAAAAGAACAATTACATGAGAATTCTTCATGCTATAGAACTTTATTGACTAGGTACAATAAGAAAACTAAGACAAGTGAATGCAAAGAAATAAAAATGAAGAATTTATGGAGGAAAAATAGAGATACTAAACAAGGTCATAACAGAATAAATAAATAAATTAGAATCATAAAGAAATAAATAAAGCTTAAAATTTAATAATTGGTATATAGACAAAGTAAATGTGAAAGGAAGAGACAAAGATATAATCAATGAAAATATAATACATTTAAAAAAGAAAGGCCAAGTGATGCAAAATAACATTAATTAGTGTTTCTAAAGTAAACAGGTTAACAAATAAACCAGACAATTATTTAAGATTTAATGCCATAAAATATTCATAGAATGAAGAACTACAACTACAAGTGAAAATGATATTCTTTTTTAGAAAAAAAACTGAAAGAGGACAACTTATAGAAATTAGTTGGCCGGGCGCGGTGGCTCAAGCCTGTAATCCCAGCACTTTGGGAGGCCGAGACAGGTGGATCAGGAGGTCAGGAGATTGAGACCATTCTGGCTAACACAGTGAAACCCCGTCTCTACTGAAAAAAAACGAAAAACTAGCCGGGAGAGGTGGCGGGCGCCTGTAGTCCCAGCTACCTGGGAAGCTGAGACAGGAGAATGGCGTAAACCTGGGAGGCGGAACTTGCAGTGAGCTGAGATCCAGCCACTGCACTCCAGCCTGGGGCGGCAGAGCGAGACTCCGTCTCAACAACAACAAAAAAAAAAACAAAAAAAAAAAAGAAAAGAAATTAATTATACTTAGTTACATGTTTGATCTTTGATGATAAAATAAATTCTTCACCTACTCTGGGGAAAGAAGCCACTAATTTATAGGTGCTAAATATTAAGCTGGTCTTACACTTCTAAAAGCAATATCTATTGTTTGAAAATAGTGGAGCAGTATTTGCAGGTGTTGAGAGAAAGAAGGTGTAATTGTGGAATATTATTTACAGCCAAATTTTTATTCACGTGTAAAAGCAACTGGCAAATACCATCGAATGTGGCCAAAAATTATTCATGGAATATGTGTGTTACAAGAGTCCTCCTTTAAAAAGTCACTTAACTCCAATACAGATTGAATGGAAATGTCATTAAAAAATGATGAGTGCAACCATCAATGCCTGAAGACAGTACAGGACTGACAGCAAACATCTGGGCGCAGAGGTAGAAGTGGGGTTGGGTGGGAATTGATTGCTCTTACTGCATCATGTATTATGAATAAAGTTCAGGCTTCAGGGCTTTTCCAGGTCTACTGTTCCAGACTATTCTGTCATCTTGTTGTGTTTTACCATGTGCTCTAACAGTATCTAAATCCCCGTGATATCACTGCATGATTTTTCCCATCTCTGTGCTTTTGCTCAATATGTTCTTTCTGTCTTGAAAATGCATATAAAATCCTAGACCTAATTGTTACTGCATTTAATAAAGCATATGGCTGATTGTTCAACTTTAAATCTTTTCAGATCATGAATTTTGACGTATACATCTCTGTATACCCAGTCTAGCATCACATTTGGTGACCTGTATCCTCCTTCAAGCACAAAAGGCCATATATGGATAATCATAACATTTTAAGAGTAAACAGAATTATGAATACAGAACACATGAGCCTTAGTTGAAAATGTATTAAAGAAAATTAGCTTGACAATGAAAACCAACCAACAAAAGACAATTTTTTAAAAATCACTTCTATGTTATGAATATGGTGAAAGGACTGGGCATGGGCATTGAATCTATTTAAATACAAAAATAAACATTACAATTACAAAAGAGATGCAAATTTTAAAAACTTTCACAAGGTAGAAATAACTACAATAACCAGGAGATACAGACAGAGAAGGTGTGTAAAAAACATGCAAATTTCTTCACTTTAATGTCAGGATGTAATTGATGAAATTGAAAATGACACTTCAAATTATATCCAACTCAATATTTTGAATCTTTTTTCCTGATTACAAGAAGTATTTTAAGTATTAATAAACTTGTGTTTTTGTTTTCTTTTTTCTTTTTTTACTTTGGAAATGTATTTAATTTTAGGTTCCAGGATATATGTGCAGAAAGTGCAGGTATGTTACATAGGTAAACACATGTCATGGAGGTTTGCTGCACCTATCAACCCATCACCTAAGTATTAAGCGCCACATGTATTAGTCATTAGTCCTGATGCTCTCCTTCCCCCAAACCCCAACAGGCCCCAGTGTGTGTTGTTCCCCTCCCTATGTCCACGTGTTCTCCTTGTTCAGCTCCCACTTACAAGTGAGAACATACAGTGTTTGGTTTTCTGTTCCTGTGTTAGTTTGCTGAGGATGACGGCTTCCAGTTTCATCCATGTCCCTGCAAAGGCCATGGATGCAAAGGCCATAAGGCTGCATAGTATTCCATGGTGTGTATGTACTACATTTTCTTTATCCAGTCTATCATTGATGGGCATTTGGGTTGGTTCCAAGTCTTTGCTATTGTGAATAGTGCTGCAGTAAACATATGTGTGCATGTATCTTTATAATAGAATGATTTATATTCCATAGGGCATATACGCAGTAATGGGATTGCTGGGTCACATGGTATTTCTGGTTCTAGATCCTTGAGGAATTGCCACACTGTCTTCCACAATGGTTGAACTATTTTACATTCCCACCAACAGTGTAAAAGTGTTCCTATTTCTCCACATCCTCTCCAGCATCTGTTCTTTCCTGACTTTTTAATAATCATCATTCTAACTGGTGTGAGATGGTGTCTCCTTGTGGTTTTGATTTGCATTTCTCTAATGATCAATGATGTTGAGATTTTTTTCCTGTGTTTCTTGGCTGCATAAATGTCTTCTTTTGTGAAGTGTCTGTTCATGTCCTTTGCCCACTTTTTGATTTTTTTTTCATAAATTTGTTTAAGTTCCTTGTAAATTCTGGATATTAGACCTTTGTCAGATGAGTAGATTGCAACATTTTTTGCCCATTGTGTATGTTGCCTGTTCGCCCTGGTGATAGTTTATTTTGCTGCACAGAAGCTCATTAGTTTAATTAGATCCATTTTGTCAATTTTGGCTTTTGTTGCAATTGTTCTTGGTGAATTCATCATCAAATCTTTGCCCACGCCTATTTCCTGAATGGTATTGCTTATATTTTCATCTAGAGTTTTATGGTTTGGGGTTTTACATTTAAGTCTTTAATCCATCTTGAGTTCGTTTTTGTACAAGGTGTGAGGAAGGGGTCCAGTGTCAGTTTTCTGCATATGGCTAGCCAGTTTTCCTAGCACCCTTTATTAAATAGGGAATACTTTCCTTATTGCTTGTTTTTGTCAGTTTTGTCAAGTTTTGTCAAAGAACAGATGGTTGTAGATGTGCTGTCTTATTTCCGAGGTTTCTATTCTGTTCTTTTGGTCAATGTGTCTGTTTTGGTACTGGTACCATGCTGTGTTGGTTACTATAACCTTGGCCTATAATACTTTGAAAATAGGTAGCATGATGCCTCCAGCTTCGTCTTTTTTCTTAGGTTTGTCTTGGCTATACAGGCTCCTTTTTGGTTCCTTTTGAATTTTAAAGTATTTTTTTCTAATTCTCTGAAGAATGTCAGTGGTAGCTTGATGGGAACAGCATTGGATCTATAAGTTACTTTGGGCAGTATGGCCATTAATAAACTTGTGTGTTTGAAACATTTAAAGTTTATGACGCTGTTAGACTTATTTCCACATAATTTTTCTGATAAATTCAAGTTTAATTTAATATTGTTAAATTTAATATTTTAATTAATTCTAGTATAATTCAATCTCTTGAAAAAATCTATTTCCCTTTCCATCCATCCATTCATCTATACACACATATATTTTTATTATCATTAGCCAGGAATAACTGATATGGAAAAAACTGCAGGTGTTTAATATGTACAGTTTGCTGAGTTTTATCCATCCACTCACTTATCCTTCTATTTGTATATAGTCAGAAATAAAAATATTTATTTGGTATGATATCCAACTAATGTCAAAATGATTACATTGAAATAGTAAACTTTGGAGTAATTTTTAAATTTATAAGTTTTACTAAGTTTTGAATTTCTCTTTTAATATGAATCAGTAATACAAAAACATTGAATTTTTGCTAAAAGTAAAATAAAAGAATGTAAATCTGGAGGAAATGTTTTGAAAACTTTCATATAATTAGCTTAGGAATCCTTTCTCCAGGTGTTTATTTTTACAAGTATCTTTGCTTAATAATGTTATCACAACCTTGAAATTGTCTGATATTTTAGAGAAGAATAGTTCAGATGAACAATTTCTTGTGACTTTTCTCTTGTAAACACAAGATAGAACTTGTCTATTAACAGACCAGTTTGAAATTATGCAAATATCAACCAAAATGATCAATGAAAGCATAGACATATATTCAATAACATTACCGATCTACTCAATCTGGTAAGCTTTCTAGTGTTATGAAATGTTTATGAATATAACCATATAATCATGACTGCCTGATGAAGTACCTGCCCTTAAGACATTATCACAGGCTAAGGCATTTATTAAGACAGAGAGAGAAATGTTCCCCTCTCAGAAGAGGGTCACCCAGTTTTTGGAAAGTATTTCTAGCCTTTTTTCTTGTTGTTGTTGTTGGACATATGCCCTTTAACATTTAATGGTAACTCAGGCCATAGCACAAACTCTTCTAAATGGACATATACAATTATAGATATACTTTTGCTGAATCAATGATAAACTGTCTCCTACTGAATTTTTAGTAGGAAAAAAATTCCTAAGAAATAAGATGTCTACCAAAACGTAAACTTGGGCTACCAAAATATCAATGCGCTATCTTGTTAACTGCTATATCTCTAGTTTTAGCAACAGCCATAGATATTTGATATGATTGAAAAAAATATCTATAAATCTATAAATGAATAAAAATGAATTAATTCAGATAGTCTAAAGTATGTTCACCTTTCCTCTGGCTTAGTAAGTTAACTTATGTTACAGGAAAAAAAACAATGTATTACATAATATGATTTACTTGTGTAGAATATTATAGTTTAAAAACACGTTCATAGGCTGGGTGTGGTGGCTCATTCCTGTAATCCCAGTGCTTTGAAAAGCTGAGTCAGGTGAATCACTTCAGCCCAGGAGTACTAGACCAGCCTGGGCAACATAGTAAGACCCCCCTCATCTCTACAAAACATTAAGAAACTAACCAAGCAAGGTGATGCACATCTATGGTGCCAGCTACTATGGAGGCTGAGGCAGGAGGATCATTTGAGCTGCACTCCAAGCTAGGTGACAGAGCAAGACCCTGTCTTAAACACACACGCACAGACACACACACACACACACACACACACACACATGCACTTTATACATCATTATATGTCTTACAACAAAATAAATATTAGTCATAATTGATAAAGGGCAAAAGTTAAGGAAAGTCTCGGAGAATTCAGCGATCCTCTTGGTCATTTAACTCGCAAGTTGGAAAAGTGTCTAGTATTTTAACAGGAAATGTTGGTGAATTGGTCTTGTCTTGACCTAGAAGAAGATGCATTCTGTTTTGAATGCTGCTCTCAATAATACAGTGTACAAGATTACTAATAACATGACGTATCAGGTTAATATATCAGTGGAAATTATGACTCAACCCACCAGCTCTAGAATTTTTAATAATGCTAACTATTTAATACTCTCAAACAGCCGATTTTGTAGCGGTCAAAGACATTGGCTAGAATAGTTCTTGCTTGGTGGCACTCTCAAAAGAAAGTTTGAATAATAGACTTCATACCTGACTGTAACAATCAATGTGTACCAATTATTTCTGTTTAAGTAAAGCTGTCCTAAGATAAGTGGGAGGCTTCGTACAAGGGAGAAAAACAAAAAGTGAAAAAAAGACTGTGATTTTTCTCTACTCCTTTTTTTCTACATAGACCTTCTCCCTTTTTATCTACATGGACCTTTGACTCAGACAACTGGTGGAGAGTGAAATAGAGTGGTCAGAGTATTGGATAAGCTAAGAGAAAGGTGAAAGAGAGCTCATACCTTAAACTCTCCTTCCATTCTACTCCTTATAACACCATCATAACTCTGTATTGAATGTATATTTTCCAAGAAAAGACACAAGTGAGGCTAGTTTCTGAAATGACCTTGCTTGAGTCAGATTTATAAATGTAAGGCAGACTGGTTTAAGACCATGGGCTTGGGAGAAAAATTTGACACTTAATACCTATAAAAGTTTGGGCAGACAAGTGGAACTTTCTATGTCCCAGATTCTTTCTCTTAAAATGATGGCAATCTTATGGAGTTCAGGATTAAATGATAAAAAGCTGTATATACTTCTGGAATGATTGTTAACACTTAATAAACGTATTTCAAAAGTTGACTGTGTGCTGAGTAATTTCACATAAATCGTGGGTATAAAAATTACAAACATAATTTAAAATATTGAAGTTTAGAATTAAACATTTGGTCAAACCAAATTGAAGACACAAAATAGTAATTTATTTTAGGCATTTATTCTGTTCAAATATTTTCACATTCTACTTAATTTTATTGATGGAAATCCTTTTAGTCAATTTCCTTTCTCATTTTCCTTTGCCAGGCCTATGAAAGTATTGCTTTTCTAAAATACTCTTGAAAGTTGACATGGTGCTGCTTTGATGAATATGCTTCTATTTTCTTTCTCTAAATGCACTTTTAAATGGGTGCTCTGACAGATTCAATGTAAAAAGTTATATCTGTTTTCTGGCAACAACTGTCTTTTACTACCTGTGGTGATAAAAACATCTCTTCCTATGGTGATAAAAGGGTATTTAACATTTCATTGTGTCAAATTAACTGTAGTTAAGTTTCTTTATGGGAGTTTGCATAGCAGAAAAAAGTAGTCTTCTACAAGTTTTTAATAAGCTCAATTATTACAGGAGAAAGTATTTACTAACCAACAAATGGTTTGCAAACATTACTTTTTAACAGAGTCTTCAGTGC
The DNA here is from genome assembly GCF_002776525.5 of Piliocolobus tephrosceles. Classification (NCBI taxonomy): domain Eukaryota; kingdom Metazoa; phylum Chordata; class Mammalia; order Primates; family Cercopithecidae; genus Piliocolobus; species Piliocolobus tephrosceles. The sequence goes on from NC_045437.1 coordinate 168,820,327, forward strand.
TAATTGCCTGGTGTCAAGATTTGAGATTTCTTGGGAATCCACTTTATTTTAATTATTTTTCAACTATTATAACAAATTAATATTGATTTGTACAATTTATTACTTTTATTTGCACAATAAAATTACTTTCTTAGTCTTACTAATAAGAACAACTTTTAACAAAGGTGATTTATTTCACATAGTTATAATTTCCTCATATTTTACATGATTTGAAATTTACCTTAACAGTAATTTTCAAGGCAAAAGACAACATAGGACTGAACCAGTGAAATGTACTTCATGGTAAACACAAATGAGAAAATCTGAGACCTCTGTAATCCTAAAATATAAAGGAAACAGTTTGGAGCATATTACTAAAAATCAATTTAAGTACTTACTTGATTTGTGAAAGGCTTATATAAATATAGCTTGAACACACTTGAAAAGGAAAAACAAAGACAAAAATTGACATTTATAGTCTCTCCAAAGGATCTTATTCAGATAGGAGTTTAAATAATATGCTAGTAAAAAGATAATAATTTTTAGACCAAAAGCTCACAGAAGAGGCATTAACCATCAAATGTAATGTTTCCCCAGGAACCACAATGTAAGATTGCTGTGCTTTTCACCTCCTGCCCACTTCCAAAGAAGGATGGAGAGGCAACTGCAATTTCTGTTTTTTACTTTCAAGGCTTCTTTATGTGCTTTTATTAAACCGATTCTTGATCTGCGATTTATTTCGCTGAAAATCTGGAGTTGTGCTTTTAAAAGCCTGTTCTCTGTATTTTCTTCTAGAGCTTTTAAAACCGTATAAAGAATGAAAACATATTGATTCAAACTTCCTGGCTTCTGTACTTTGCTTGTTGTCATTAAAAAAAAATTATTATACTTTAAGTTCTAGGATATATGTGCACAATATGCAGGTTTGTCTGGTGGGGGGAGGGGAGAGGGATAGCATTAGGAGATATACCTAATGTCATTTCTTATTATACCAATGAGATTCAAGTACATCTTCTCCAGGTAACATTTTTGAGAGTGGTTTGCTGTTGTTGTTATTGTTTTTGTACTTTAACTGAAGAAGAATGACAACTACTTTCCTTCTTTCAGGTCCATCTGACTTTTTAAATGAAGTCATCACCACTATTTCTATCCTCAAACATGGAAGACTATAAAACCTTTCATCTGTTCTATCATCAAAAGACTTTCTCTTCACGTAATTCTTCCCCATCACTATTAACACCGACTGAGTTATTAGACCTTTTACTTTTCACAATGTGACATAATGATTTTATTTTCAGGTCAGCAGGTATCTTCTAGGACTCAGGATGAACTACACAATCCTTTTCTGAAAGCTTTGATGGAGAATCTAGAAAGTCCACTGCTTCAGGTCCATGTTTCATCTTGTCCATTTTTTCTTTGGAATGATTTATTTTATTTATTTATTTTTTGAGATGGGGTCTCACTCTGTCACCCAGGCTAGAGTGCAGTGGTGTGGTCTCAGCTCATGCAGCCTCTGCCTCAAGGGTTCAGGAGATCCTCCCACCTCAGCTTCCTGAGTAGTTGGGACTACAGATGTGTGCCCCCACAACCAGCTATTTTTTGTGTTTTTAGTAGAGATGGGGAGTTCACCATGTTGCCCAAGCTGGTCTGTAACTCCTGAGCTCGCGTGATATACCAGCCTCGGCCTCCCAAAGTGTTGTGATTACAGGAGTGAGCCACCACACCCAGCCGCCATTTGCTCATCTCTGTGTAGATGATCTCAAATTTACATCTCTAGCATTCTCATAGCTCTAGTTCCTCTTTAAACTTCAGTTTAAGTGAGCAAGCACCACCACAATGGCAATATGAAAAACAAAACAAAATATATTAACAAAGAAAACATGAGACTCTTGTACTTAGTAAGGAAAGACTGTTCAGGGGACTCTTGCTACATGTAGTACCAGAATCTCTGCCAGAAGATTTGCAAGTGTCTTAAAGGTCAGATAGAAAGGTCTTTCCTTTAATAAGGAGGAGTAAGCAAGATTAGAAGGAACTGGTGTTTTGGAGTGGGCTGAGTAGATGATATGGTCAGACAGTTAAGCAGGAAATGTTTTTCTTCATGGTTCCAATTCTCTGGAGGGTCCAAAAGGAAGAATTATTCCACTTTCCAGTGCTTTTGCAATCTAAGGGCAAGTCAAATTCAGAGCAAAGTAGAAAAGCCTAAGTAAATTTTGTTTAGTAACCTTTTTGGGCAGTTTATTCAGATTGATCAGAAAGAACAAAACAGTGTAGGCTATCATTTCTTAGTCAAAGAATGGAGATTTAGTATGTCTGCGTCTGGCCTAGTCACAGGTAAAGAGCCACCCATTCGAGTTTTTGAAGTCCTATGGAGAAGGGAGGTTCTTTACACTAAACTGTTTGCTAGTACACAAACATGTAGGGGATTTCTTAATCATTACTGTTTTCCGGGAGCACAGGGACCTAGTAAAGTTTGGCATCCCCAAAATAAATACTGAGTTCTATTTTACCTCGTAAAACATTATTTTACCTCAGGAAAATATTACATCTTTCTTTTTTCTTATCACCAATAATATTTCTAAGAATGTGGTAGCTCTGTGACCAGCATCCACCAAAAGGATCTTTGAAGGGATAACCCACTCTAAACTGATGCAGGGAAACTACCATACACATTTGCGGTAAATGGTTGGCCTTCCTCTCTCTGTCTTCATCTTTCTTGCCAATCATTGAAACGTCTGAAATGACCCTTGACTTGGGAGAGCTATTACAAACTCTCCAGAAGACAATTCTAAACTATCTTTCTACAGTCTTTATCTCACTTTACCATGCATCATTCAGCATCCTCATACCGCACTCTACTTTCCTTTATCTGGCCCCACTCTGCCTTCTGGAATGTTCCATTAGCATCAAGGCTCTCTGTGTCTTCAACTGTTCTTCAGTGTTTCTTTTTCATCATGTTGATGTAAAAAGGGATGCTGCTTCCCCTGTGGTCTCTCAAGTGGAATTTGCTTTTTCTCTCCTTCTCAGCATTTCTCCACATTGAAAGGTTAAGTCTATCCTCTGTTTGCTGTGCAGATATATCCAGACTATTATCACACGAATTTCTTATGAAAACTCTCCTCCTTTTCATTATTATCAATGATCACACTCTTGAATGTTTACCACTAAAGCATCCATCTCCTTCTAGCATCCATGGGATCCTCATTGTCTGCCTGGATACAACTTTAAACAAAGAGTATCTCAGATAAATAAATGATTCATCCTCTGCAACATTTATCCAGTTGTACACCAAATCTTTATTTTTTTTCTAGGATGTGCTTGTAATTAATGCACTTTTGAATAGGTACCCTATTTACATAGTATAAAAATCAAAATAATACTTATAAGTATTCCCTTAAAAGTCTTGTTTGTTCTCATCTATGTCAAAGCTATTATATTCTTCCAACCTCCTTTGAAATAACCATTTTAATAATTTTTTGATGTTAACGTTTCTTATACAAAAGCAGTAAGAGAAAATACTATTTAGTTGTCTTCTCTGTCCTTTATAGGAATTAACATACTGTAGACACTATTTTCAACTTGCATTTTCAACTTAGCAATGTCGCCTGACCATCTCTCCAGAATAATACATTTAAAAAAATTGTTGGTTGTACATCATAGTTTACTTAACCAATTCCCTATTGCTGGATTGTTGTGTTGTTTCCTATCTTTTGTATTACAAACAATGCCTAGTTGAATAAACTTAGATCTATGCTATTTCTTACCTATTCAGTTTTATCTGTAAAATGGATTCCCCTAATGATATTGCATTTTAGGGGGGTAAATATATCTGTAATTTTGTAGACAATGCCATATTCCCTTCCTAGGGTCATATAATACTGCACTCCTAATAGCAAGTTATGTAGTATTACTTTTCCTCTCAGCTTTCTCTACAACATGTTGTTAAATTTTGGTATTTTTTTCTGGATATGAAAATGACATTTTAATGTAGCTTTCATTTGCACATCTTCTAAATGAGGTTAAACATGTAAGTGTCTTCTTATTTATTTTCCTTTGAAATGTCAAACCCTGTGCCTTTTGCCTTTTTTTTATATAGAATTATTTAACATTTTCATGTAAATTCCTAGGAGATTCTAATATAAAAGAAGAGTTGTCCTTTTTCTCTGATATGGCTTTTTTTTTTTTTTTTTTTTTTTTTTTTTTGGTTTGTCAGATGTATTTTGAAATTGCTTATATATCTTTCTCTTTTTACTATGCAGATGTTTTTGTATTCATGTGCTCAAATTCAACAATATTTTATTTTATGACTGTTAAGTTTTGGATATTAGTAAGAATCAACTTCTACACTCTAAGATTTCACAGACAATTCAATTTTTTTCTAGTACTTTGATATATTGACATTTTACATGTAAACCTTAGGTGCTATTGGATAAAATAAATTGCTACTCAGTTACAACAGTATAGTCTTTAAAAAAGTCCATCATCATGCTACTGACTGAAACGTCACATTTACACTAAATTATCATATGTTTATTTCAAGATGTTCTATTTTGCCTATTTGTTTTTATGTTTTCACATGTGCCAAAGTCACAACGTTTTAATAAGGCTTGTTTGTTCTGATATGTAGAGTACCTGATGCTCCCTCATTGCTCTTAATTTTTAGGGTTTTTCTTGCAGTGTTTTTTTTTTTTTTTTAAATACAAACTTTAAAATCAGCTTGAATAAATCCACAAGATAAAAATGAAAGAATGCTATTTTATCAGGTTTACATAATGTTTGTAAATTGACTTATAGATAATTTATATCTTTTCTATATTTAATCTATATATCCAAAAACACTGAAAGCAGTTTCATTTTTCAAGTCTCTTTTTGGCTTCTCCAGAAGCATTTTAATTTTTCTCATATAGGTTTTACATGTTTCTTGTTAAGTTTATTTGTAGGTATCATGTTTTAAATGCGATCTCTTTCAATGTATTTTATCAGCTAGATGCTTTTATATATGAAGATTGTTGGTTTATATAAGTTAATTTTATGGTTATCTTAACCCACACTTCTTATTCCTTTAATATGTTTATCATGTCTAATTTTGTTGGCTAATACCACAAGTAAAATAATAGTAGTAATGGTGATAGTGTTATAGAGAGAATGTCCCTAGTTCTTCTCCACTAAATAAGTTGTTAGCTTTTAAGTAAAGACACACATTTCATCATGTTAAGAAAATATTCATCAGTTTGAATTTTATGTAATGATTTTGAAATCAAGAATCAATGTTAAATTTTATCATATTCTTCAGTGTCTGTTGAGATAATCATATGAGGTTGGTCTCTGGATTTAATATGGTGAATTATACTTTTGTATTAACTTCTTAGTAATGAATAATGCTTCTGTTTCGGAAATTAATCCAGCTTGGTCATGCTGTATTCTCTTTGAAATGGTAGATTTCCTTGACCTATCTTAGTTTACAGATCTGTTTTTCAGCTGCATTAATTCTGCACTACATCTTATTTATTATCAACTACATTATTTTCCATGACCAATGTTTGCAGACAGTACATTCAATATCTTACATTTCTTAACTAGTGTTTACAATATCATCCACCATATTTCTTCTGTCTTGTCCCAAAAATCTACCTGAAGTCATAAATATTGTTCACTTTATGTTATTGTACTGTCTTTCTCTTCAAGTAGTTGTTCTAAAACACCTTTTCATGTGTCTCTCTGAGCTAATCTTTTCCTGAGGCATTGGCTCCGTTAGCCTAGTAATGTAAATCTGTGTAGAGAAATCAACGTCCAAATCCTAGTTTGCAAAGTTTGGAAGATGGAGATCAGATGGTTTCTCAAGACAAAGAGCCCTGGCACTTCATTTTTTATGGGATAATCACTGTCTCCTGTTGTGTTGTATTGTTGCTCACTCCTGACCTCACCTGAGATATCCTGGAATAGTTCTGATGCTACTCCATGACTCCTGGACACCCCTGAAATATATGGTACATCTTCTGCATTTGAGAAGTAAATATTGTGGAACTAATCTACAAAAGTCAATGATGAGAGACCAGGGCATACTTTAAAACCTCTTATTTACAAATATAAGGCTTTGTTCTGTTACACTCCTAGACACTGTTTTTATTGAACGCGCTATTACCCAACCACCTTATGTTTCTCACCCCTGGTATTTTCTCAGTTTCTGTAATAGTTTAACAAAGCCATGAACCTCCTTAGGCCTTCTGCATTATGTCCATGATGGAAGTTGTACAAGGAAAGAAAAATGTAGATCCACACTAATTTATCATATTTGGAGGAAACAGAAGTTTCAATGTCATATTTTCTGTTAACAATTTCTTTATTTGGTTATAACACAGGTCCAATGTATTTAAAGGCTGAAAACTGAGGCAAATTGATAATACCCTTAATGGTTAAGTTTAAGCACCAATACAATGTTTGAGGTAAAAGACTTTAATTTTTGTTTAATAAGATTTAATATGCTTAATGAGGTTAGATAAGATACCAAGGCCAGAACTATCCCAGTGTAGGAAGCCTGCCCACAAACAATTAAGAGCCGTAACTAAACTCAAGGGGCCCCTAAAGAGATGGCCCAATAACCATCTTTCCTGGAAACCCAGAGGAAAACTGCATGAAATGAGTTCATACTGCTACTGTTGGATCTGCTAAAACTCTCTGAAAGTGCTTTTCCTCCCCAAACCAAAGAGGAAGGGTCCTGTTTCCTTGGTGAGTCATAGGCTTTTAGAACACCAACCCTCACTTTCTCTCCTTTTGTAGTTGTTCTGTCTTCCCTGATATGCTGAGAACCTGTAGTCCTAAAAGCGCCTGCTTGACTAGGAACTACCTGCTTCCTTCCCCACCCTCACAACAAGAGAGCGTTAAAACTTTATCCTCAATTTACAAATCTATGTAATATGGCTCCACTTATTTAAGAAGAAAAAATATCCATTTCTAGTTCCCTCTCTACATTTAGAAACTTAGTTCATAATCAGACTAGTAGAAAGTTTATTGGGAATTTGTGTTTTCCTGTGAGCTGAAGCTTGATAGCTGGTGTTACCAAGCGCTGTCAGCTGGGGCCTTTTGCTGGATGACACAGGTTCTACTCTTTCCACTGAGATTTTAAATCTTCTGTACCAGGGTTCTTCCTACACACTGGTGAGGGTTATCAGATAACATAATCTTCCTCAAATTCAGGGTATAGCTCTTGTGATAAAAATAAAGCTTCTGTTGAAGAGAATCATCCCAGTTATTCAAGTCCTGCTCTCATTCTTCTCCACCAGTAACAATTTACAGGTCAAACAGGGGAAGGCAAAGAGTAAAAACCTATCATAAGTAACTTACAGATAAGTTTGGGTACTTCATTTAGACCTCTATATGCCTGCCCCCTCCTGATTTAAATGTGTATGTTCCCATTCAGCTTTTTCTTCCCTGATTGTTATTCTTGGTTGCACACTGTAATCACTGAAAGCTTTTAAAAATACTGTACCTAATGTAAATGACGAGTTAATGGGTGCAGCACACCAACATGGCACATGTATACATATGTAACAAACCTGCACATTGTGCACATGTACCCTAGAACTTAAAATATAATAATAATAATAATAAAATACTGTGCCTTGTCCTTTCCCACCTCACTACCCCTGCCCCCACGTCTGTCAAGACGTATTGAACTGATCCGGAATGCAGCCTGAGCACTGTGATTTTAAAAAGCCCAGATGATTCTAATATATGTCATAGGGTGACTAAATGCCTCATTTAGAATTTTTCTTTCAACCTAGTGAGACCAGATGTCAGTTCCTTCCCAGAGATCAGGACTGGCTGCATAATTTATGGCACACAGTACAAAATAAATATACAGATTAACTTGTTCAAGAATTGTTAAGATTTTCAAGACTGTAACAGCAGAAAATTAAACCAATGTGAAACCCTGTGCACAGGAAGCATGCTCAATAAGCTAGCTCTGCCTGAGATCCACCAGTAATAGTTAAGGGTTTGTCATCTTGTGGATTATTCTTTTCTGTCATAATTTTGTCTTTCCACTCAGTCTCTTTAGCCCACTCACCAAGTCTCAATTATTATTTTTTTTTAATTGAGACGGAGTCTTGCTCTGTCATCAAGCTGCAGTGTAGTGGCACAATCTCAGCTCACTGCGATCTCAGTTCACTTCAATCTCTGCCTCCTGGATTCAAGTGATTCTCCTGCCTCAGCCTCCTAAGTAACTGGGATTACAGGTATGCACCACCACACCCAGCTAATTTTGGTATTTTTTTTTCTTTTTTTTTTTTAAGTAGAGATGAGATTTCACCATGTTGGCCGGGATGGTCTCTATCTCCTGACCTCATGATCCGCTGACCTCGGCCTCCCAAAGTGCTGAGATTACAAGCGTTAGCCACTGCGCCAGGCCTCACCAATTCTTAAGAGTGTATTATATTGTTCTCACTCCCCACCTCTACTTTAATCAGTAAAGGTGGTATTAGTTATAGTGGAATCTTCTCTTTCCCTGGCTACGTTTTATGGAAGTGTCATTTTCCTCTTTTTCTTACTTTATTGTTGCTGAAAAATATTTATGATTGATCTTGAAAAGTGTGTTTAAACTTTAATAGGTGTTGGGAAAAAGAGATTCTTAAATCTGACTTTATACTGCGTTGTTACCCGTGATGTAGTTTACAATTTTGATTTTCTCTATTTTAATATAACTTGTTGTCTTTAAGTAATGAAATAATTTTAAAATTAAAATTAACCAAAACAAAGAGAATTAGAAAAGATCTTAAAGCCTCTATTGTATAAGAAATGGGTATTATTAAAACAAGTCTCCCATCTTGGGCTAAAGAAAAATGAAATCTAATGTAACTACCAGACTCTTAATTCTGCAGGACTTGCTGGAATTACTTTCTTACAGTCACTTATTCCCATTTCAGTTACAGTTCCTTCTCTCTCTCAGCTCTCCCAAAAGCTTTAAGAAAGGACACCATAAGATTCACCTCGGGAAAGAGATTTAAGAATCATAGAAACATAGTCCCTAATAATCATCATGTCCTTCGAGATGAAATCATTTTTGACTCTTGGGCCAGGATTGCAACCAAATTTCTGAACCCAGCACTCTCTTTCCCTTAGAAAAGATGGAGCTGTCAGCACCTCTAGCAGGCCTCCGTATCTAACACTCAGCTGACCCTGTGGCATGCAGTGGATTTACAGCACACGGTGAGTGGGGAAGGAGCCAACATCACTGTGAAATAGTGCTGTGTCAAATAAAGTGAGAGAAATGCTGCTCAGTCAGGCTCTCAGGAAGACTTTAATGCTCACTAGACCAGAGCTGAGGTTTATATGAGAAGCAGATGTGAAATCTCCTCTGAGAATTTAGCTGACAGCAATTCAACAAGAACAAACTGAAAAGGAAAATAAAGTTCACTCATGTGAGATATATAATGGTGAACCTAACAGGTTGATATGGTTCTAGTTGGTCTAGGACAATCCCTAGTTAAAATCCCTGGTTAAAAAGAGATTTAAAAAAGTACTTTGTTCCTCTCTTTTTAACCACGTTCTTTCAATTCTTCAAAGTTAATTTAGAGTCCAAATGCTTAAGTGTTTTCCCTAATGACATCAATGCTACGGACTTACTGTATTCTGTTCTGCTGATAGGCAGCTCATTTTGTATGTTAGAATAATGATATAATGATATAAAATGCACACAGATGCTTTAATATATGCATGTTTTGTCACACCAACTGAAATGTCTGCTGCTATGACCAGCACCACTGGGCAAGCTGTGTACAGTTATTTTTGTCCTAATAATTTTGAATGCATTGCTGTAAACCTATTATCAAACAGTACAATTGGGTATTGTTGTATATATTGTAAGGCAGAATTATTTTGTCAATTCTGAATGAAGCATTATTTTAAGTAAATATAATCCTTCTGAACTTGGAATAAACTTATTAGAGTATAAAAACATTTTTACCTAGTTTGAAGGTTTTTTTTTTAATGATACAGAAAGAGTGAAAAGTAGAAGGATAGAGGAAATAGAAATTAGAAACACAGAACAGCATGATGTTGTGTGAGGTAAATGGAAACATCCTCTTCAGCAGGGGGTTCCCAAACCCCGGGCCACAGGCCAGTACCAGTCTGTGGCCTGTTAGGAACCAGGCCGCACAGGAGGAGGTGAGCAGCAGACAAGCAAGTGAAGCTTCAGCTGTATTTATATCTGCTCCCGATTGCTTGCACTACTGCCTGAGCTCTGCCTCCTGTCAGACCAGTGGCAGCATTAGAGTCTCATAGGAGCATGATCCCTATTGTCAACTGTGCATGTGAGGGATCAAGGTTGCGTGCTCCTTATGAAAATCTAATGCCTGACGGTCTGTCACTGCCTCCCATCACCTCTAGATAGGACCATCTAGTTGCAGGAAAAAAAGTTCAAGATTCCCACTGATTCTACATTATGTTGAGTTGTATAATTATTTCATTATGTATTATAGTGTAATAATGAAATAAAGTGCGCAATAAATGTAATGCACTTGAATCACCCTGAAACCATCTGCCCACCACAGTCTGTGGAAAAATTGTCTTTCACAAAACCGATCCCTAATGCCAAAAAGGCTGGAGATTGCTGTTCTTCAACTTCTGTACCAAGTATATGTTGTCCAGTTCTCAGAAGTTACTTTTTCTCCTAAGGTGGCAGACATGTGTTTTAAATGTCTATTCAAACACAGTCCCATAGGAAAATGTTTCTTGTGAAAATCAGGCAGATCTTGGGTTAGGAATTTAATATGAACCAAAAAACTGCCCAATTAAAATACTTTTAGCAACCCACAAATTGATGTTGTGGTAAAATATTATTCCATGGGGTAAAAGTCAAAACCAGGAGATAATTCAATTTCATTCCTAGTTTTAGCAGGAAAATAAATTTAGTGGCCTGAGTTCTAATTTCTAAAAAAATAAAATATAGCAATTTAGGGCAAATAAATTACAAGTAAATTCTAGTACTTTCCCCTAATATGATTTATAATTTTTTGAATCACTTCTACTTCTACCATGAGTATAAAAATAATATTAACATTTCCAATTAACTTTTCTTACTTTTATAAATGTATGCCCTTTTCTTTAATTCATTCAAAGGGCTTTGTCTTCCTATTACCCCCAGAGGCAAGCTTATATTAACTATCAATTATCAAATGACATATATCATTTGGTTCCTTGTGTCATCTCTCATCTCCTTTGTACCTTTATCCTCAACGACATTCTCAGGCGTAACTCATCAAATCTAGTTCGCTTCCTTCACCTGGCTCACATATAAGAAAAAGCCTTACAATTTATTACTTGTTCTTTTTTATCAAAAATACTATTCATTTATAATTCAAGTTTGCCTGTATTAAGTTATCCCAATGAATTCCTTCTTGCTTTTACTAATTTTACTGAAATTTCATGGCAGTATTCAGTTTATCTTCCCTGATATTTCTATAGGGCAGATATGGAGTATTGAGAGCAAAGGATAGCAGACATATGCAAAGAGTAACACATAAAGGACCGCAGCCATTTGCAATTAAAGGAAAAAAATTGAAACCTAGCTTACTGGCTTCCTCCTGTAGTCCCATGTACTTGAGAGGCTGAGGTGGGAGTATCCTTTGATCCAGGAGTTCCAGACCAGTCTGAGCAATATAGTGAGATCCCCATCTTAAAAAAAAAAAAATTAAAAATAAAAATATTCTGAATCTAAGGCAGTGCTATTGCCTTAGACTGAGATGAGTCAAAGATTCTGGCATAAATGCTAAATTAGTAGACACACAAACACATTCAAATGATATATTATGCAAACCACTTTAAGGAACAGCAATTTTATTTATGAAAAAAATGACTTCAATACCATATTCCAAAGAGAGTACTTCATTATAACAATAGAAAGTGATTTTTAGAAAATATTTGCTGCATTCATTTTGATTCAAAATACTATTCAAGCATTTTACTTTATCTTCCCTACTGAGTTTTTCTTAAGGCTACCTGTATCATAATGTGTTCACCCACACTGGTTTGCCAGGAGGCAAAAATGTAATAATTTTATGCTTTATGACCAAAAGCTCTAAGACTCTGAAACATTGCTCCTGGGAGGCATACAATTCTTGTTTCTGTGGTTCAAAGGAAGCATGTGCTGCTTTCCTGTATACAGAGCAGTGAAATCCAAGGCCCTAATTTCCTTTCTCTAGGACATTTCAACTGACTCCTCCAAAATCAGTTATCTGGAACACATAAAATAATCCCATGTGTGATGAGTGAAATCCATCACTTCATTCTCTATTTGTGGGAATTAAGTATTTGTTATTTAATCTATAATTTTTAATCATAAAATCATATGTGCAGCAGGAATCAGCTGAAGCTCTGACAGAAAGCAGCAGCAACCTCTACGGAAGGTACATAAATAAATTTGGCAAAAAGGTAGAAGCAACCCAATCGTCCATGAACAAATGAATGGATAAATAAAATGTGCTATATACATAGAGTGAAATATTATTCAACATTAAAAATCAGATTCTTACACACGTTACAACATGATGGAACAATGACTACATTATGGAAGTGAAATAAGCCAGTCACAAGAAGAAAAATACTATATGATTTCATTTCTACTTGGCACCTAGAGTAGTCAAATTCATAGAGGCAGAAAGAAAAATTGTGGTTTCCAGGGGCTGAGGGGAGAATCCAATGGGGAGTTATTGTTTAATAGGTGTAGAGTTTCAGTTTTACAAAATAAAAAGGATACAGTGGATGGATGGTGATTATGGTAGCAAGGCAATATGAATTTATTTCATGCCACCGAGCCACACCTTTAAGATGGACAAGATGCTAAATTTTGTGTTACGTATATTTTATCACATTTTTTTAAATTGAGGAGAGCCAAAATAAATATGGTAAGCCCCCTAAATAGTATCACTGGGTTAAAGATTGATCTTTGGCATCAGAGAAAGCTGGGATTGAATTTGTTTTGCCACTGATTCTATGTTTTTGGGCTCCCATGAGCTAACCAAGAAGGGAATACACATATGTTTACTATTATTATTCTGACATATAAATGAGAAAAAATTAAGCCATTTCTCTTGCTATGTAAATTTTATAACATAAATTGATTATACTGTGATCTATTAGGTGATTGGGAGGTATCATTTGCTTTAGGCAGATTACTTTTGCTCTGATTCAAACTGGATCAATCATTTCAAGCCAAAATTAACTGTGATTGCAATACAGCTGCTGTATTTGAGTGGTCTGCTCTTTACTTGTTCCAATAATGGGCAATGTACAAAGGAATCAAGTAAGAAACCTGTGATTAAGTTCTGATAGCAAAAAAAGTCACACTACTCTTGAAAGCTAGATTAAACCAATGCTAGATTTGCTCAGAAATATTTAGGTTTTATACATATATACAAACAATTATACATAAATATATATATAGTATATATAACTATACAAATACCTTTGTGGTTAAAATTTGTGCAAGAGGTAGAAATAAAGCGTTTATTACTGTGAGTCATGACCTCTATGCTTCTTAAGGCTTATTTTCATGAGAAAAATATAAAATGTGACATCTTAGAAATATGATGATGAGCTATATTATTAGATCTGTTACTTGATGACAATATCTAGCACAGAGCTCAGCAAACAGAAGGCTCAATACCTATTTCTTTCCTTCCACAATGTATACAGTATGTTAATAGGAAAAAGAATAAAATTCAGAAAATAAGATATAAAATTTTTGAGGAAGCATTTGAATACAAATAGGAAATATGGAACATCAATAGTGTGACTAAATCTCTCCGATTAACTATGAAAGATCAGATTTCTCATATGATGAGATATTTCTGAAGAGGTCTGGTTTATATGGTAATCTATGCCACATAACCAGGAGAATTTTATCTGAACTATATATTATATTTATATCTAGCTAATTATCAAATAAATTGAATGTTAAAGTCCAAAATAGTCTGACTAAAATAAAATTGATACTATATGAGATGACTATAACGCATTTCTTCTCAGGAGCTAAAATTGCCTTATGGATATAAATTGTCACAGTCATTCTCTTAACATCCTGTCAGGAAAGAAATTAACATTTTTACAAAGGGAGCACTGGGACTAGGGTAGGTGAGAGAGGCTAATAGGCCATAAAAGTCAAGGAGACCCTTGTTCTTAGGGTCCTGTAAGTGAAAGTCTCTTTGACTTTTGCATCTGAGGTGCCTCACCCTAGTCCTGGCCATGAAAGTGAGGTTTGGAGATAAAAGCTTATTCTATATGAGGTGAAGCCAAAAAGTAAATGAAAGAATACAAAATAAAATCATCCACTTTAATTCAGCCTATTTACATTTATATGCTACTAGCCAAATACCTATATCCCCATTCAAATGTAAAGGATGATGATTTCTATGAAATACGATTGACTTGAGATTTTGGCCCTAGAAATTTTAAGCTTTCTAGCCTAGTGTCTTAAATAAATTAGCACAAAGTAAGACAAGATATAAATGGAAATGCAAACTTTTAAATGACAGTAAACTAGCTAACAAGGAAGCACCTGAACGCTGGTCCTGGGATCGTAGATTTTACATGCTCACATGGCTTCCACCACATAAGGCTCTGTAGCTGTCCTTAAGTGTGGATAAAACTTCATTTCTAAGAGCCAAGTGCAGGGGCGGAACAGACCAGAGCACTAATGGCGAATCTGTCAATACACTTTGTGTAACCTTTTACAAAATCTCATAAATTATCTGGGCATCAGCTTCTCCATTTTTAGTTAAAGGTCTGAACAAACAGTCTCTGAGATTTATTCTGACTTGAAAACTCTTTGATCTCTTGGCTATTCTTGTCAGTTTGTGATTAATAAAACCACTTTTCCTTAGACTCTTAGTTGAGGGAAATACTGGGTTGACCTTACCAAAGATGTACCTATGGGATTAGCTGTGGACCTCTAGAAGACATGGCTATGCTAATATCTTATAGACCCAGCAATTTAGTTCAAATATATGGTGTTTTTACAACAGTGTTTACAAAGCAAAACCATGAACATTCTAGTATTTTGTTCTTGCTTTAGTCTTTCTTCACATGATAGAATTACTAGAGCATAGTTTGCATTGATTTTAAAATCATTATATATTGTTTTCCTTCTTATCATTTATAATATCCAAGTGTCCATTAACTGAAATAAATATCAAAGATACTGCTAAATGCATAGAGAAAAGTGCTCTTTCAGAACAGCTTTTCCAAACATAGAGCCCTAGTTTTAAAATATTGTCGTTTCAGTACCACTTAACCTCTGCTCTTATAGCTACAGTAAATTCTCCTTAAATTAGGAAGATTTCCTACTACAGCTGAAAACCACATATTCAGTTAACCAACTCTGTACATTAAACCACCTCACTTTGGTGGTTTTAGTCGAGTCACTGACCATTAAGAAGCGTTCATTACTGCCAATAAAACAATTTTTGCCCATTAAAAAATATCCTTTAGCTTTATGGTCTTTAATAAAGTATTAAATTACAAACATTTTGTAAGCATTTATAAAAGGGAAAATTAATGGCAAAACAGAGATACCATGCCTTCATTATAGCAACATTTAACATTAAATAATCTTGCTGGATATAGAATGATAAGAGATACGATAGGTTACTGGCATAACAGCTGTTCCATAGTCGCCAGTCATGAAGGTTCATTTATGTCTAGACAATGGCTTGAACATTCAGCTCAATGAATGGCCTACTATTGTGGACAACCCAGTTCAGAATTTTCAATGAAGCATCCAGAATTATCTAACGCAAGAGTAGACAAACTATGGCCTATAAGCCAAACCTAGGCCACTGCTCGTTTTTATGAAGATAGTTTTATTGGAACACAGCCATGTCCATGTGTTTCCTATTGCCTCTGGCTTGCTACTATAATGGTGAGGTTAAGTCATTGCAACAGAGACCATGTGACCTGAAAATATGAAAATATTGACTATCCCTTTACAGAAACCTTGCCAAAGCTGGTGTAACACATTAATTCGGGCTACAGTAGTTGTGGTCTATGTACTTTGAAGTAGTTTTTTGAACTTTTGAAGTCAATTTTTTAAAGGGTCCTTCCTAAGTCAATAGAAATATCCCATTTCTCTTCTCTGTTTCATAAATTTGTTTGCTTTTAAAATTAGGATTTAATGTATTTTAACTACACAAAGCATGATGATGAACTTAATAAAAAGAAAAAGGAATGTTTCAATAAAGAGAAGATATAGCATTTATTTGTTCCCAGGTACCTAAGTAAACAGTGAGAGATATCCACCTAAACCTACACAAACTTGATCTTACAGTTATAGAACATGGTAATGTACATTCGTTTTCTCTTCACAATGCCAAGAGATAGACTGATTAAATACTCTCTTTAGAAGCCTAAAGGTGATGCTTAGAAGGTTTTAGAAGATTTACAAACATGATATGACTAATTCATGGCATTGCATATTACATATTTTGTCTTTTGGTCAACTTTATTAATCTAACCTCTATAAGTGACATGAAAATATCTGTGGTAAGGTGTCTGTACGCCATTACAAATATTTCTCTTTATCATACTTTCTTATTGGAAAAATGTCTGCCTTCGTGAGTGTTTTTAGTAACTTATGTAGGAAGTGAACAACAGTATCGTCCTTAACCAGACCAGTGTTCATCTGCATTAAGTGCATACTAAGGAAAGTTTTGCTTAAATAATACTTTTGAGACCTACCCCACTCAACTAGAAAAACTAAAAATATATTCAGAATCAGCGGAAGTGCCAGAAATCTTTTCTGCTGCAGAGTAGAAACTAGGGCAACAAAAGTAGGCTCCCACCTTGGCTATAAAATTTATGGGAGTGCCAAAAACTTTGGTAATTAAGATAATTTGTATTTTAGGGTAATAGTTTTAGAAATGAAAACTGATGCAAAAATCCATGCGAAACAAAATATCAAAATTTTAAATAAAGATGGCTCACTAATAGTGCCTTATAAAGCTGTATTAGACCATGAGTCACAAGAAAAAAATCAGTAATATTTGTCCTGTTTTGAATTAATTTTGATTTTGGTGTCTGCTTAAATTTTGCATCTAGAGGTAAGTGTGTCTCTCCCCTCATTCTAGTCTCAACCCTGTTGTTCATCCAATTATCTAAAAGTTTAACAAATGGTAAGTAAGTTGAAAGGCTCTTTTGTGAGTAGTTGAGAACTTTTGGCAATTTTGCCAACCAATGGCTCTACAGCTGATATTGATAATCCCAATATAAGAAAAGACATTCCCTCTTCCTGTCTTTCCTTTTTCTCCCATTTTCCTCTTCTTTCTTTGTATCCCTTGGCATTACTTTCATCAACACACAGATACACAAACCGGGTCTTGCCCCTTATATTCAAGGATAAATGAGAAGCTGATCTCAGCCCTTAGACCTGGATGGTGGGCCACATACTATCAGGCATCCAAAAAAATTAAAAATGAGTAATTGTCCTAAGAACTGGGAAAGCCCAAGGGATGCAAGTAACTTATTATTAAACATAGACCTAATTCATTTCCCCTTTTAATCAACAAACAGCAGAAGAACTGGGGAGTATTAATTTAAATGTCACCACTTACTGCGTTATGCTTCACTTCACAAGTCCTCTAGGCCATGGCTTAGCTAATTTGTAGAGTACTGTGTGGCCAGTTTTACCATTAATGAATGAAAAGACAAAGAGGATTTGTGGCAATTTCTTTTTTGGAGCATGCGTAAAACAATGCTGACATACAGGTCGACGAAGAAAGTCTTAAAGTTTCCTTCAGCTTAACTTTGGGCAGATTTGTTCCTAACTATAGCTCCTGATTCCCCTAACCTTTCTGGGGCATGGGTATATTTACTTTAGAAAACTTTATATTGTAAATTATTTTTCTGCTCCTTTTAGATGTACATCTTCTCCCAGTGTCTTAGCACATTTATAACCCAGAAATGTTATTCTTCAGGAACTGGGAGCCTTCCCTTTGACATGCAATCATAAGGAAGATAGTTTCTCCTTCCAAGAGCAGTCCATAAGGAATATATGGACTGAATCACGTTCCTGCAAAAATTTATTTATTGAAGCCCTAACTCCCATGTGACTGTATTGGAGGTAACACAGTTCACCTTAGGAGATGATAAAGGCTAAATGAGTTCAGAAGGTTGAAGTCATAATCTAATAGGACTTTGTCCTTATAAAAGAGGAAGAGAAATCACAGATGCCTTTCTCTCTCCACCATGTGAGGACACAGCAAGAAGGTAGCTATTTGCAATCCAGGAAGAAAGCCCTCACTGGAAGCTGATCCTGCTGGTACCTTCATCTTGGACTTCCCAGTATCCAAAACTGTGAGAAATAAATTTCTGTTGTTTAAGCCACCCAGCCGTATTTTGTTACGGCAGCCCCTGCCAAGTGAAACAGTGTTCTCTTTTAGTGTCTGTGGAAACATAGAAGCCTAACTTTGATAAATGACAATTAGCAAACAAAGATAGCCTAATCATATTGACCAACTTCCATTCTTCATTACTTTTCCATTAACTCACCCTTGCACTTAAAAATTCTACTACCTTTCGTGTGAACCAGGTTGAACTCAATCTCTCTCTTTCTCATTGTAATATTCTTGAATATGGTCTTCCTTGCCAGCTTTACTCAGTCCAGTACAATTTTTCCTTGACATTTAGTTAATAATAAGTAATCTGTTTATTCTCTGCAATCACTTTGCCATATGCATTTTTAAACAAAAGCATGACAGTTTAAATACATATGAAATATTGTTAATAAATATTGAGCCAATACAATACATTTTGCCTGTGATTCCTTATAGTATTTTATAAAGATAATTTTTTTCTTAAGCCCAGTACTGATTTTTGACCATTTTATTGAGTTTCTCTCGTTCCTTTTTAATATTCCTCTTGTTTTGTGCCACATGACAACTGCAGATGAACATAATCACTTAATTCAGTAAAACAGAATGCTTTCTGTTTTCCAGAAAAATGTGTGCTAAGTAAGTAATTTTATCCCCAAATAGATTTAAAGTAGGATAATCAAAGTTTCAAATTATCTTCAATGAACCTTGTTTTAGAAAGTCCAGTGTCCCAGGAAGCTCTTACTTTCAACTTTAATAGATTTCTCTTCTTCCTTTGGTTTTCTCTAAGACCTAACTATCCACCAGGTCCTAACAACACAGCCATCTGCTGATGGTCAATGTGTTCTCTATAGGGTTGATGGAACTGCAAAAGATAAAGATAGTACAGGAGTGAAGAGGAAAAAGAAAAGAGTAAGAGGAATAAAGGAAAATAAAGAAAATCACTTTCCTGTGGCTACTACCACATAAGAGAAACTAATTATTAACGTATTTATTTACAAGTACAAGTACACAGCAAGTGTGTCTGTTTTTACGCATGTATAAGAATGCTACATTTAAATATATTTTCAAGTTTACATCCCCCATTGAATGCAAAGATGCACCAGTATTATGTGAGTGATACCAATGTATTTTAGAAAAAAGATAAATGCCTCAAAGAAAAAGCGGCTCAGTATATTCATTCTGTACAAAAGAAAAGTGAAAGACAAGTTTAATAGCGGAACCAATCGCTGAGAAACTTGCAAATGTGAAAAGTGTTTGAGTTATTGCTTCTGTGAATATCCCTAACATTTTTATTAACTTCCAAATGCATAATAATGACATTTCAGGAAAATTACCGTACTTAGAAACAGATTTTAAGAGAGAAGTTATTTCCTGAGCCCAGCTCTCCAGCTATCACCATAATAAAACTCCCCTATCCATGGCAGCATTCAGCTAGCCCGATGTTCTTATACCTTCAACTTGACAGACCCAAGGACGCAGACACGGATACAGTGAAATTCAAAATTCCTCAATTAGTGTTGCAGTTAAAGTGTGTTTTCAATATATGAGTTATTTTCTTGTGTATATAATATGCAAGAACTATAAAAGCATATTATAATCGTATAGTTTTCTCTTTCATAATTATATTTATTCTGTCCATTGAGCAAAATATTTTAGATGTACGAGTTAAAAACTGGTTAATAACATTTATTTAGGTGTATATTACTCTTTAGAGAAAAGTTATTGCTTATTCATGTCTGTACTATTTGATATGGACTTTAGTTTTAGAATACGTATATTTTTCTAAATTATGTTTTTTTGAATTATCAATAACCACTAAAAATAAATCTCATTTTTATATGCTTTCTTTCATCAGAGGAATTTATAAAAGCAATAAATTCGTCAAGAATTAAGTATACAGAGGTGTTTTCTTTTCTTCATGTCTTAACACACTCAAAGAACCTAGTTTTCATCTATCTTGTTTTTTGATCTAGTTTCCTAGTAATCCTATTCTGTGTATATCAGAAATTCTTAGAAGATCGATGATAAGGTTCAGCTGCGTCCCCACCCAAATCTCATCTTGAGTTGCAGCTTCCACAATTCCTACGTGTTGTGGGAGGGACCCAGTGGAAGATAATTGAATCATGGGGGTGGATGTTTCCTGTGCTATTAGCATGATCTCACGAGATCTGATGGTTTTTTAAGTTGGAGTTTCCCTGCACAAGCTCTCTTTTTACCTGCTGTCATCCACATAAGACATGACTTGCTCCTCCTTGCCTTCCACCACGATTGTGAGGTCTCCTCAGCCAGGCGGAACTGTGAGTCCATTAAACCTTTATCGTTTATAAATTACCCAGTCTTGGGTATGTCTTTATTAGCAGTGTGAAATGAACTAATACAACTGCTGAACAGGTAGATGTTCTAACTCAATCGCTGGAAATTCTAACTCAATGATGCTCGAGTATTCTTGTTGACTTTCAGTAAAACTATCTTATTTAATTAAACTGTTCCTGATAGGTCAGGATGACTTTATAAATAATGTATAATATTTTTCTCCTAATTGGGAAAATTAAAACAAATCCTATGAAGAAATGGCTTTTAGATATGAAAAACACAAAGGAAAATATATCACCTGCCCTTTCACTATAGATTTCTGCAAATCATGAGTCTGTTTTATTTCACTTATAGCTTTTCATGGAGTCTCACATGCTTCTAACTTTAGAATAAGAAATTAACTCTGAAAAGAATGAGGTGGTGAGGGATGACTCAGTCCTCCCCGTGTGGTAGCAGCTAGATGGTGCTAAATAGCA
Organism: Piliocolobus tephrosceles; assembly: GCF_002776525.5. Lineage (NCBI taxonomy): Eukaryota > Metazoa > Chordata > Mammalia > Primates > Cercopithecidae > Piliocolobus > Piliocolobus tephrosceles. The sequence continues at coordinate 168,841,454 of NC_045437.1, forward strand.
TATGTAAATCATACCAAGAAAAACACACTCCTGAATACGATTTAGGAGTCCAGCCTTATAATGGGCATGGAAGGTTAAAAACAATGAATGTTATCTACAGCTACATAGAGCATGAATTACAATGAAATTCATACTACAAAGTCTGTATTTGTACACACCACTGAGTTCTTACCTCTTTATAAACTTTCTTTCTTTCTAGGCTACCTTTAATATTTTCAGGGACATAATTTTCCTGCCTTTTACTTTATTGGAGGGATACGTAGGAAACTGGTCTAAAGTAGTAAGACATTTTCTACAATCTAGGCCCCTCCATCAGTCCGACTATATACCTGCATTGCCAGAGGGAAGACATCGCCTTCATTGATGAAAATTGATGATACACAGTGTGAGAAGTCTCCTTTTAGCCCAGAAAAGTAACTTGTGTTTTTATTTAGTAACAATCCTTGTATTCTCACCACTCTAGAAGCTTCTTTATCTTAGTATGTAAACTAAATCTGCATATGAAAAAAAGATTTAAAAACTCGAAAAGACAAGTAAATAAAAGTTATTGAACAGCATGTTTGAAACTTATTATATTAAGCATGGATAAATAACAGTAGACATCATCTTTTACTTTCTTTGCTACCTCCCTTTAATCTTCTATTTCTGTTAAGCTATTTGAATAGATTTGCAATGCTAGTGGAAAATCATTTTGCTGCTTTGCAATGATAATAGCTGAGAAAAACAAGATTGCTATAAAGCTGAAAGTGGCAAAATTACAAAAAGAAACAGAAAAAAAAATAGATAGGACTTACTCAAATCATATCCCTTAAATCACATCACAGAAGCAAACACTCAGGAATGTCCTATAAATTTTATGTTGATAGTGAGGTGTGAAACCTGAATCCTTTGGGATCAATTTCAAATTCCAAAATAACAGAATTTTAGACATACTGATATAGTTTGGATATTTGTCCCCACTCAAATATCATGTCAAGTTGTAATCTGCAATCGTGGAGGTGGGGCCTGTTGGGAGGTGTTTGGATCATGGGGGTGGCTCTTTCATGGCTTGGTGCTGTCTTCATGATAGTGAGTTCTCATGAAATTTGGTTGTTTAAAAGTGTGTGGCACCTCCCCCATCCCCACACTCACTCTCTCTCTTTCTCTCTCCCCCTATCTCTTGCTCCTGCATTCGCCATATGAAGTGCCAGGTCCCGCTTTGCCTTCTGCTATGATTGTAAGTTTCCTGAGGCCTCATCAGAAGCTCAGCAGAACCATGAGCCAATCAAATTTCTCCTTTTTGTAAAATAAATTACCCAGCCTCAGGTACTTCTTTATAACAATGCAAGAATGGTCTAATGGAGTTAGTAATCATTTTTTTTCCATTTAAATGGGAATAAAAAAAACTTTTTTGATTATTTGAGTTATAAAGTTGGACCCTCAGCTTGTGAACCTAGAAATAAATAGCAGAAAACTAGAATCCTCATTTTTGTCTCTATTATAGAATTTGAAGTTTTTTTCTAACTTTGAAGAGTGAAATGCATCATGAATAAAACTGATGTCATGATCAAAATGAAAATATAAAATGTATAAATTTAAGAATTTTAATGTAAAAATGTTATAAATGCCTAAGCTTCTTATTCAACATACAGATTCGAATTAGGCACATTATAGACATTTAATGAATATGAATAGGTTAATCCTGCACATTAATTCCCAATCCAACATTTTTAGTGCCACTCCTGATAGAATTTATGAAATTAATTATATGCTTCAAAATATGCAAAAAGAAACCTCCCAATTAAGCATTACTATCTACAGAGAAGAAAATACTCTTCAATTGTGTCATAAAGCACATGTATTTCAATAAAATTGATTCCCTCTCCTCCTAATCCACTGTATTTTATCATGCCATTGGAAATAACATCTTCTTAAAGAAGGTTGCTTTTATCCTCTGAATGAAATAAGTATTGAAGTGAAGAAATCATGTTATACTATATTCAATCGGCAAATGATAAAATTCTAATAAAAAAATTCTACTGCAATTATAATTGCTGAACAGATATAAATAAAACAGTATTTAATTGCTTTAGCTAGGACTTTCATTTCCTCTCACTATCTAACATATAGAGTAAGTGATGATAAAGTTTTTTTTCTTTTTGTAAGCTTCTTTTAATTACATCTTGATAACATATTTTAACAAGATAAAGAGTGAGGCCAAGGATTAATGCATCCAATTAGTACTTAATAATGGAAAGGTAAAAGTGTCTGCAAGTAGGAAAAATCTATGGGGTGAGCCAATTTAAGAGTTGGGTCAAGGTGGACAATGTTGATCTCTACTTAAATGCAGTATGGGGTAGTAAACAAAATAAAATGGAACAAAACCACAGCAATGAAAATAAAATTACTACAACAACAGTGGCAATATCCTGGATGTGTAATGGTCTGAAACAATGAAGTTCAGGTCATGGAAGCACCATTTAATTACATCTCACTTTGATCTTGGGCAATCCATATCATTACGTCAGTTTAAGTTTCGTTACCTGTGAAAAAAGGAGGTTGGGTCAATGGTCTCTAAGTTATTGCTCAGCTCTAACAAACTTCGTATTCATCTAACACATAATAATTTTAATAATCCCTGAGAGCAGAGCAAAATTTTGTTAATTGAGTCTGATTAAATGCTTTCCAGTATTGCTGGAGAGAACAAATTGTCAGAGTTCAGCCATAACATATATAATAAAATATGGAACCAGAAGTCATTTTGATGAAGTGGCAGCGTAATATAACCAGTTTATGTATTTAGGGTGTGATTCAATGGAATCTGTACTAAAACACACAAACCAATGGAATTCTATTTATATTAATAAAATATAAAATATTTATTCTAGAAAGTTCTTTGAGACCAATTATTTAATTTAATGAGAAGTAAACATGTCCAGGGGAGGCAAAGTACTGTCTCAAGACATGCAGAGCTAGTGAGACAGTCCTACATTATATTCTGACCTTTTGATTCCTAAAATCACGCTGTTTTTTCCCTACTCTACTGTGAGAAATTTAATTTCTTGTAAATAAGGAATGTGGGAAATTAAATGACCCCAATTCTGTGCTCTCAATGTCTTAACTCAAAAGTATTATGCATAAGGTATACAATAAATTGCTTATTAGATATGCAAAGCTAGAGTTCTTTAAGTAATTCTATCATTTAAAATAAAGTAATTGGAGCATGTATTTTTACTATGCTCCACCCTGAAGTTACAATGAAGAGATTAATTTTCAGAAAGAATAAACCAACAAAGACACAGAAGAATAGGAAAGATAATTACAGAAATGAAATTTTGGAATCTAAAAAAAAATATTTATGAGTATTAGATGACTTAGGTGTAAAAAGTCAAACACTAAATTGCCCACTGAAGAATTCGAGAGGAAAACTAGTACCAAAGAATCAAAGAAAAAATTAAGAAGTTGGAGGGGCCGAACTCTCTGAAGTTGGGATACTGACTCTTTTCCCAATTGCATATAGCCAATAAAACAACTTTTCTCCAATCCCGGGTAAACCAGAATTTTCTGCTCTAGAAAGATTGAACTAGATAGATGCAGTATTGAGAAACACATGGTCCCTGCTGAGACTATGGAAACCATTCTCCCCACTAAAAAGGGGGAATAAAGGAAATTCTTTCTTTTGAGCCGTAAGATGCAACATTCTTCTTGCTCTTGGAAGTCACAGTTGGAAGTCCCAGGACTTACCACTATAGTGGATAAATCCTTTCTGGAGGAGACCCCAGAAATAAACCAAAAGAGGGCCAGGCGCGGTGGTTCACACCTGTAATCCCAGCACTTTGGGAGGCTAATGCAGGTGGATAATGAGGTCAGGAGTTAGAGACCAGCCTGGCTAACATGGTGAAGCCCGTCTCTACTAAAAATACAAAAATTAGCTGGATGCTGTGGCGCACGACTGTAATCCTAGCTACTCAAGAGGCTGAGGCAGGAGAATTGCTTGAACCCGGGAGGTGGATGTTGCAGTGAGCCGAGATCGTGCCACTGCACTCCAGCCTGGGCTGCAGAGCAAGACTCCATCTGAAAGAGAGAGAGAGAAAGAAAGAAAGAAAGAAAGAAAGAAAGAAAGAAAGAAAGAAAGAAAGAAAGAAAGAAAGAAAGGAAGAAAGGAAGAAAGGAAGAAAGAAAAGAAAGAAAAGAAAGAAAAGAAAGAAAAGAAAGAAAAGAAAGAAAAGAAAGAAAAGAAAGAAAAGAAAGAAAAGAAAGAAAAGAAAGAAAAGAAAAGAAAGAAAAGAAAGAAAAGAAAGAAAAGAAAGAGAAAAGAAACTGAAAGATACCCAGAGTCAGGGAAGTTAGGAAAGCAAGACTGCATCAGATCTTATAAGTCAAGGCAAGGTGGACCTTGAGCAGAGAGGTGATGTGAGCCTGTCAGAAATTAGGAATGAAGAAAAACATATCTCACACAACTGTAGACAATACTGAAAGACACATTAAGGAAATAAACATCGTGGAAAATATAATTAGAATAGCAATAAAAATAAAACAGAACTAAATAGTAAAAGTATTACAGAGAATGTTAGAGGAAGGGGGTATAGGAAATCCAGCATATATAAATTTAGAGTCCCTTCCTCAAAAGAAAATCAAAACAATGTCTTGTCTAGCTATATACCTTTCTAGGAAAAAAGTAACTTTCAAGAAATAAAAAAGATAAAAAAAGAAGATTTGATCATATATACGACAGGTATACTATGTGTGAGATAAAATTGATTCAGAATGTTTCACACCAAACCTATTCTTTTAAAAAGCTATGAAATCTAACAATAAAGAAGTTTTTGGGTAACCTGACAGAAACTCAATTGTCTTAAAAGTGGAAAGAGTAGGCCGGTCGCCGCAGCTCACACCTGTAATCCCATCACTTTGGGAGGCTGAGGTGGGTATATCACCTGAGGTCAAGAGTTCGAGACCAGTCCGGCCAAAATGGTGAGACCCCATTTCTACTAAAAATACAAAAAATTAGTCAGGCATGGTGGCAGGTGCCTGTAATCCCAGCTCCTTGGGAGGCTGAGGCTGGAGAGAACCTGGGAGGCAGAGGTTGCAGTGAACTGAGATCACACCATTGCACTCCAGCCTGGGGAACAAGAGCAAGACTTGGTCTCAAAAAAAAAAAAAAAAAAAAAAAAAATGGAAACAGTAGACTGTCTCAGATTTCTGTACAGTAACATTCAAAATCAGCAAAATACTCAAGGAAAAAAATGTCAAATAGTTTATTTTCAGCTCTCTGTCCTTCAATTAGAAAGACTTTTGATTAAAGCAGTCATTTTCATGAGTTCTTATCACAGAAGCTGGTCAAGAATAAGCCTCTATCAGTGAAGAGTTGCCTGGAAAACCACTGTAAAAACATTGGCTACAGTTTATTTACAAATAGAACTAAGTCTTAAACAAATGCAGACACTAGAATTACAGAGCGGAATACAAATACTATGTGCATCATCAACATACATGGTTCGAAGTAACAGTTTTAGAAGAAAAGAATAAAAATGTATTTGATTTGAAGTGTTTGTTGGCTGGGCACAGTGTCTCATACCTACAATTTCAGCACTTTGGGAGGCCGAGGCAGGAAGATCACTTCAGACCAGGAGTCCAAGACTAGCTTGGACAAACGTAGTAAGACCTATCTCTACAAAAAATTAAAAAGTTAGCTTGATGTGCTGGTGTATGTCTGTAATCCCAGCTACTTAAGAGGGTGAGGTGGGAGGATCACTTGAGCCCAGGAGGTCGAGGCTGCTGTGAACCATGATTGTGCTACTGCACTCCAACCTGGGTGACAGAGAGAGAACCTGTCAAAAAAAAAAAAATAGGTAAGTTTGTTGATTAACTCTTGTTAATGTAAGATAAACAACTATAGTATTTAAGAGTCAAAGTATATCATTTATTACCAAAACAAAAATAAAATTTATTAACATACTCAACAATACCAAGGAAAACATTATGAAATATATTACTATAGAGTAGTAGATGGTAAAGGACAGGTGAGCAGAAGAGTGGAAGAAGATATTTGCTCATTTTAACATTTCTCATTGTAGAGAAATAATAGATCCTGTTAAATGTGGTTTAAAGAAACAATATTTCCATTGAAAGTGAAAATGAAAAATTTAAGACTGCTATCCACACAGAAATCATCCAGGATCATGAACTGAATGAGTAAAAAATGGCAATACTGGTTAATTAGCAAGTCTGAAGGAACAAATAGAGCACAGTCTCACACTCAGTGTGTCAGAGCACACTACTGCTGCACTAATATGCTAAGATATCAATTCCACTTGGCCTGTGTATTCAGGGAGGGCTTGAAGCAGCCAGACCCCTAGAGGGTTGTATTCAACCAACAGTGATTGGCCTCTTCTGTCTACCACAGTATTTTTCGAAATGTAATCATTCTCCATGTGTCGTAATGGAGAAAGTGCACTTTCCAACATAACTCTACATGTACACATAAAAGAATTATTACACCATTCTTTGGTCACTCTCTCATGTATAATTTTGTAATGATGACAAAGTTACAAACAGTAGGTAGGCAAATAAATGTACTGTTTCTGAGATTCACTCAACTGGATACAAAATAATATTCAAACTTTTAGTTTAAATGTTGCCTTCATTTTTTCCCTTGTGAAAGCTGCTATACAATTGAACCATTTTAAAACAAAACAAAATAATGACACCTGATATTCAAAAACCAAATTCAGAATGTTTTCAATGATAGTATATTGAGCATTCTACCTCAGACATTTTACTTTCTGGACAATTTGACTTTATAGCCTTCAAACTGTTTTTCAAATGGACCAAATGATGTCATTACTGTGGCCATATGTACTTTAACCCAGAGTAACTCTTTAACACCAGCAGGCTCCAGCTTAATAGTCCCCCCAATAGTAGGGAAGACTGTCCCCCAAAAACCAAGGGAGTCTTTTGTCAAATCCAAGAGCCACAAAGGAGTAGACTGGATGATATAAACTATATTTATGGGAATCTTTGTAAAACCAAGTTTGACATTTCTTAACTTATTTTCCAGAAAATAGTTAAATTTTCAGAATATTTGTTATAGCTGTATTTATTTTTAATGAATAAAATAATTATGCATTTTTATTATCTTTTTAAAATTATGTAATCAAATTTTTAAATATATTCATGAATTCAGAGTGAGAGAGATAAAGAAAGAGATCCTATTATATTTTTCATTATGGGGACATTACATTAAAGAAAAAATACTGTCTAAGAAGATGGCTTATTATTTTTATATCTGGTAGATCTCAACTAACTGCTAAATCCATTTTCTTCCCTAAAATGTATGCATTTTTAAAACTCTACATTTATTTCATAGTCATAAAATTTTAGAATTTATCTCCCCTTAATATGTTAGAAACTATAAAAACAATATTAACTACTAATCTATTTTAGTTTAAAGGCTCGTATGAGGATATTATAGGTCACATGATGGAACCATATTACCCGTAGTGAAGTATACAGTGGTGCTTAATAAATACAAATTAAGCAGTGAGTAAAAAACTTAGAATTTTAATTTGTTTCATGAAGTATAATTTCAATTTTAATTAACAGGAAAAAGGGTGTAATTAAACCACGTAATGTGGAAAGGAACGATTAAAAGTCGAGTTTAAAATTAGTGGTGCAAAACCATTAGGATTCTACTCCATGATCCTTCTTCTCTAACAAAACATGGAATCAGACTGCTGATGTGTGGAACTTTAATTAAAGGCCCAAAGCAAAGACCAGTGGGCATGGTTTATAGCAAGACCTTAGATATAGCCCTTCAGGCTAAAAAAGAAGATGGTGAAACAGTTCTCATGGGTCTCAGCTCAATTATAAACAAGGCTAGAGTTTTGTACGAGATTGCCTGATTGACCTAGCTTTGGCCATGTTTCACAATGGCATGCCAGTGTGTTGTTAGGAGGTAGGTGTGTTGTTAGGAGGTTTGTCAACAAAAGAAACTGGAAAGGGTGCTTGGCAGAAAGACCAACTAGCAACTTTAATGGAAACTTGTATAAAGTTGGAAAAGTGCCCAAATGCTTTAGGAGAGGATAGTTACCCACGATTCTTTCAACTCCTCTTACTATGAAGAGGGTTGACACAAGTGTGCAGGGTGAGGCCAGATCCATATAGAGGGTGCCAATACCTTCATCTTGGAGAATCAGAGTGATATAAGGTAATATTTAAAGCAGTCATTACGTTCACTTATTTAAAGACATATAGCAACCATCTTGGCTGAATTGCACTGAAGTTCTCAATGATAAAGCACTTGTTTGAACAAAAGTAAAAGTTTTCTTGAAACCAAAATGTGTAATATACATGAAAAAGTCTTGAGTACATTAAATGGTTTATTAAGAAATTAACTAAAAACCATTGTCAACGCAACAATTGTCTCTGAGTGTGTTTAACCTTATTAGCCTTCGTTTTTTGGGAGAAGTATTAATATCGTTGGCAATTTAATTTTAGCTTCACAAGTAAAATTTTGCTTCAGAAACATAGTTTGCCTTGGAAAACATAACAATAAATGGTAATATATGAAAGTTATCATTTTCTTATCTCAAATTACCCCAAATCAGATGCAAAGACATGGTCTTGGACACAAGTAATTTATTTGAGAGGTGATAAGAAAGAAGCACAGATAAGAAAGTAGAGAAAGATAGGGAAGCCTGGAAAGTCAGGAAGTTTGATTAGTAGTAGGTTACTATTGTAAACAACTAGACACAGAATTGCCTCAGAATTGACCATGGAGGGACAAAGAATGCTGAACTTGACGGGCTGAGGTTGTTAAGGATTTCCCTAGTCTAAATCTCAGGTACTTCTGGGCTGCTGTTGTCACAGGCCAAGCAGCCTCCTGCAACAGTGGCAAAAGCAGATTAGACACAGACACTCGCTGCTTGATGTGAAATCAGCATATAAAGTAATTATCAGCTGTAGTTTCAAAGGAATTCAGAAGTAAACTGAATAGACATGAAATGAGAAATCCTTACTGTTTGCCACAGTTCACACCTCAAATTACCCAAATATTTTCATGTCCCATATTGAGTACACCCGGCTATTAATATTTCAAGCTATTGTCCAGCCAAAATGTCAAAAAAAAAAAAAAAAAAAAACCTAGAGAGATGATGAAAAAAGCTAGAATTTTACTGCCCCAAGAGGTTCCAAGTCATTAATTGATACTGATCGAATAGCTTCTATCACCTATACTCGATTTTTAAAAACCTTTTATGTATACTTCTACTGACCGAAGTTGTTTATCCAGGGGAATGACCCAGGTTTAATCTCTGAGAAATATAAGCCCCTAGTTATATTGGATTGCTGCAATTGCATATTTATTGTTTTCACTGATTATGGAAATACCAAGATGCCCCACAGTGCTTTCCAGCCTCCAGACATATTCTGCCCTTTCTGTAACACTTATTAGCAACTCTGATCCTCAAGTCTTCATGATTATCAGTATTGATAAAATCCAACAATGCAATAACATTTTTCTTTCCATGCTGCTCTACTAAATAAGCAGACATATATTTTTGTGCTGTTGAGGGCACAGCACTATTTGATGGGCATTGATTCAACACACTGTATCTCATACCAAAAACACATTTGGGCATCTGCCCACAACTATCATCCATATGTTAGTTTATTGGCTGAGTTTTAAGAGCCAATCCCAATGTTCAATAAGATAGCAGCTTCCAGATGATATAGTAGGACCTGAGGGTTGTCTGTACACATACCAATTGTCACACACATACACCTCTTTTCTTATAAAATTGATCTTTGGGTCCAAGTAATGCTATAGTGGATCACATTTGTGGTAGACATGCCACTTCTACCCCCTGTATTTTTCCTGTTAGGAACAAAGTATAGTATGAAAGTATTTTCTACTATGTACATAGTGAATCCTGGAAGATGACTACCCAAACTTATATTGCTAGTAACTTGACTTTTTATCTGTATCTTTGATAGGTTATTTCAACACTCCAGTAGCTGGGAAACTCTAGTAGAGGTTATTTCAACACTCTAGTAGCTTGAAATAACTAATAACTAGTCAAAGATATATTTTATCTACTAGATTGTTGAAACACCTATCAAAGATATGTTTTGTCTATATCTTTGATTAATTATTTCAACACTCTAGTAGCTGAGTGGTTCAGTATGTGATAGGAAAAATGTATGACACAATCATGAGTGCACTGTTATACTTCCTTTGAGGGACTTTGGGTCTTCTGGGCTGTTGTGATATATAATATTCCATGTTGGTGGACCAAACATACTGTTCGGATAATAATACTGACTAAAGACCTATGAGGTGGAAAAGCAAACCCAGGCCCATAATGTGTATTTTGCTATTGAATAGATCTATGAACTTTCCAGAATGGAAGGGTCCCAATGGGTCAGCTTGTCATCAAGTAGACAATTGGAATTCCTGAGGAATAGAGCCATGTGGGGATCTCAGCATTGTTGTCTATTGCTAATAGGTTGAACATATGGTGACAGCAGTAACTAAATGAGCCTGGATAAAAGGAAACTCTCAATGTTGGACCTATGCATAAGTGCTGCTTTGGCTACTTCAGTGAGCTTTAGGTCAGAAAATTGGCTCAGGTTTTGAAACTGGACAAGGACTGTGACATTTTGGTGGAAAGCTAACCCTCAGCCTCCAGGATGTCCACATTTCTTTCAGTGGTATATACTGAATATGTAAATGAGTGGCCTTTGTTGGTTGCTCATTTGTTTTTGTCTCTAGGGAAGACGTGTTCTATTAACCATCTCCCTATTGCTCTGTGACCAAATTCCTCTAGCTACCACTTCTACTCGACTACTCTGTGACATCTAGAGATCAAGCCCTGTCATCTGGCTTCTGTTATTTCAGGGTTAGGTCAGCCCTATTTGTATTAGTAAGTCCATTGTCTATTCTCCTGGCCTTTCCATAAATATCATCATCAGTTTTTCAGGCTTGCATAGTATATTCATACCAGCTTGCACATTTCTCTGAACCATTAGTTATTTCCCCCACCAACAACCAGCCACCAGTATTCTGCCATTTATGTATTACTTAGAGTGAGCTGTCAGATTTTCCATATTCCTAGAAGCCATTGTAGTTCTCACTATCTCCTAAGTCTCATGACAAGGTACTTATTCCTATGCCTCAGGAGAATTCTCCTAAATAAACTCAGAAGGCAATCTTTCTTACACTGTCATGTCTCTTGACACTTCATGATGGTTATGTTTTGCAGTTTCTATTAGTACAGTTACTTTTCTCCCTTATCAGAAGCAGCACATTTCTTGGTGGGTTAGGCTATAATTTAACCATAGCTTATGGATTAGTGGCAAGAAAATAAGGTGGGGACCATCCTGAAATTAAAACATGACTTGCAGGAGAGAAGCCTCTGTACCACCTTAAGGCGGTGGGAGAATGGTAGCTCTTAATGGAGAAAGGTGTGCCGTTTCTGCAGGCTCAGAGAGCTCAGAGGTATCTGAGAATCCATGTTTCGAGGTGATATTTACCAAGTGTTACCATTCTATGTGCCTGGGGCCCATTCCTTTCTGAACAGCCTCATGACCTTAGAAAGCACACTCTTCTTCTATTGAGAGTTTATGCTCCTTTGGAGATTGACTATTCTGAGAGTTACGATGTGGATTTGATACTCGGCTTGCTCAGCTGTCTTGCTGCAGTGGATATTAGCACGTTTGAATGCTATCGAAAAGGTCTTCTGGCTTTCACATTTTACTTGTAATGAACAGTTAATTACTCTCATTTTTTCCAGGGAAATAAAATAACTTTCCAGAGCATCAATGAGGTGGATATGAGTATTTCCACAGGCAGCTTCTGCTGCTCTAGAAAGTTTATTTCTACTAAATGTCTTTTCTCTGAACAATTGTTTCCCTATAGCATCCACACTTTATCACAGCAGGCATCTGATGTGAACTCCATCTTCTTTGTTGTTCCACTATCTTTATAATAAAATGTTGAACCTGATTTTTAGCACAATCTTTTGTCCTGTTTCAGAAGATAGGAAATTACTCAACTGCTATGATGGATGTCTTCTGGCTTTCACAGCAAACCCTGAGTAGAGATTTGGCTTTGCTGAGGCTATTACTATCTCTTTGTCAAAGTTTTAGGGCAGTTGTCAACAGCCAAACAAAAGCATAGTCTTTGTAATCCCCTTTACCCTTAAATTTGATAGAGCTATTGCAAAATGCTATGGTCTGAATAGTTGTGTCCCCATCATGCCCCCAAACTGATGTTAACATCTTAAGCCCAAGGTGATGGTATTAGGAGGTAGAGCCCTGGGAAGTAACTCGGTTATGAGGACAGAGCCCTTGTGAATGGGATTAGTGACCTTATAAAAGAGGCCTCAGAGAGCTTGTTTTTCCCTTCCAACATGTGAAGACACAGCAAGAAAGTGCTATGTATGAATCACAAAATAGGACCTCACCAGAATCTGCTGGTGTCTTGGTTTTTAACTTCCCAGCCTCCAGAACTGTGAGGGGAAAAAATATGTTATATATATATATATATATATATATATATGAAAGCTTGTATTATTTTGTTATAGCAGTCCAAACAGACTAAGACATATAGTTGCTTCCTCTCCCACCCAATTCGTATGTCAATCTATCACATGTGAGTCTCTGGGCAAGAAAGATTCTATCACACTGCAGTGAGTTATTGTCATTCACCCTACTTATTATCAACCAGGGAATCTTTTGTTGCCATCTGATATGGTTTGGATCTGTTTCCCCACTCAAATCTCGTTGAACAGTAATCCCCAAATATTGGAGGTGGCACCTGGTAGGAGGTGATTGGATCATGGGGGTTGTTTCTCATGGTTTAGCACCATGCCTCTGGGTGGTGTCATTGCGAGAGAGTTCTCCTGAGTTCTGGTTGTTTAAAAGTGTGTGGCACCTCCCTGCTCTCTTTCTCCTGCTCTGGCCATGTGAGAATGGACTAATACACCATCTGAATGATGAGTCATTCAATTCCAGAATCTTGTTCCAAGGTTCTTCCTAGGCACATTTTCATTACTAACCTCCATAGTATGGCAGAAAGCTCTGAGGCTCAGAAGCAGAAAGATTCCTGAGCTTGATGGGACAAGTTATCAGCATGTACATTAACTGTCCACAGTGGTTATTCAGAAGCGAGCCCAGGTTATATATGGTGGACATCAAAAGTATCTGCTATAATCATTTAACCATCCCTCTTAAAAGAATAATTCCAAAGAATCGCTCAAAAATGTTTGCCTTCTGCCTACTTAGTAATTTTCTAAAGAGTGTATCTAAATATAAAATATCAGTTTGAACATATAGTTAATTCATTATTTATGAATGTCCACATTATCAATCCAATAGCACTAAAGCAAGTCAACTGTGTTATTTGAGCCAGCCCAGAAACACCCAAATGCTCTATAAAATCATATTTGTTGCAGCTTTTAATCTGATTTAATCTAATGCAGTTTTTAGATATGCTTTATCCTAAGATGAGTTTTGAAAGAAGTCTTCTACACTAAAATCCAATTTACATATTTCAAACTGTAGTATCAAAGATGACACACAATGAATACCAAACTGATTGATTTTTGAGATTTCTATTGAAAAACTGATAAAATTAAATATAGGAGTAAAGTCTGAATAATGATATACAACTGAGAGATAGTATCAGTGAAGAGTTGAAGAAGAGAAAAAGTAAGCTTGTCCCTCTATTCTCAGCTATTAAGATATAATCCATTCTTTTTTCAAAAACTTCACTTCCTTTTTCAAGACTATAGAAAAAGTGAATAAAAGAATTCCAAGACCGGTAAGTAACTTTGATAGGAGGTTAATCCTATCAGTGAGATATAAATATCATCTCTCAAAAGCATCTAATCTTAAATATTTATGTAAATTATAACTTTTATAATGATTTCATCAGGAACAGGCATTTAAAAGTATGTATCAATATTACACAGTCAGATAATATTCTAGTAATGACAAATATTAAAAATAATAATCAATATTCTCTATTACTGCCCTTTTAGCAGTATATTCTTTTCTCTTATGATAAAAATGACATATCTATACTTCCCCAACTGATATTTTATTTTAAAGGAAACTTCTTTATGATCAATAAAATGCACATGCTTATATAGGCAATTTTTAATAAAATAAGATGAATAAATTTAGAATTCAGATCTTTTCCACTATTGTTTTCATTAAAGAGCTTAAGAATATACGTGAAACAGAATGAAACGTAGTTAAAATCTAAACCAAAAAAGAAATTCACAAGAGCTCAACAAAAATAAAAACTCTGCTTCCTAAAAATATTACGTTCTGTTGACATTAGCAGCACAAACTTATTCCATCTTTCTCTGCATGTCTTTGCATATTGTGTTTTTCTGATTTCCACAGAAACAGTTCAAATTATCTCGTATTAAATTAATTGTCAGCTCACATTTGCATTGCTTGTTTGTTGATTTTCCCATCGATTTTCCATCTGACTAAAACAGTGCTTTTATAAAACTTTAAAGAAAAGATAAAGGGAAACTCTTTTTGCCTTTCTCAATAATTCCTCTTTTCCTGTGTATTGGTGAGAATCCACTCAAAGGAAATGAAAAAAAGGACATTCGGATTCAAAGGAAAAGAAACAGTGAGTTGAAGTTGACTCATGAATATCTTTGAAAAAATATTTAAATTTAATGAAAATTTATGAAAAACTGTGAAATATCCAGAAATGTACATATATAAATATTTACAACACAGATTAATACCACAAATGTTCTATCCTTTAGTTGTTCCTATCTATAAGTAGTAAATGATTTTGGACCACTCTTTTTAGTTGTGCCCTCTATAAGCCCAATAATAAAGTAATAGAGATAATATGAATAATAATTACTATTTATAACTATTATCATATAATCATACAGATAATTTGTATATTTACCTATATGACTTTAAGAAGTCATCATAACAAATCTATTACTTTTATTTATAGAAGAAAAACCTGAAACTCAGAAACAGGTATTAAATAACTTTCCCAAAATCTGGGGTCTGTAACCCTAAGTCTTTATATAATACAGCCTTCAGCCTCATAATATTTCTTTCTGCATCTCACTGATTTAACAGGTTCAACTCTTATGAATCTCATTAATCCATATACCCTTACTCTTTTTATTTTCTTCGTTTGAGATCAGCCCATACACCCACAGTTATCTTTACAGGTGCTGCCACCATCATAAAGTACAGATTTGTGATACAGATTTGTACTTGGTAGCGCAGATTTCCCTTTGCCCTAAGGGCAAAGTGTATAACACTCTGCTTGATATACTAGCATACATCATTTCTCTTACTGCATTGCTTTTTCCATTTATAAAGGTTAAATAAATTCACCTTTAGGATTTATGTATTAGGATAAATTGTTAAATTTATAGCAAAGGCAGAAGATCATAAAATTTTCCTTTCTGAACCATTCGATGTATTAGTGAACTCTACCCAAAGCTTTCTTGCTGCTAAACACAATATCTGTGCCATAATCTTTGGATTCAAAATTACATGTAGTGTTGGTCCCCAGAGGTTGCTAAATCTTATCTTTAAAAAATGCCTTATTTATTTGCTCCTAACCAAATGCCTGAAAAGCCTATCAAAATTAAATTTAAAAAAGAAATCCTTTTAAAAATTGGCCTAATATTTGACTACAAAATACAAGAATCCAACAAAAATATATGAAAACAAGTAAAGATATTAGTGTCCCTGAATAGTTTTCCAGTTTTCAGTTTACAACTGTAAATAACATAAAAATTATTTGTAAATTGCTTTCTGAAACCTCTGCAAATAAAATCCTAAGTAATAATTATCATTTTATTTTCCTTGCATTTATCACTGTAATAAACCTCAAATTACATTTATGCAAATTATACTGTGTTTTAGGTTTGGTGATGGCCCTATCAAAAAGATTTTAGAATCAGAAAGTATGATTTTTATTTAAATAGATTAGTTCAATCAATAGTGTCACGTTTTTCCTTCTGAAATTTCTTGAAAATTACCTGCTTTTCTGAGATGTGAGATTTTCAGAGTTCACTTCCTAAAGATAGTGATGATGATAAACTGATACAACAGTCCTAGAAATATCAGATAAATGCAGAGAAAGAAACAGCAAATGCAAAAGTTTCAAAAATTAATTTCAGTAGTTCTTAATGTGTTACATTTCTAACTATTAATGTCTTGATTTTCCATAAAACATTACCAAAGCATAAATACCCAATATTAAAATCTCTAGGCAGATTGATTTTCTGTAAATCCAAAACCGCTCTAAAATATAAACTCTATTAATTTTTAAAGTCGTGTATATAGTGTTATCAGAAAGCAGGAGACAGTTTTATGCTTTTGAGCCTCAATAGGGCTTGTGATGTTGAGGCGGTATAAATTCTTGTGCCTCAAAGAACAAAATTTAAGAATCTAACCAAAATGTGTTTTCAAAAGGAATTCTGCTGGATAGATTGGAAATGCTCTAAATAATATGGTTGCCTACACCTAAGACTTAACGCCAGCAAGTCAAAGGAGAAAAAGCAATTTTGTGCCAAGAAATAATCTAAATCACTTGTGTTTGTGAACACTTATCTGCTACTGTTGGCACAACTCGCTTCCAAAATTGGGTAAACTATGATAGCCAAAGAGACAAGAATATTAGAGTATTTCAGCAATGTTGCTTTATTTTATCATCAATAATATCAGTATCTGGGTCTTGAATATATTGTCAGAATAACATAACTTTTTAAAATTTAATTTTAATTTTTGACAATATGTGTGAGTAAAAAATATAATCATATAAATCATTCAAGAATTTATTAGATGATATTATCTTTATAGGTAACTTACCAAAATATTATAATTAAATTTTTAAAACTATGTAATATAAAATTAACCATTAGCATGACCCTTAAACATCCTTAAAGAAAAATATATTTTTCATTAAAGAATTTTGTATTTTTATTAGTGCTTTTGTTTTTTCTTTAACAGTGGTGCTAGAGAATATTTTTTCATTTGTTTTTATATAAAATGTTAAACCTCATAGAATAATGTTCTATTATCTGCATAAGTTATTTGGAGAGGATTTTATGAGTAACTATGTAAAACTTCCCAGATGAGGTTACATTTGAGAAGTGCATGCCAAGTGTACATGAATAAGCTGTTATAGAACAAAATACATTCAATTGGAACACCAATTTTATTCAAAGATTTACAGAGGAAAAGTTGGTTAATGTTTGTTTTAAACAGCTCTTGAGAGATTTTTTAAGGAAATAAAAATCTAGTGCTCTTTGGAAAAAATATAAAAATTAATCTAAATTTTTAAGTAGAAATACAAACATTCAAAGAAACTTTATTTCTGAAGCAGAGCACATAAAGAACATGAACCCACAAAGATGGCTTTTTATTTAATATCAGAACTTTGTATTCAAGACCAAACTCTTCTTGGAAACATGCAATGCACAAACTGACTTAGCTGCCACTAGAGCCTGAACATGTCTGAGTAAAGCAACCAGTAGATTATAAACTCAAGCCCACTGGCTACTGGATCTGGGTTTTTCTTGCTGCTACTCCCCATCCTGTAGTTTATAAGCAGTAACATATGGGAAAATGGCTAGCAACAAGCCCTCTGTAGCTATATAAATCTACTGATATGGATACGTACTTAGGTACAAGTTTATCATAAATTTTGCTGGTCTAGAGAATACATGGCACACAATTAACCAATAATAATAAAATATACAATACTCATTATAGTCAATTTCATATAGCTAATTGATTCTCACATAAAGTTTTAGTTAACTTTTAGCAACCTCTTGTATTTATTGCCAATATATAGCTGAAATTGATGACAGTGTAGTTGCAACATCAATGTTAGTTATATTTTTGTTTGCTATAATGAGTAAGCAAAAATAAAACAATAAAATTAAGACATTTGGAATTATACTCATTTGTCAGTGGTGTGAATTAATTTTTTAATGAGAAGAATAATGGCTTTCAAATATTAAAGAACATTTTACCTTTTTTGTACTATTCACACTGTAACAGCTAGAGACACCATAAATTTTGAAGTTCAATCTTCATTATTAGCATTTTCTTCTATCACCTTCTAGAGAAACACGAAAACACCTCCCTATTTCAAGCTAAAAGCATGATGTCACTAAATGCAGAGTTGAAAAGAAATGTGAAATAGCTCACCATTATGTGGTCTTCCCACCCTACAGATTGTTACAATAAGTGTAAGTAAGCTGAAGATCATAGACAAGAGAAGAAAAACGCCTACAATTAATAATCAGTGAGTTTTGAATATTTATTACTATTTTAACAATTTATTTAATAATACACATATATAATTCAATTTTTAATAAGTGCTTCACAATGGCTTGCCAAATTTCTGAAAATTTAACAAACAGCTCTCATGAGTAGGCATGAATGAACTCCAGCACAGCACTGCTTATGAGCTCTGGTAAGCCCCAAGCATCTTAATACACTCCTCCTGGGTTTCCGGGGACTCTTCTGGTTTTAGCACTGACCTTTATGTTCCAGGAAACTCTTCAGTCTTAGGCAAGCCAGGATATTTAGTTACACAAATTCACAGACTCTCCAAAATATCTGTGTAACTGCCTACTTGTTGATAGATTGGGAATCTTTCTCTGAACCTATAGCCCTTGCCAATTCCTTTCCCCACAGGATCTTTGTCCCTCTGTCTCTAACTATTGGCTAGGATGCTAGAGTCCTTAAGATATCCTATTGCTATGGCTTCCATCACTACCAGACATTGAATAGCAACCATGTGCTATTTTCCATTTTGAAGCTGTAATTTAGGTTGAACCTAAATTCATCATTCTTTTGGCTCATTGGGACCAAGCCATTGGCTTCATTAGGACTTTTTTTCTCCTCCACCTAATGAAGGCTCCCAATAATTACTTTAAAGAGTTACTCTGAAAATTAAGTGAGATTACATTCCTACAAAACCTAGCATAGATGTTCAATAAATAGTAACTATTACAATAGTTTATTATTAGTCCTACTTCCTTCTAAAGTGAGCTATTTCCTTCCCGTGGTGACCCTCGCTAAGAGGCAGGCAACCTTTCAGCTAAGTATATGCAAGTTATTACATAGCCTGTCACCATCAAATATAACTTAAGAAAGGAGTCTTATGGCTGGCACTTCATACTGGACCAATGAGTGTCAGCTACGATCTTGTACCAACAATTCAACTGGTTCTGTATCTATTTTCCAGTTTGCCCTAAACAGGGCTGATTCTTACAGTACATCTCTTTAGGTGCATTTTACTTAAAGTCCTTTATCTTTCAGATGTTATTCAAACATAACTCATATTTATATCCAAGAGAAGAAAGAGATTACTTCTTGCTAGAGTGACAAATACTCCTCACTTTGGTATTATTATGTTGATTAGAAATAAAATCTAGAAAAAGGAATGTAAAATGTGTGTAGTGGGGTTTTTTTTCAGTTTCTTTAGCAAGTTTTTCATGGAACTGACAAGAAATAAACTGAAAAATAGACTAATGCTCTACAGGAAAGGTCAGCAAACTATGGCCAGCCCACATTCTACTTTGTCAATAAAGTTGTATTGGAACACAGCCATCTCTATTCATTTACATATTGCCAATAGTTTCTTTTGAACTACAAGGTCAGAGTCGGGTAGTTGTGAGACAGACCAAGCGACCTGCAAAGCCTGAAATATTTATTATCTAGCTCTTTAGATAAAAAGTTTGACAATTCCCACCATAGTGTCTAAATGAAGAAATACTTCTCTAGTCTCACCTGGTCAGGGGCAGATGACTTTGGAAAAGGGGGAAAATAGTCTCCAGCTGTTCCTAGAATTTCAAATAAGAAAGAGAACATGTTCTTGCTGTTTCGTCGAATAAAGCTATACAGTCTGTCACTGAGAATGCACTTACCTAAAGTGATTGAAGAGCAGGACCATGCCTATTGTTTGCTTTGACAGAATCTCTAAAATAAAAGTTAGAGAGAGTTCAAAGAGCCTGCACTGTCAGGTATTGAACTGTTTGTTGTAAAAAAGGGCAGGAATTATTTCTTTTTGCCATGTAGCTTTCAGAACATTATCATCATTTCCTGAAATTATATCTAAGTTACCTAACAGTGATGGAATAGCAAGCCCTATTGCCCCAGGCCAAAATTAAATGAGTCTTTTCATGAGAAATAATTTTATGTTTTGTATACAGGAGTAATCATGAGTATATGTTATGAAATTCTTAGTACAGGCTGGGATTTATATGACAAAATATAATAATTTGTCAAAGAAAGGTATAAATTAAATTTGTATTTTATTGTGTTTCATTGCAAAGTTATTTAAAATAAAACCATTTCCTTTCCAGTTCTTACATTGCATTTCTTTACCGGTTTTCATAAAATAAAGCCAAATCACTATGAATATTGAGTTTTGTGACATCTGCTCCAATTGATACAGTAGAAAATTAGGTTAGACTGTCTGGATCCTTATTCTTCAATAGTCTTTTTAGTCTCTTTAAACAAGAGGCCACATTCTTGCCTGAAGCATTAGCAATAAAAAGTACTATATAGAATTGGAAAGTTCATTCAATATTAGCATATGATGACTAATACTTTTAAAAGAATGTTATAAGTCTCCCTAGTTGAGTAGCTGTTTTTTAAGGACTTTCTGGTAGAAATGATGGAATTATTGAGTCAGGTCCTAGAATGTGGCTCGTTTCCACATGTCTAAGAGAAAGAAAGCTTAAAATAGGACAATTTACCTTATAAGCAGACTTCCTTCCCCGCTGCATTGTACAATATGAAGATGAGTATGAGGAGAGCAAGCTGTTTGTGGTGTAGGGCCAGGCCTGAACAATTCTGCATAAATAATCACCACTGACCCCTTTCCCAAGGCTCTACTGCTCATGGTTGTGTCTACCAACCTTGCAATCACAAACATACACACACATGCACACATTAGGAGTCATTCAAGGTTTTAGAAAAATAACAAGTCAGACAGAAGTAGTCACCCTACAAGCCAATTTGAGCTCACTGCAGTAAGCACTGGTACCTCATCATTTTTATTCCTTGTTGCCTACATAGCCCAATACAACATCAGAGTGGAGCAGATATTACTTTCATATTGTCATTCTTGACTAAGCTTTAGCAAAATTAATTTTAATGTGTAACAGAGTCTTGGGCTTGTTGATGACCATAAAGAAAATGAATCATGTGTTCTCCTGATCTGCTTCAATAATCGAATAACCCTTTTCCTATTTGATAGCAATGAGGTGAAGAGAAAGGCATGCTCTCGGTTCTTACTGTGTTAACATCATACCTATTATTTAGGGCAAATAATGCTCTATTTTCTCCTAAAGATCAAGAAAAAGAATGTCTTGCTCTGTAGGAGCAAAATTAAACTCTCTTTACTAGAATTCTCTGAAACTTTGGTTACAGCTTCACTTTAGCATTATTTTCCAGTGTGACAGATGCATGAAGAGTCATACATATGATTTGACTGAGCGAGAGTCAGACAGGGTTGGGGTACCAGGAGCAGACATACCAAGTCGACATAATGTTTAGTGAGATCATGTTTCTGAAGGGACAAATAAGGTTTTAAATTTTCTTGCTGAAATGTGATTTCTGAGCACAGAGAGCCAGCAGTATCCATGATTCAGCAAGAAAGAAGGCGCTGCCCAGAGCAAAAACATTAATAGCTCAGACTTGACTTTCACAATAGAATTTTAAAAGCTTTTGTCAGAAATAATAGTCTGGAGAGCAGTGCACTCATTTAAAAGACCCAGATTTTATCAAAATAAGAACACATTTGGTGGTTCCAAACACAAAGCAAAAATTAGAGAATTAAACAGAAAGAACAGAAAACCGTCTACTAGACTTTAAGGCCTTAGAGGACTAGAGAGTTTGTACTTCTATGTGGAGCCTGATCCTGACCTTTCTTCAAATTTTAAACCCCGCAGGGCAATAACAAAACCCTCCAATTAAGTTTAGGACACCAGGTTATGAGGTGACTTAGCCAAGATTTTCTAATAAACCATCCTGAAGGAGGGAATAAATATGATGCTTTCTTGGGAAGGTATAAACTCAGAGATCTACAAGAGAGGAAAACTACATGAGTTGGGCAGCTCATCCTGTTACTTCATGACACCGTGAAGACTTCTGCTTCGTGCTTCAGTGAGCTGTCTCTTCGGCCAATGTGTCCACTCAGCTGTGAGGGACATTTCTGGACAAACCCCACTGAGAAACCGCGCCTTACAGACGTTCTTCACAGGGAGGAAGAAGTGGAATCAAGTTTATTTGCACAGCTTCCTCTAGTGTTCTGTTCTCTCTATGGGAAGATAGCTAACCCACAATTCCAAATTGTGTCATCTCACCGCTTTGGTAGTTTCGTGAAAAGTCTAATAGTGTAGTGTTTGCTCTGAGTCCAGAAGTGGCAGCAATTATGAGAAACTTCAGTTCACAGGTAGTGGTAAGCCACAGGTAGCAAACAGGGCAAACACACACAGAACTGTTAGGCCTTGGCTATAGCTGATATAAAGAAGGCTACTGAAATCTGTGAGGCAGAGAAGACTAAGAGAGTCTGAGGAGGCACATAAGCTGTATCTGCTGCACTGGGATGATTCTGTCACTTTCTCCTTGGAAAGCTGAGAGGAAGTGGCCATGCATTTGTTTTTTTCTTTGTTTATTTTGTTTTGTTTGTTTTTTGAGATGGACTATCAGTCTTTCACCCAGGCTGGAGTGCAATGGCACCATCTCGGCTCACTGCAACCTCTGCCTCCCAGATTCAAGCAATTCTCCTGCCTCAGCCTCCTGAGTAGCTAGGATTACAGGTGCCCGCCACCACACCTGACTAATTTTTGTATTTTTAGTAGAGACAGAGATTCCCCATGTTAGCCAGGTTAGTCTTGAACTCCTGACCTCAGGTGATCCACCCACCTTGGCCTCCAAAGTGCTGGGATTACAGGCATGAGCCACCACATTCATGGCCATGCATTTATATACCTGTCAGTATGAGCTGGCCACAGTAAAGCAGACACAATGGCAGCACCATCCCCATCCTTACTCTCAAACACTTCCAGAAAGTCATGGAGAAATCTACAATAATTTCCTGGGGCTTTCCTACTACAAAAGGTGGCTGATTATTGAGACTCAATAGATCATTCATTAGAGGGATGTGAACTCCAAAACTTGGCTCAGTTTGGAGCAATGCTAGTTTTGGTACAAAGAAAACAAATGAAATTATATATCTACATAGCTTAGATTGCAATTTTAAATGTAAATCTGCTTTAGATGAAAAAAATGAAAAACAAAAACCTAACCAAACAAAATAAAATAAAATGCAAATCAATAGGTGTTCTACGCCAAATGAATAATATAAGAAATACAGGTAAGAGTACTCATGGAAGAAGATAACAAATGGTAGGCATATCAGGGGAAGGAAATAAAAATGGTGAGAATAAAACTAGGCCTCAAAGAATGGTAGAATTTTGACAGGCAGAAAGGAGTTCTGACAGCATTCTAAGAAAAGGGCACAAAGTTAAGAAAGGAAGAGTTTGACAGTGGGTTTTGTGTAACTGAATATAGAACGGAAATGAAGCCAGATCATAGATCTTGGATGGTCAAATTGAAGCAATTGTTATCATGAGCATTATATATATAATATATATATTTATCATAAGCATTATATATATCATATATATCATAAGCATTATATATAAGTATATATTTATATCATAATCATTATATATATAAATATATATGTGTGTATATATATATTTAATGATCTTAAGCAAGGAAGTGACATTAACTAAGGAAAGATCTAAGAATTTAGGAATAGATACCAAGTGGCCACAATAGAGTCTGTTAGGAGCAGAAATAGGAAAAAACAAAAACAAAAAACAAAATGAAAAATAAAGAGACAATCACAATAATCTAGACATGAAACAATAAGTGCCCAAATCAGAAGTTATAACGGTGTTGGTGGTGGGAAGAGAAAAGAAGAATCAATTATACTCTGCACTTAAGTACTGTACTTGATATGCAGTTCAACTATATAGAAATACTTCAACAATGACTGAATTCTGGGCATGAGTTACTGGGTGATTATTGGCCCAGGCCTAGAAAAAAGAATGTCAAAAGGGATGCCTTGAGAAAAATGACAATACATTTAGTTTTTGGCTTATTAAATTTGAAGAAAAGGCAGGACATATTAGAGAAAATGTCAAGTTGTCAAATATAGACAACATTATAACTCCAGAAAAAAAAAGAGACCATGTCCTGATCAAAATAGGGTCATTTAAACCGTATCACCTAAACGGTAGCGATCAACAGAACGTTGGTGACCAGTATGACGACTGTGATTGTAAAATTAAAATATAAAATCTGAAAATAGTGTGTGGAATAAAAGTGTTCCAATAAGCATTTTCTCTCAGTTACAATCCGAATCCATCTGCCTTTCTTTTTTACACTGTTAAAAAAAATTTTCATTAATTGTTCACATTGTTGCTAGGAAGAACATTCCTTTGCCTAGGTCTTAAGAATGTGCAATTCTATTGCTTACAAAGAAAAATCCAAGCAAGGTTTGATGACGAAATATTGTATATTAACCTTCCGAAAAATTTGTACTTGCTTTTTTTTTTTTATTGTACATTAAAAACAATTTAGCCCCTGCCACTCCTTCTCCTCAGATGAGTCACATTTTTAGTCTTGGATATCTGGGCTTCCCTAGTACCTGGGAGAATTATTTGGTGTTTTGGAATGTCTTAGAATGGCTTCAAGAATTTAATAAGAAATGGAATGATTTAATCACAAGGAAGGAATCTGGACTTCAAAAGTAAGGGAAAAGTAAGGTTAATTAGGTTTTTAGAAAAGTAGATAACTTGACAAACTCAGATAATGGAAGGTACCTGTGAGTTACAGCTACTGATAGATACCTGCAGTCTGAGCACTGTGCTCCTCACCTTTGGAAGCTACAGCCAAAAGAGAGTAGCCTCACTTGGCAATGATTAAGTAGTCATTAAGATTTATGGGGCTGCCTGCTTTGGAAGAGATTAACCAGGCTTGAGCAATGAACAGCTCATCAGTGACCACAATGGACGAAATTGTTTTCCCAATTTCCTGCATTACTTAATTCCAAAGTTTTTGTTAGGGAAGGAGCCCTGAAAAAAACACTAATATTGGGTTTTCTGTCTTACGTCAAATGTGATGAGACAGGTGTGAGTTAGGTTAAATTTAAGCCAGAAAAGTAAAACAAAAGTGTTAACAAAAATGTATCACTTCATTCACAATTGCACGCCTAGCTCACAGTCTCTTTAAACAAAGATGTAAAAGTATGGGAGAAACAGGACTGTTTAGCATCTTGCTTTTTTACAAAGATTTCTAGACTTGATATTTAACTTTATATTTTATAAGAGGTTGTTTTCCTTAACAGATAAATAGCTTTTTTTATGCATCAAAGCGTATATGGGAATATATAACTATCATAACACAAGCCTCTATGATAATAAAAGCTTCTGAAACACATTATTCTAATGCCAATTTACAGCTATTAGTCATATTACACAATGACCAAAGCTACATCATTCTTACATTTTTAGAAACAAATTGTAATCATAAATTTGCAATCCTGAAAGATAAAAAAAATGCACAGGAATACTAAAGAAACCATATACATGGGTTGTCCCATGTAAACAAACCTGTACTGAAGCTCTATAGGACCTAGACTATGGAATTATACTGAAGGACTATGGAACCCTTGTATTTTCCCTTGATTTTGGTTATTTGTCTGACATCCCTTATTAGAAAACATATAAGAGGCCGGGCGCGGCTCAAGCCTGTAATCCCAGCACTTTGGGAGGCCGAGGTGGGTGGATGACGAGGTCAGGAGACGAGACCATCCTGGCTAACATGCTGAAACCCCGTCTCTACTAAAAACACACAAAAAAATTAGCCGGGCGAGGTGGCGGGCGCTTGTGGTCCCAGCTACTCGGGAGGCTGAGACAGGAGAATGGCGTGAACCCGGGAGGCGGAGCTTGCAGTGAGCTGAGATCATGTCACTGTACTCCAGCCTGGGCGACAGAGCGAGGTTCCTCCATTTCAAAAAAAAAAAAGTAGGCAGTAAAACATGAAAAGGCAAGACTGGCCTAGCCTACCAGCCTACATCTTTCTCCTGTGGTGGGTACTTCCTGCCCTCACACATCGGACTCCAAGTTCTTCACTTTTGAGACTCAGAATGACTCTCCTTGCTCCTCAAGCTTTCAGACAGCCTATTGTGGGACCTTGTGATCATGTAAGTCAATATTTAATAAATTCCCCTTCATATATGTATATATGTGTACGCGCGTGTGGTGTGTGTGTGTGTCCTACTAGTTCTGTCTCTCTAAGGAACCCTGACTAATACACAAGGGATACCACTTATTGGTGCATAGAGGCAGTTATATTTTTCGAGGAATGTTAATAAAAAGATTAGCATAACTGCACTGCGAAAGATACATATTGCATATCACAAACTTGACAAATGTACAAATGTGTATATGATAATAGGAGTAGCATCAAAGAACCTCAAAAGAAAGGAAGCTTATTCTCTTATCGTCAAAGATTATTTGTATTTGTTGTATTTCTATTGTAGTTTTAAAAAAATTCCTAATAAGACTACAGCTTATAAATGTCTAGCCTGCTTGTGAACTGTAGGACAGAGTGTGGATCTCCTATTGCATTTTGGCCCTCTGCTTCATACCAGACAAATCAAGTGTTTCTTTCTGATGGCCAAATACAAACGTTATACTAGTGACTTTACTTACTGGTGAAAAATCAAAAATATTTTGTACACATGCATTATTCACCAAGGACAGTATACAATATGATAAATAAGTTAGTTTGATTGTCATGATTTTAGTAATTCATAGAGTTTTTAAGGTTATAATAACTGTATTAATAATAATTAGTATATATTTCTATTGTTAACTTTAAATTATGTTATTTGTATTTCAAAGGGACATGGCTTGTTTCCCTTTTATCAGGCCTTCCTTCATTTCTTTCTTTTTTCTGTCTTTTTTGAGATAATTCACATTATAGATTTCATAGCAATGACTTTGATTCTTCCCATTTTATTTCATGACTATTTATCTTTTAGCAGACCATCCAAAATAGATGCAGTTATGTGGTACATAACATTTCAGTCAGTGACAGATGATGTATCCAGTGGTGGTCCCATTAGACTATAATGGAGCTAAAAAATTTCCATAGCCTAGTGATGTCTTAGCTGCCATAATATTGTAGTATAATGCATTACTCACATGTTTGTGGTAATACTGGTGTAAAAACAAACCTATTACACTGCCAGTCATATATATGTATGTCGTATGTATAGTACATACAATTATGTACACTGCCTAATACTTGATAATAAATGACTATGTTAATGCTTTATATATTTATAATACTATACTTTTTGTCATTATTCTAGATTGTACTCCTCCTTATAAAAATGTTAACTGGAAAATAGCCTTAGGCAGATCATTTAGGAAGTATTGCAAAAGAAGGCATTGTTATAGGAGATGACTGCACCATATTTATTATTGCCCCTGAAAACCTTCCAGTTGGAAAAGGTGTGGATGTGAAAGAAAATAAGTTGATGATCCTGACTCTGTGAAGACCTAGGCTAGCGTGTGTTTTTGTGTCTAACATTTTAGCAAAAAAAAAATTTAAGTAAAATAAAAATAAAATTTTAAATTTTAAAAATGTAAAAAGTTTAAACAATAAGAATAGAGAGAAATACAATATTTTTGTACAACTGTACAATGTGTTTGTGTTTTAAGTTGTGCTATTACAAAACAGTCAAGAACATTTAAAAATTTAAATGTAAAGTAAAAATTTACAATAATAAAAATTTAAAAGTTGTAAAGTGAAAAGGTTACAATAAGCTAAGGTTATTTTATCATTGAAAAAAGAGAATTTTTTTTGTAAATTTAAAGTATCCTAAGTGCACAGTGTGTATAAAGTCTACAGTAGTACACAGTAATATCCTGGGCCTTCATGTTTGCTCCCCACTCACTCACTGACTCACCCAGAGCAACTTCCTGTCCTGTAAGCGCCACTGATTTTAAGTGCCTGTGTTAGTCTGTTTTCACATTGCAGATAAAGACATACCCGAGACTAGGCAATTTACAAAAGAAAAAGGTTTAATTGGACTTACAGTTTCACATGGCTGGGGAAGCGTCACAGTCACCGCAGAAGGCAAGGAGGAGCAAGTCACGTATTACATGGATGGCAGCAGGCAAAGAGAGAGATTGTGCAGGAAAACTCCGCCTTATAAAACCATGAGATCTAGTAAGACTTACTAACGATCACAAGAACAGCGTGGGAGAGACCTGCCCCATGATTCGATTACCTCCCACCGGGTCCTTCCCACAACATGTGCGAATTCAAGATGAGATTTGGGTGGGGACACAGACAAAACATATCAGTGCCCTATAGAGGTGTTCCATTTTTTATCTTCTATCCTGTATTTTTAGTGTACCTTTTCTATATTTAGATATGTTTAGATACATAAATGCTTACCATAGTGTTACAATTGCCTGTGGTGCTCAGTGCAGTAACATGCTGTATAGGTTTGTAGTTTAGGAGCAAAAGGCTATATATCATACAGCACAGGTGTGTAGTAGGCTATATCATCTAGGTTTGTGTAAGTACACTGTAAGGCCACACTATCATGAAATCGCCTAATAACACATTTCTTAGAATGCATATCTGTAGTTACATTATGCATGACTGCAGTTGCAAAGTCACTGGGATTTGACCAGGTACAAATTCAAAGAATTAATAATAAATTGTGCCATATTGTTAAAAGGGCAACAACCACAATTTTAAAATAAATACTTTACGAAAATAATGTTTATTTATTCTATGAGAGAGTCTTACTCAATGGTGGAGGAATAATTTTTAAAAATTCCACCAGTATGAACCCTTGATAGGCTCTCTTTCCATACTAATTAATTCAGTTTTCATTTTTATTTTTCTCCTGATCTTTCTATCCTACATTTCCACATGTCTACAATTTCTCATCTTTATTTCATGTCTTCCCAAATCAGCCTCTCTCTCCCTCTCTCTCTCTGTCTCTCTCTCTCTCTCACACACACACACACACACACACACATTCTCACACATACAGACCTGCATACACACTTCTCCAGTTATTTGCGTATCAGCTTAAGATCTTCATTCACAAATTCAAGTGTGTGAAAAAATTCATACTTATGTGTATTTTTTGTAACTATACGCCCCAATTCCAGGGGCAGCATCTAAATTCTGACTACTTTTACATCCTGTCTTTATGCCAGTCTTCCCTATTTCAGAGTCCTTCAAGACGAAACTGAAAATTTCTCATTTTACTCTTTGCAATCTGTAATTCTTCAAGTAATTTTGTAAGAACTGTATTATACTGATGTAAAATAGGATATATACAACAAAAGGAACATTTTCAATGTTACTATGAATTTTTATGTAAAATTCTAAATAAATTATTAGCAATCTAAATCCAGGAATATAGAAAAATAATTACAGGGAATAAGAGAAAAGTACAGCATAGCAATATAATGGATTTTTAAACTTTAGGCAATCCTTTGGTGTAATTCACCAAATTGAGCCAAAAACAATAAAAAGACAAATGATGGTCTTAATAGATGCACAAAACAATTTTGATAAAAATGTAATAATTCATGATTTTTAAAAAATGAAATCTTAGTGAAAAAGGAAGCAGCTTAATTCATTTAACTCAATAAAGAACATCTGTCAAAAAAGATAACATCACATGTAAAGGTGAAATGTTAGACGACATCTTTTAACAGTTAGGAGCAAGATGTGGATGCCTGCATTATAATTATCATTTATGTTGGACAACAAAACATAGATAATACAACCATTCAGAGAAAGAGAGAAAAAGAGAAAGACAAAGAGAGAGGAATATTGAGAGGGATATTGATTTGAGGATTAGAATGTCAGAAACAAAGGTGTCATTGTTCACTAAATGTGTGATGTATTCACATAAAATCCAAGTGAATCTACTGACTACTTATTACAATTAGTAGGTGACCTTTATTGAATAAGTGCATGAAAGTTTGTAGTATAAAAATTAATCATTTTTAATAACCCAGTTAGAAACATTTAGGAAATAGAAGTTTTTAAGTTTATTATAATAGAAATAAAAACTGGAGAGTAATGAAATAAGAGTAACAGAGTCATGAAAGAATTTATTAAAAAATGTATAAAATTTTATGGAAGGACATCAAGGAAGATTTAAAATGTAAGAATATACTATCTTGATGGGAGAACTATCCAATAAAAATAAAAATATTCATAAAATAAATTCTATCAAATTCTAAATTGGGTTTGCCATAAAAAATTTAAAGCTACTTATCAAAGTCATGTAACTAAAATAAGGGGAAGAAAGGAAAATATACCCTACTATATCAAGTTGTATTTAAAGTTTTAAGAATCTTCATTTAAATGATAAACAATATATAACAACATGCAAAGTAGACAGCCTAGAAAGAGATCCACTGATATCTGGAAGCTTTGCACATGAAAACTAGCATTACAAATTAGAAATGCAAGCAGAACTGGAAATAACAGAATTGAATCACTATTTTACTCCTTAAAAACAGCTCATTGTTTTACCACTACGTATAAAAGGTGTGGGCAAAAAGGCACTGACTAGCAACTTTAGCAAACAATATTTTAACTGGTGCTGTAAGGCTAGACACAGAAGGAATTTTCATAAGCACTATAGTCTAGATGGTAAATTTTCTTTTACAGGGATAAAGGATAGCGTTTCTAGAATTAATTACTTGTATACTAGGGTTGAAAAAACAAATTGTGGATATTTGGAGTCTGGTTTCTCCTTATCTGAGAAAGATGCTACAAATAAGCAAGGGAGTGGGATGGAGGTTGGAATGACTCCGAGGCACAGAATTAGAGTCAGAGCAATCAGAATGAACTCATGTTTATCATGTACCCACGCGAAAACATCACAAAAACCTAAAGTGAGAGACTACTAGAAAAGAATCTACTCATTACTCCTCGAAAGTGTCAACATCATGACAAACAAGGAAAAACTGAGAAACTGCCATGGATCTGAGGACAACAAGCACTTTATGACAACTAAATGAAACATGATGTCTTGAATTGAATCTTAGAAAACAAAAAGCACATTAGCAGGAAAACTTGAAATCTAAATTAAGCCTGTGGTTTAATTATAGCATTATAACAATGTTAATTTCTTAATTTTGATGAATATAGCATAATTATGTAAGCTACTAATATTAAGGGAAACCCAGTGAAGGGTTGTACTGAAACTCTCTGTACTATCTTTGCAACTAGTGTCTACATTTTAAAATTATTTCAAAATAAAAAATTTAACAAAACCTGATTTCAACTTTACTCAATCCTCTCTCTTTTCCGTTAACAGTAAGAAAACCTGATAATAAATGATATAAAACTATTATTCTGTTTCAAAGGATATTTTGATTTGAAATCAAGTTTGTTTACATAAACCTTATTTTATGCAAGACGTTGCTACAGAAGCCAATTATCAGCAAATACACATTTGTGAAAAATTAAATTATGTGCAATATGATTTCTCAATACCACGTAACCTCCCATCAAGTTAGAATTGTGTAACCTCACTGGAAAATTAAGTGCATGCTATGTTTTCAAAAGTTTTTTTTTTAAAAAAAGACCTATCTCAATATTTTAATTTTTTCTAATTTACTGGCTAAAATATTTCCAAGGCTAACTAGAAAATCTCTTTGTATAAAAGATGAAAAAAGAAATTCAAATTATACTTGCCATATCTTTGACAACTGCCTCTTTCTCCTGTTCATTAACGTATTTCAGATGCCTATGAAAGAATATTTGACAGGTATTTTTTTCAATAATCAAGGAAAGAACTGCACAGCTAGTTTAGAACAATGCAGAGTCAAAAGTAACTCCTATTTGAATTCTTTATGCATTCTCACACTCGTACACACAGACACACACTGAGGTTGTGCATGTGTGTGTGTATGTGTTGGGATTGTATAAAATTATGTGCATTTCATGAACAGGCAGTGAATGGATATAGAAAATAAGTAACACTGAGATTTTAATTGGCTCTTAGCCTCTACAACATACATAAATGAGAGCTGAACTTCATATTAATTACACTTTTTGGTGATTCAATCAATATCCTCTTTTATTTCTTTCATAGTATTTTAAATATTTATCATGTAATCCTATTTTCACGGTTTTTATTGTAATAGAATTCCTATCCTTTAGAACAATTGTTGACAAACTGTAGCTAGCATGCATTAAAATCACCTGGGGGGCTAGATAGGGAACAATTTGTCAGTGCCCACCTTCAGAGCTCCTGATTCATTCTGACTGGAGCCTGATAATTCACATCTCGAACAAATCCCCAGCTGATACTGTTGCTGTAGTATGAGAAGTACACATTCTTATTGTATGTGTCAGATGTTTCTGCTACCAGTATCACAAGTAGGGGTGTCAAGCTTATTTCTCCCTCTCTTCACATCCAGTGTGGCAAGAAGAAATTACTTACAAGCTGATACTTCAAAATAATGTCTTTAATGTGAATAAGCATATAAAATGAAAATAGATTTGCAAGCAAAAAATTGAAGTATTTACAAAGATGATTTATCTTCCAAAAATCCTAAACTAAATTAACCCATTTGACTACACATTTTGACTACACAGTTGTTTATCTCTGAAACAACTCTACATTTTGCAAATCAATATATGGTTGTCTGAGAACAGTATAAGGAAGAGAGCTGCTGAGACTAAATGGGGTTCTTGTAAATTGTCCTCCCACTCCTCTGGTAAACAATGTGAAACATCTGCTATCCAACAATTTCACAACAGACCTGCCTTTCTGAGTGGTTTATAAGGCAGCCTTGGTCTCAAGTAGCTTAACACAGAAGTGTGTCATATGAAGGCTTGTATTTATATTATAAGCTGCAGGCACATCTGTATACAAATTAGTATCACATTTTGCAGTTATTTTTTCACAATTTTTACTACCATCAATGTCCAGTAGCATGAAATAGGCCATTACATCTTCAGAACAGTCAGAATTACATGAAAAGTATTATTCTTATGACTTTAACCTTTACCATCTGATATTTCATGATCCAAAAAGTCACAGGCTTTTCTTTACTTATAGGTTTTCTGATAATTTCTGATGGAAATTACTAAGCTCTGTATAGAAGTGTCCTCGTCTAATAAAATGAATGGGTTTTTACTCACCAGTTCCTTTGAAAGGCATTTGTAATATTTAAAATTATTTGCAAATGACCATGAACTTATTGGAAGATTCAAAAATACAATACTTTTTCAGTTATGCATTGAGTTTTTCAAATAAGTTCTTCTTAAATGTATTATGAATAATAGCAATCATTTCAATTAGTTTCTTTGCTCCATTGGTGCCAGTGGAATATTGTGGGGTGTTTTTTCAGATAATTATTCTTTTTTAATGTATTTAAAATTAGTTTATCACCTTGAAATTAAATAAGCTTTCTCGGGAATGAAGTTTACTGAGGATCTAAGTCCAAATTCTTTTCATATGCTGTCTTAAGTCATTTTTATATCCTTCTCGTGGAACTTAAGAGGAAGGTATTATCATTCTCGTTTTGTATTGAGGAAAAAGGCTCAAAGAGATGTCATCTCTTGCCTGAAGTCATACAACTAATAAAAGTCAATAATATATTGAACACAATATATCTTGATTGTACTCACTGTACAAATAAATGAAAATAGGTTTGGAATAAGTGTTTTATTTTCTACCAAGTATACCAAAAATGTAGTGATTAACTTAGAGCTAGAACATCACGTTTAGTTTACTTCCCCCTAAGGAAGTGGCACTTAGATTCTCCAACCTTGAACCTAAGATAGCAAGAGAAATTAATACTAGAAAATAAGAGAGAAGAACTTTATATTTTTTAACTGATAATTTTTTAATCCACAGACAAAACTATATATGTATTGTGCACAACATAATGTTTTGAAATACATACAGCTTGTGGAGTGACTAAATCTAACTAATTAACATATGTAAGAACTCATATAGTTATATTTTTTTAAAAATGACGCAACATACACTCTCAGCATTTTTCAAGAATACTGTATATTATTCTTCACTATAGTCACCATGCTGTACAATAGTTCTCTGAACTTATTCTTCCTATCTAACAAAAATTCTGTATCTTTTGAGCAACAACTCCCCAACACCCCTCTCAATTACCCTAGCCTGTGGTAACCACCATTCTACTCTCTATCTCTGTAAGGGCCAACTTTTTAAGACTCCACATGTGAGTGAGATCATGAGTTATTTGTCTTTCTGTGCTTGGCTTACTTCAGTTCACATTAATATTCTCCATTTATCTGTGTTGATGCGAATGACAGGATTTCCTTATTTTATGGCAAAATAATCTTTTTGTATACAAAGCGTATACAATAAGATATATGTGTGTGTGTATATATATACACACACATATATATATACACATACATTTTGCTTACCCATTCATTTGTTAATGGATACTTAAGTTGATTCCATATATTGGCTATTATGAATAATGCTGAAATAAATAGAGGAATACAGGTATCTTTTGATTTTATTTTCCTTGGATATATACCCAGTAATGGGATTGCTGAATTATGTTGTAGTCTTATTTTTATGTTTTGAGGAACCTCCACGTAGTTTTTTAAATGACTATACTAATTGACT
Source organism: Piliocolobus tephrosceles (assembly GCF_002776525.5). Lineage (NCBI taxonomy): Eukaryota > Metazoa > Chordata > Mammalia > Primates > Cercopithecidae > Piliocolobus > Piliocolobus tephrosceles. Next base: position 168,876,234 of record NC_045437.1, read on the forward strand.
TTCCCACAATAGTAGACAAGGGTTTGTTCCCTTTTCTTTACATTCTTACCAGTATTTTTCATCTTTCCTCTTTTTCATAACCATTCTAACAGGAATGAAGGGATATCTCACTGTGGTTTTAATTTGCATTTCCCTGATGATTAGCATCTTTAATATATCTGTTGACCATTTATATGTCTTCTTTTGAGAGGTGTCAAAACTGATTAAAGGCTTTAATTGATTAAGACTGGAAACTACGAAACAGTTATTAGAAAAGAGAGAAAATCCTCCATGACAACGGTCTGGGCAATAATTTTTTGGATATGACTCCAAAAGCACAGGCAACAAAAGCAAAAATAGACAAATGGGATTGCAATGAACTAAAATGCACAGCAAAAGTAAATCAGCAAAGCAAAGAGATAACCTACAGAAGGAAATATTTTACATCTCATAAGGAGTTAATATCCAAATTATATAAATAACTCAAGCAACTCAATAGCAGGAAATAAATATAACCTTATTAAAAAATAAGACAGCTGTGTTTTATCTTTGCTTTTCTCTTCTGTTTACCTTATAATCTAAACTATATTTTAAATGTCTTTCTCTCTCTCTCTTTTTTTTTTTTTTTTTTTTTTTTTTTTTTTTTTTTTTTTTTTTTTTTCTTTTTTTTTTTTTTTTTTTTTTTTTTTTTTTTTTTTTTTTTTTTTTTTGAGATGGAGGCTTGGCTCACTCTGTCCCCAGGCTGGAGTACAGTGGCGAGATCTCAGCTCACTGCAAGCTCCACCTCCCGAGTTCAAGTGAATATCGTTTTACCCAAATTTATCAAAATTTTTCACCTTCATCTTTCTAACAGAAAAATAGGTATTTATTCAACTGACAGGTATAACCTGGGCTTGATCTTGCTAACTTATGTTCTCATGCAAAACAAAGCGAATAAATGAGACTTAGAATTGTTCACTCTTTCTATAAATATTTGATTTGCCTAAGGTTCAAAATATGTTTTAATTAATATGCTGAGTCCACAAGCCACTGGTGATTAAGTAATTATGCTATGATTTCTTCATTTGCTCTTTTTACCCAATTGACTTGAAATGCTTTTCAGAACTTTTATTTGATGTTTCCCTGCCAATTTTGTTTCTGGTGCTTAATCTCCTAAAACAAAGCAAGCGCCACTAGAATAGTATGCTTTTGCTCCCAAGGTCTCCAGCTATCTGGGACAAACCAATTGCAATTGGATCATTTAGCTTTTAAATGCCTACCTACCACTTCTAACATGTTTAGTCTGCCATCCCAGAGTCTGTATAAAGAAGATTCTAATGAGCCAGGTACTGCCTTGGAAGAACTCTGAAGATTAAACTCTGTTTGAATCAATATTTTAGTTTATTTTGCTTTCTACACAGTATTTCAAAAGAGGAAATGATTAAGAATATATCTAGTCCTCAGGTAAAAATAAACATCAAACTGCAGACAGCAGGAAGACTCAAATTATTCCTAATGATCAGTGTTGTCAGCATTACACTGCTGATATCATCATTGATCAAGAATGAAGAGTTCCTTGGTGAATAGGAGCCCTGGGAAGAAAAAACCAAGGAAGAATAAAAGTATTTAGGAAAAGCAGCACTTAGCTATTTTCTTCTTTCACTGTTCATCCTTTCTTCAAATGAGGCCACTTCCCACCTTCCTCTCATTCTCATTTTCTATGCTCATGCTTCCAATTCTAAGGTAAGGTTTCTCAAGGCAGGAAAGTAGGTTGAGCTCTCAGGGAGGAAAGGAAAAACTTGTTAAAATGATTTGAATCAGCTAATGAGTGACAGCATGAGAAATATATAAGGAACTAGCTTTCTTTCCAGGCTTCATATATGCCCAGTTCTAATCCTTACAGCTATTGAGTTTTCTCCACTGTACTCTAGCCAGGGAACTGTGAACCCTGGAAAAGCACACCTCCAAGTACATTGACCAAAGGCTAATTTGCTTTTCTTATATCTACAGAAAAAAATACATACATGGTTTTTATATGAATAAAAACAAATAGGTTTTCATGCATAAAATATTCCCACTGGTAAACTTTATTATTATAATTTTCTATTAAAATGAAACCATACTGGAGAATTCAGCCCACCCTTGTGGAAGGGCCATAGGAACTGGAGGATCTTAAGGCTGTGGGGTCTTAAGAGAGAAAAACCTCATTAGATACTGGAAATGACTTTCCAAGGTTCAGAAATCACTACAGTCAGTTAGAAGAGGATGTCAAATCTTTAGAGCCATAGGGATGGCTATAAAAGACCTAACATGTTTCTTACCCTCAGGAAAATCCTGGCTTGAAAGATTGCTAGAATTCTATAAAAATATAAAGTATATATAACATTTTAGAGATAAGTTACCAATATATGCATAAACTTTCCTGGCTGATGCCTACAATGTCTCCAAAATAAATCTACTCTGATGATTTAATGCTCTGTAAAATTATGGGTTGTTAAACTTTATTTATACTTTTGCATGAATAACAAGTTATGGATACATTCACGATAGTAGAGTCCAAGGAGGCGGGGGAAGAGGAGGACACTGAATGCCTAAGAGAAATTGAGAGAGGAATTACACTAAGATGAGAAAAGAACAATGAACCTTCAGTTATTCCTCCTAAGTTGATTAAGAGGAAGACTTAAAGGGGAATCATTATTACACTCCAATATTGTTTTATTATGCAAGAATTGAATGGTTCAACTTTTAAAAATAACTGATGAAAATGTTTAAAAATAGTTGACACTTCGAACTGTTATATTTAGAATGGTAAGTAAAAAAATGTTGTTTTACATTAAGTTCTTTTTTCTTCTCCCTGTATTCTAGGGACAATTTCTCAAAACTACAAAATAGTTAAATACAAGACATAAATTCTATTTTTATACTGAATTATATGAAAGCAATTAAAGACAGTGAGCACTGAATGGATTTACACAACAATCTTCTTTTGTATTGTACTTTAATTTCTAGAATACATGTGCAGAACGTGAAGGTTTGTTACATAGGTATACATGTGCCATGGTGATTTGTTGCACCCATCAACCCATCATCTGGGTGTTAATCCCTGCATGCATCAGGTATTTGTCCTAATGCAATGCCTCCCGTTTCCACCCACCGCCTGACAGGCCCAGTGTGTGATGTTCCCCTCCCCGTGTCCATATATTCTCATTGTTCAACTCCCATTTATGAGCGACAACATGCAGTGTTTGACTTTCTGTTCCTGTGTTAGTTTGCTGAGAATGATGGTTTCCAGCTTCATTCATGTCCCTGCAAAGAACATGAACTCATCCTTTTTTATGGCTGCATAGTATTCCATGGTGTATATGTGCCATATTTTCATTATCCAGTCTATCATTGATGGGCATTTGGGTTGGTTCCAGGTCTGCTATTGTAAATAGTGCTGCAGTAAACATACGTGTGCATGTGTCTTTATAGTATAATGATTTATAATCCTTTGGGTATATACCCAGTAATGGGATTGTTGGGTCAAATGGTATCTCTGGTTCTAGATCCTTGAGGAATTGCCACACTGTCTTCCACAATGGTTGAATTAATTTACACTCCCACCAACAGGGTAAAAGCATTCCTACTTCTCCACATTCTCTCCAGAATCTGTTGTTTCCTGACTTTTTAATAATCATCATTCTAATTGGCATGAGAGGGTATCTCACTGTGGTTTTGATTTGCATTTCTCTAATAATCAGTGATGATGAGTTTTTTTCTCACATGTTTGTTGGCCACATACACAGCAACCTTAAATTCACCTCTCAATAGAAGAGACTTGTTTATTAAAGAAAAAAGTTTTATATAATTTATATTTATTATATTACCAGTATGGTTAGCTAGTAAAAACTTTAAAACTCTTATTTCGTATTCTAAAAGAATTGCAATCTAGTTTATAGCCTACTTGAAATGTTGAATGACTTTCACAGAAGATATAATACTGAGAATTTTAAAATACTATTCACCCAAAAAGCATGCAGCTTACTTGAAATTCTGAACAATTCACTGGTTATTTTGAAGTCTTTATGTTAAAATAAGTAAACTTTCAAACCAAAACTCTATTTGCAGCTGTGAGATCAAATTTTATCTTACAGTTATGCAATACAGAAGCAAGACTTCAGGAACAAAGGCATTGCTCTTCTTGAAAACATTGCTAGTTTTATATTAAAATCACAGAGGTTATGCTTTTTCTTACAATGTATTTTGAGTTTACTCTCAAAGGAACCTTGGATGCTCTCTATCCAGATCCCTCTGTCTTATTTTATTTCATTTGAACTTTTCATGCATAATACATTTTAATACTAGGGCTGCATAGAGATTTAGCAACAAAACATATGGGCATTAAATATACATGCCTGAAGTCAAACCAAACTCATGCAATGTGAAAGCCATTAAAATTATGTTACATTGCTTTCCTTTCTAATCACAGTAGATTGGAAGAGTAGGAGAGTTGATATTCACATGGTGAGGGACAGACTTCTCTATATAAAGAAGTATACACCAGCCCAAATTTTAGAAAGATCATCAGTTCGTTTAGGTTCAGCACTACGTTTTCTTTTTTTTTTAATTTTTATTTTTTGGCTTTTCATTACGTTATCCGTATTTCCTGATTATTGGGTGCTCTAGGGGAGGTAAATTTTTACTTTTACTCTTTTAAGTTTGTTATTTTTTCCCTAGACCTGAAATTAAATTTACATAAGACAGATCAACAGGAGAAAAGCACGAAAATTTAGTTAATACAAGTTTCATATGGCACAGGAGTCTTCGTAAGGAAATAAAGGCCCAAAGATGCAATTAGAGTTGAATACTTACATATTGAATTTGACAAAGAGTAGGAAGTTGTGAAAAAAAAGTAACTAAATTATCTGGGAAGGCTAAAAGAAGATACATATTATTCTAACAAGCCCTGTACAGAATTCTCTGAGTTTCAAGCTCGTGTTCTTGGTCATAATAATATTGCCTTCTTTCTGGTACAAGGAGGACATCTTTCATGTGGGACTGCCATCTCCTGTTGTTAAGAAAGAGAAGGAATCCCAAAGTGATCTTGTTGCACCTGCTGTTTCTCAAGTACTCTTAACTCAAAATAGTCAATATGCCAGAATGGTAGCATATTTTGTGGTGGCATCATTTTAACTCCTTCAGTGCTCTGCTTTTATAAAAAACCTGAAGTCATTCTTTCTGGGTTTTCATAATTTCATTCATCTCTTTTTCTTAATATATCACCTCTCCCTCAATCTTCTGGAAAATCTAGATATATTTTTACAGATGAGCATTATCCAAAATGGCATTGCATAACTGTTCCGTGCAGATCAGTTACTGAGATCCGAATTAGGCTGCATTGTATACTCACCATATACATTCCTGCATTAAAGATTCTAAGAACATCTACAATTAAAGAGAAACAAAGCCTTTTCATATAAGTTTTTTCAAATGTGTTTAATTAGGAGACTATTTTCATAACACATAAAATGTTAGGAAAGACATAATGACAGAAAATACTATCCTAGATTCTAATCTCGTCTTGAAAATTGCCCTCTCACATGCAAAGTATTTAAAAGGCATCTTATTAACAAGAAGGTAGTATTCAGCACTCCTATTTTAAAACTTAAAGCTGTATTTTAAACCCATTCATATCCAACAAGCATAGACTACAGTGACTCAAAATGGCAATAACCAGAGAGAGACTTCTACCAAAGCATAAAATTTGAGGAAGAACTTTTAATTCTTCACTGATGTCTGACAATCTAACAGAGTCATTTTTTTTGTTACTCACCTAAAAATCTACATAAAAATAGAAAAAATTATATAAATAATGAACTACAATAAAAACTAATAAGTCAACATTTTAACGTTGTTGGAATCTCTTAATAGTAACAGAAATTTTTAACAAATAAGCTACGTAATAAAGAGTACTTTAAAAATTAAAACTACATCTAAAGTAGAGAAACTCTGACCCAAATAAATAACTACCTTAAAACTGTTCCTTTTAAACACAAAGCTAGTTAAAAGACTGATGTGAAGTGGCAGTTCCTTACCTAGAGGATACAGCATATTAAAGTTAAGTGGCTTTCATGCTAGAGTCTTTCCTAGTTATGGATGTAACATTGTAGACACACACACACACACACACACACACACACACAC
>NC_045437.1:168882477-169103170 GCF_002776525.5 Piliocolobus tephrosceles
AAAAAAAAAAAAAAAAAAAAAAAAAGAAAGAAGTTCATTCCTTGCTCTTCTTTCCAGGGAAATTAATTGAATTGCATATCTTAAAACCACAAAGTCATGGTTACCCTTACAGTCTGAACAATGTATTAAACTTCAGAATCCCCTAAAAAATGTAAATGCAAGGGTGAATATTTATTTTCAATAAGGAAGTGCATCACAGCAAATCGTAACCAAAAAACCTGACATATATCACAAAACATCTCAAAAATCTACACATAGATGATTTTTATTCATTGACTTTCTGATATAACTCTATGCTTTTCCTATTTCTTTTGCTCTTTATTTTTTGAAATTTTCTTCATATAATTATGATTTCTGAACCATTTTCTACAAGAAGAATAGAAAGATGATTGAATATTTTCACTAGTATAATCTGTACCAAAAAGTTTAGTTTTGTGATGAGAGTTATTTTCATGACCTAGGAACCTCTGTATCCCTTCAGGGAATCTTTATCTGCAGCCATTGTAGTTTGCTTTCCCTCACCCTACTGACCCCACCTGTCCTGTAGGAGCAAATATTTGCCCTAAGGGCCGTGCTCATATTCTAAGGAATTTAATGCACCTCTCAGGTAAAGTTCTCCGCTTTCTTAGGCGATCTCTAGATGGAGTGTTTTGACACCATTTCCACATACACTTCATCCCCAGAAGTTTCAGTGTCTCCCAAAATAAACAAGATTTCATAAAAGCATTTAATGTTACAACTCAAAGTGACCGTGAAAAGCATCTAGTTCAGGGCTTTTTAAACTTTACTCATCTAAATTCCACTATCACAATTTTACAATTTCAGTATACCATCTTTGCAGTTATTTGCTTAGCATTTATTTTCTAATTGTTTACTTAGTCATGCATGTTAATCTGGCTTAACACAATTATATTCATAAAATCTCATGTTTAGATTGAAACGTATATATATTTTGATGTACATTTAAATGCATTTATAGGTACAAAAGAAAAAATGGTTGATGATTTAGAAATAAGAAATCTCAATGATGAAAACTACATAGAAACCTTGTATTTTTAAAAGTAATTATCATTTTCATTTAAGTGAAGTAGTGAAACAGTAATGTGTTTTCTGTTTTTCTCGAGGAATTTTTTTTAACAAGAATGATGTTGTTCATTAGATTATAGTCATGCTCAGTGAACTCAAAAGTCATTTTAATCAAGTGAAAAAAAGGAATAAAAATGAGTAATAAAGAAAGCTTGTGAGGGAGCCAGGCCCAGGGTTAACGGGGGACAGAAGAAATGTCTTACTTTGGCCACTTCCTCTATGAATCTATAAAAAAAATTCCTCCCATTTCTACATGTAGAAACGATCATTCCACACTTTATGCACTATGTAGCCTTCTGCACTTTGTTGTTTACCTTTTTCTCCCACAGCCTTAAAGCTCCTGGGAGCACTGAATAGGCCTTACTATCACAGGCATTTCTATTGCCTGGTATCATGTTAAGTGTCTGGGAGTTATTCACTATTATTGAATAAATGGCCAGAGAGGATATCTAAAAACAGACACTTGGAAAAATCACTTTAATACTTATTGTAAATACGGATAAATAATAATAATACATAAATAGAATAGCAAATCTACGATCAGAACACCCATGAGAAGAACTAAGTGAATACAGATTTAAGACGATAAAGACTAGAGGATTTTTGTAAACTTCTGTGTTCTGACATGTCAGTAATCTCCCAGTTTAAAAAAAAAAAAAAAAACTCACAAAACTCATATAATTGGCTTAAATCAAGACACAATAAGCCATACATACCTCTGATTCTTGACACTAGGAATCGGTCCTTGTTGAAGACATAGAAGACATGGTCTTACCCTCCCATCAGCTACGGTTTCCTTATGACGTTATATTTTATGTCCAAAGAGACTTCTGCCAATATGAGACTTCTAACTGGACAGCCAGTGTATTTCCTAAAGGATTATTTTAAATACAACTCCATTTGTTTTAGTACTTTGCCAAACTTCAAATATTTTTTGATCAGGAAAACAGACATCATCCCTAGCACCATGACGGTTTTTGCCTAATGAGAGAGAGAGACAATAAACAATTTTTAAAGCCATGCATAATTGCAAATTTTAATAAATTCCAAGAAGAAAACACCCAAGATGCACTGAGGAAATATATGGGGAACTTAAATAGGGATAAACAAGAAAAGGCTTCCCAAGGAACCGAAGATCAATTCCAGGTCTGATAGAACAATCCTTATAAAGGCAACAAAACAGAGAATTCTAGGCAGAAAAGTGTTTGAAAAGTCCTTGAGTTGAGAAAGTGGTTCAGTGGGCCTAAAAATGTACAGAAGACTAAGGAGACTAGTGTGTTTCAAATGTAGCAGAGAAGGGTCTGAGATGTGTTTGGAGAGGGAATTCGTGTCCATATTGTCCAAGGTACTACAGGCAATAAGAAGTTTGCTTTCATTCTATGTGTAATACAAAGTATGCTAATGGTTGTAGATATTCAGGGCTGTGCAGGATGAGTAAGGTCTGGAGGCTATGGTTAATAGTACCGTATTGTACATTTGAAATTTGCAAACAGTAGATCTTAAATGTTCTCACCACAAGAAGCATGGTAACTTTGTGAGGCAATGGATGTGTTCATTAGCTTGGTGGTAGTGATCATTTTATAAAGTAAACCTATATTAAAACATCCATGCTGTATACCTTAAAATTACAAAATTTTTATTTGTCAATTATACCTCAACCAAGCTAGAAAAAATAAAAATAGAAAGGAAAAAAAGGCAAGATGCAAGAATGCTGATAAAAATTATTTCTGCTGCTTGGTGAATAATAGATTAGAAGAGGTAATAGAAGAATTGGGAAAACCATGGGGAATCTGTTAAATTGCTCAAGAGATAGGTAACAAAATTTAGGATAATGATGGTGGTCAATGATGGTAGGCATGGGTAGAAGTGGAAGACTTAGAGACATTATTTGGGAAGTCGATATCAATAGTGAAGGATACAACTTAAGATATCGAGTTTCTGGCTTGACTAACTACATGTGTGCCATTTACTGGAAAAGGTAAAAATAAAAGAGCAAGGGATATGCAGAGGAAAACCTGTAGTTTAGTTTTGAACTCATGAAGATTACAATGTTTGTAAAACATCCACGTTTTAGGTGGGTACTGGGCAATTGGAGATACAAGTCTTTAAAACTTGTATATATAAATCTCATGATATAAATATGGATGATATAAATCCAAATTACTCATAAATGTAGAATATGAATGATATAAATTTTATATCAAATTAGTTTGATCCAGTAGAAGGAAGAATTTAATAATATAGGAAGGGTCAGTAGCAGAGATAGAGGGTGAGAAGTCCTTAAAAAAGCAGTAAGAGGTTGGTTTCCAGACTGACTTTTTATAGGTGAGGTGTCATCTTGTTTTTTTGAGAAGACAACAAGTAGCTAATTGGTGCAGAGAAAGAAAAATGTGCAGTTTTGGTCTTGGGAAAGTGAAGAAAGTCTCCTCTAAAGGTTTCATTATTTTTTCAGGTTGGAGAGACAAGAAAAAAGGTAAAATTGTCATCATACAAGATGAATAAAGAAACCAGAAACTCTGGTTTTTGCAACCAAAAATTTCCCAAGCCTCCTAAATGGGTTGGATATCCTCTTAGTCGGGACATTCTGGCAGATTTGTGCCACACTTAAGAGACCAAGGTTGAATCATCTTCAGCATGTCTACTTGCTGCCTATTAGAAGTGGGGCAATGAAAACTGAATGGTTCCCAGGGAAAGAGGGCTTAATTGAAATGTCCCTGTTTCACAAATTCCACTAAAATAAGCATTGCTTTAATCGGAAGGCATTTTTCTTGTTCTAGTGTTCTACTCTGTTGAAGGATTTCTGCCACAAGAATAAAAGAAATCACACAGAAGCGCCTGCTCTCTCAGGATTTCTAACAGTCACGAAAATGCAGAGCATAATGTTGCAGTGAATTTCAAATTTTAGTATGCATTTTACTATGCAATTTCTGGAGCCTGCCCTCATAGAATCTGATTACATGTTTGGAGTGAAATGCAATTTTAATTAGTTCCTCAAATGATTTTGAGGCATGGACTATACTTTGAGAGAAACAAAACAAGGGTGAACCTAAATGGTAGATGTAGTGACTTCAACATTTTATCTATGTGCATTATCTGTAAGTTCAGGGATTATTATAATAGGAATTAACAGCATCAAGAATCAGAAAAATATATATGTATTTTCAATATATAATTGGGATACATGAGTTTTGCAATCTGATGAAGGCAAATTAAAGACAACATTATCATATTTTGATTCTCTGTTTTGACACATCTGTCAAAACCTAAACTTGGATAGAGGTGAATTGACATCAATTTTATTTAACAGATATACTTTTAGACATAGAACTAAAATTAAAATTGATTTTACTACAATTAAAGCTACACAGCTGGCATTAAATTGATGCTGAGTAAGACAAAGCATATGACAAGAACATATTTCTAAAGGTGCATTATAAAACTGTCAAAATATTCTGAAATATAAGTCTTTACAATCACTTTATAACTATTTCTTTCTTAAGGTAATGTTTCTCTCTTTATATGTTAAAATATTGTATCTAATAAGTCAACCAGGTAAGATAATGCAGCACACAAAAGATAAGTTTAAATGCATAGTTTATCAAGATTTTAAAAACAGCAGTAGCCCAGCAAGTATTTACATATTCAACTATATTTTTGAAATTGTCTTAAAAAATAAAGGACACTGTACTAGCAATAAAGGAGTAGTAGAAGATAGTATAAGGAAGACAAAATAAAATTTTTACATGATGTTTACATTTCTGAACTTTTTCTAGAATTATTAAAGCTGGAAGAAATGCATTTTTAATATTCCAAATTTAGGAATTAAACATTTCAATTATTTTTTGCTTTAATTTTATATGTGGAAGCCAGTGTTGTCTTAGAAACCCAGAGCCTGTAGCCAGGATGGCTGAGTGATCACGGGCAAATGTATTTCAGTTTTCCCATCTGTAAAATAGGATAATAGTGGTACATGCCATAAGTCTTCTGAAAGTGCAAAATGAATTAATATACAAAAAGCACTTACACCAGGATCTGGCACACATTAAATACTCTGTATTCACTCTTAATAGCATATAAATTTTATTTTAATATTTAATTACAAGTTTTTCTGCTATTTTATCCAAATTACTCTGAAATTATTCTGGGGATAGTTTATATGCCCAATGGCAGCTGAGGTTACCATGTGGCACAGTGCAGAGAAAAAAGATGTGTTCGGAAGTCTACTGGAGACTTAAAGTTTTGTTTTGATGTGTAAATTACGAAGGAATCTAGGACATCAATGACATTGTGGAGATGCTACACCCATACTGGACTTACTTTCTTCAGACTTCTTGTAAGTGAAGAAAATACATAGCTATTTGGTTAGGAAATTGTTTTTAGGTTGCTACATGAAGCCACAGAGTCTAATTGATAGATCCAGTAAACTTTGATTTTTTCTGAAGAAACAAAGTATCACCTGCATCTTGATCATCCAAACACTAAAACTAGAAAGTAATTTTCCAAATATATTCAATAGCGAGATAGCAGAACCACAACATTCAGGTCCCTTGATTCTCTATTCTGTGTAATCATTCTGACATCGCTCTGCTCTGGTTCTCTACTTTTACCTGGCAAATATCGCTTACATCCAATTTCCCTTGAAGGTAAATTATAGATCCTCTTCTTTGCATCTCTGTAAGTTTCCTCAAGGAAACTACATATTAGTGCTTCTGGTTCTTGTCTTTTAATCATAAATTTCCTTTTCTATTTCTCTTTGAAGGAAGAAATAGTATTTTCCTATGCATTTAAGCACCTGAGAAATGAGCTGAAATGAATGATTTGTTTTAGAAATAAAGAAGCAAAGTTTTAAGAGTAGTATAGGGTTAGTGTCAGAAAAATTCAGTTTCATATTAACGGTGACATTGACAACTAGTATTATTGAATGCTTGCTATATCCTGATGATGATGTGTGGCATTTATAAAATGTTTGCTATGCCCCATGTCTTATACATGAATTAACTCATTTAATCCTCAAAATATCTTTATTAGCTTAACATTGTTATAATGCCTCTATGATAGATGAAGATATTGAGGTCATGTGATTCTCAAGTACACGTTGGTAACCACCAGAATTAACTTATCTCTTATTTCCATTGTCAAAGCAGTCTACTTTCCCTTAGCTTGAAGAAAAATGGATTACGTGCAACTGTAGCTATCAACTCTTTAAATATCTCTTTTTCTGTACTACTCATTCTGACCACAATCTTCCCATCTAAAACTTGCTTTGACTTCTAGGTTCCCCCATCCAGACAGATATCACTTTGCAAAAAAATATTTTTGTGATCCTCTATATTCCTACAAATAGTTTCCTCATTTAGGCTTCTATACCGATTTGCTAAAATTATTGCTATTTTTTATTATACTTTAAGTTCTGGTGTACATGTGCAAGAACGTGCAGGTTTGTTACATAGGTATACATGTGCCATGGTAGTTTGCTGTACCCATCAACCCATCATCTTCATTAGGTATTTCTCTTATTGCTATCCCTTCCCTGGATCCCCAGCCCCCAATAGGCCCCAGTGTGTGATGTACCCCTCCCTGTGTCCATATGTTCTCATTGTTCAACTCCCACTTATGAGTAAGAACATGCAGTGTTTGATTTTCTGTTCTTATGTTAGTTTGCTGAGAATGATGGTTTCCAGCTTCATTCATGTCCCTGCAAAGGACATGAACTCATTCTTTCTTATGGCTACATAGTATTCCATGGTATATATGTGCCACATTTTCTTTATCCAGTCTATCATTGATGGACATTTGGGTTGGTTCCAAGTCTTTGCTATTGTGAACAGTGCCACAATGAATATATATGTGCCTGTGTCTTTGTCGTAGAATGATTTATAATCCTTTGGGTATATACCCAGTAATGGGATGGTTGAGTCAGATGGTATTTCTAGTTCTAAATCCTTGAAGAATTGCCACACTGTCTTCCACTATGGTTGAACTAATTTACACTCCCACTAACAGTGTAAAAGCATTTCTATTTCTCTCCATCTTCTCCAGCATCTGTTTCCTTTTTTTTTTTTTTTTTTTTTTTTTTTTTGAAACAGAGTCTTGCTCTGTCGTCCAGGCTGGAGTGCAGTGGCACAATCTGTGCTTACTGCAAGCTCCACCTCCCGTGTTCACACCATTCTCCTGCCTTAACATCCCAAGTAGCTGGGACTACAAGCGCCTGCCACGATGCCCTGTTAATTTTTTGTATTTTTAGTAGAGATGGGGTTTCACTGTGTTAGCCAGGATGGTCTCGGTCTCCTGACCTCATGATCTGCCCACCTCGGCTCCCCAAAATGCTGGGATTACAGGCGTAAGCCACGGCGCCCGGCCTGTTTCCTGACTTTTTAATGATCACCATTCTAACTGGTGTGAGATGGTATCTCACTGTGGTTTTGATTTGCATTTATCTAATGACCAGTGATGATGAGCTTTTTTTCACATGTTTGTTGGAGGCATAAACGTCTTCTTTTGAGAAGTGTCTGTTCATATTCTTTGCCCACTTTTTGATGGGGCTGCTTTTTTCTTATAAGTTTGTTTAAGTTCTTTGTATATCCTGGATATTAGCCCTTTGTCAGATGGGTAGATTGCAACCATTTTCTCTCATTCTGTAGGTTGCCTGTTCACTGTGATGATAGTTTCTTTTGCTATGCAGAAGATCTTTCATTTAAGTAAATCCCATTTGTCTATTTGGTTTTTTTGTTGCCATTGCTTTTGATGTTTTAGTCATGAAGTCTTTGCCCATGCCTATGTCCTGAATGGTATCGCCTAGGTTTTCTTCTAGGGTCTTTATGGTTTTAGTACTTATGTTTAAGTCTTTAATCCATCTTGAGTTAATGTTTCTATAAGATGTAAGGAAGGGATCCAGTTTCAGCTTTCTGCATATAGCCAGGCAGTTTTCCCAACATCATTTATTAGCTAGGGCATCCTTTCCCCATTGCATGGACCCCAGACTCCCGTTTCATTGCCTTCACAACCATCATAACTTGCAACTTAAGAATTAAACTTATCTTTGCTACAGGCCTTAAGGATTATCCTGCCCAACAATTCTTAACAGCTTGAAGGACCCTCTACTATGTAAATGTTTGGGAAGGATGCACTTGAACATCACCCAACTTTAAGAAAGCCCAAATGATTGCAGAGATTATTTCAACATAGCAATAACTCTAAAAATTTTCTTGTGTTTAGAGTGCAAAATATTGATATGTTGAAAAAATATATTAAAACATTCTGAAAAAATCACTTCTAAACATTATAGTATAGTAGATGAAGTCAGACTGCAAAACTCTTGAACGTAGGGACCACTGACTTTTATATTTTATAAAATAAATTTTCTGTCTCTCCCTCTCTTCCACTCTGTTTTAGAAAGTTAATTATGCACCTCAATTCATGGCAAATGACCACCATTAGTCTTTCAATTCAATTATCTAGTATATTTTAACTATTCCTCATGCATTCCTTTTTCTTCCAAAAGGGTGAATTATTCTAATATGTTTGATATGTATACGTTTATTTCTATGTAGTCTTATAAAAGTGAATTGTGTTTGTTCTTATATTTTTAGCTTACTAAAATGATATTGAGCTGTAGAGTTAGGGATTTTTACTTTTTTTGCTAAGCATGTTGTTTTCAACATGCGTGTTCATCTGGCCTATTCTCTAGTGATTTTGAGTAGTACTTCACAGTGTACATCCACCACGTCTACCTACCCATCCTGAAGTTACCGATGTTTGGAGAGAATCCAACTTGCCAATATCTTAAGCAATGCTGCAAAAAATAACCTGTGCATGTTCTCATGTGAACTTCTATAAGAATGTCTTTGAGCTGTATGTCCAGGATAGAAATTGCTAGTTCATAAGGTATATGAATATTTAGTTTTACTAAGTACTGATTGGCTGCTTTCTAAAAAGCCTGCAGCAATGAGGCCTCCTATAGTCCACATCCTGCCATACACTTAGCACTATCCGGGTTCTTAATATATCTAAAATGACACATAGTTATATAATTGTTATTTCTCTAGCTACCAATAAATATGATAATCTCTTCATAAGCTTTTTGACATCTTCTTTTTTAGTAAAAGAAAGAAAGAGAGGAAGGAAGGAAGGAAGGAAGGAAGGAAGGAAGGAAGGAAGGCAGGCATATACAAATTACTTGGGGACCTTGACCAAATGATGAAAATATATTCCTGTGCACTAGATCAGGGGTGGGTCCCGAGATTTGGCACTTTTCACAGGCTCCCACACAATGACAATGTTAGTCTGTGAATCACACTTTAAATGCAAAGGTTAACATAAAACTGATCTTAACTATTTGTGAATCTTTATTCTTCCATTTGTATTTTAGAGCACGTTTATCATATTTCTCAAAATACCCAATTGAAATTTTGTTGGGTTGATCAAATCAATTTATGTAAAAATTAATTTAGGGATAAATTTTTTGCCTATGAACTCTGAACAGAAATATACTAATTAAAAATAATTATGTTATGTGGTCAATCAAAGCCAGTGATGTCCCTCAACTTATTCAGATCATCTTCTATGTTTATTATTAAGTGTGAAATTTTTCCACAGAATACTTGGTAAAAAATTAATTTATTGTATTCTTGGTTAAGCTAAGTCTCAAATACATTGTAGCTACATGGGTATTTTAAGTGTTTTATTATCATGTATGTTTGGTTATAATTGCTATGGAAGGGAATAACATTGATTTCATACTATTCATTATTTTATCCAACAACTTTATAATTTCATTAAATTATATCATTAATCCAAATAGTTTATTGACTGTTACCATTTTTGATTGACCTTAGGTAAATAGTTGCTTAATCTAACTGAAATCTTTTGTTTATGTTTCAATTCTTACATTTGTTTATTTTTTCTTCAGAGCATTAATATGACATTCGTAAAACCCTTCCTAACAGACCGGAAGGAGGAACATGGAGCAGACTGTTTTCCAACACAGCCTAGATATTTATGGCTTAAGCCTTTACAGTTGATTCAAATCAGAATAAGGAGATAATTTTGCATAATCCTACAAGTTATTTTTTGCAGATTTTAGCAGAATTGTTTACCACGTTTTTAGCAGATATAATGCAGCCAATACTTCTGTCATTGGCTAGCACATTTAAAAAATATTTCCGTTCTAAAGCTCTCCAAACTTTATTATAAAACCATGCCTAAATATAAAACTAATAACTGCATTTGGAAGATATGCATTGTGGATGGAAACAGAATTTACATTCATTGGTAAGAAAAATATTTGATATTTTCTAACATATTTTTCAATGATAAAAGTCATATTATCATTGCCATCTAAAGTGTGAATAATGATAAAAATTATTTATTTATACTGTTTTCCATGTTCTTTTTTTCGATCTTTTTGGTCCTCAGGTTCTTAATCAGGTCTCTATAAAATCTTAGAGTTTTCCAGTGGCATCTGTTGTTTCTGTTGCCATTCTCAGCATCTCATACCTCACTTCTTTTGCCAATAGTATCTCAATTATTCATTCATAAACATCCCCCTCTCCCACTCACCCCTCATTTACTCCAGTAGTGGATCTGTGACTCATACCCAAACAGCAGAACAGCCAGTGCGCACTAGTGATGGTGACTGTTTCAAGGATTAGCATATGGGTTGATCCAGGTCAATGAGTCTCTAACCTGGTATTTTACTGAAAAAAAAAGCTCTGTTTCCCATGAGTATATTAAAAGTGTTAGAATTGAAAGTCTAAACTACAGATGATCCTCTTGCCACTCCTATCACAGGAGGGCAGAGGCGCAGATTCCTGATGACACTATTTCAACATCTGGTTTCAACTTTGTTGGAAATGAGCTTCTCAGTTTCTTATTAAAATCAGCTTGACTTGGTTTTATATTTTTTCAACTGGGAAAGCCGTAACTAATAATTGGATTCCAATGATTGCTTTTGAGGTTTATAAAAACTCTGAAGTTATTTGCAAATGCTCTGTGTGTATGTGAATGTGTGTAACAGGGTATTTTTTTTTACAGATTTACAGATATTTTACAGTTTCCACAGATTTAAGATTTGCTCTGATGAATGGCGTATTAGACTGCTGATTTCTGTTAAAAGGATATATTTAAAGTTTCAAAGAAGATAAGTCAAAAAGTAATTAAAAATCACTTAGTCATGAACATTTTCAGCACTTTATTGTTTGTAAGTTAATCCACAAGTGTTTGCAGGAAGACGAAGATAAAGAAAGCTGTTTCTCAGCAGCCAGTGTCCATGGCTAAACAAAACTTTTTTACCAAAACTTTATTCAGAAAATAGAAACTCTATTACAACTATACAAATAAACATGCATTATGTAAACTTGATTTATTATATCTAAATATATATAGTTCAAGGCATAAAAATTAATTTATTAAAAATAAACATAACCATATGCATTAGTTCATAAAAGACTGTCTAATGTGAATGAGATCATTTTTAAAATTTCATCTGGAGATAAGAATATAATAAAACTCTTGAAAATAGTGAATTGCTTCAATTACTTAAAAAGAACTTGACCTACATGGGATGTTCAATAAAACTTTTAGGATTTGACTCCTTGAAATTTCAACTAATTGTTATATACACAAGAATTAGATACTTGAGGGAGAAATAAATTGTTATAACACAACTATTGATAACTAAAAGTGCAGAAGATGTACTTTATTCTTTGAAAAGCCTAGGAACTATTTTTTTTAATATACTTTTTTTTTTTTTTTTTTTTTTTTAACAGAGACTGGGTCTTGCTTTGTTGGCCAGGCTGGTCTCAAACCCCTGACCTCAAGCAATCCTCCCAAAGTGCTGGGATTACAGATGTGAGCCATGGCACTCAGACCAGGAAGCTATTTATTTATGTAAATACAGGCAGCTGGACTTAAATGTGCATCGTGACAATCAAGTTTGTTGTTGTTTGCTTCCAAGATAGTTATTCAAACACAAAAGTCATAGTAGTTAAAGCTGATAGATGCAGGAGGAAGATAAGGGGGAGGAAGGTCCCAGGAGAATTTCCCACTGGTTTGCACACCCACCGGGAGGATGGAGGGGAGCCTTGAGAAGTTCCCACTGTTTGCAGGAGGAAGGAGCCTGGCCTCTCCTGCTCCTAGGTGGTAAGCTGGGATTCAATCTGTGAGGCGGAAAACCTGCGAGCAGAACTCTTATCTCTCTGACTTTGCTGAGAGTTATTTTTCTTTTTCCTCTTTGCCAGTTAATTCCGTTCCCCCTTACCCTTCTAACTGTCTACTTGCCTAACTTTTCCTGGTTGTGTGGCAAGAACCCGTTTTTTTCTACAACAAAACAACCTGTGTCATGGTCTTTATAATACACACAACTAAAATAGTGATATCATTTGTTGTCCAAACTGTGATAATTTTGAGAGTGAAGATGGTTCTGATAATAATTGTGCTGGGATGAAAACTGAAGCTGTCACAATCAAACTGAAATATATGATTATCCTAGCTACAAAATCCTATCCTGAAATATGTGATTATCCTACCTGGTTCAAAATTGCTTCCTTTTTTTTTTTTTTTTTTTTTTTTTGGAAAAACAGATGAAACTTTGAAACATTCTTTAGAGAATAGGCTCAGGATGGCAAATCTCCCATTGGTTGCTAATTGGAACACTGAGCTAATTGAAAGATCATCTAAGAGCTCAGCAGGAAGGCTTGCCATGATCAATTTTCAGTAGAGAAGTCAATGATACAGGTGTGGAGTAATTGTTGGCTTTGATGGAGAATAGTTTTTTTATGATTGGAATAATTGTTTTATTATACTTTAAGTTCTGTGGTACATGTGCAGAACTTGCAGGTTTGTTCCATAGGTATACATGTGCCATGGTGATTTGCTGCACCCATCAACCCATCATCTACATTAGGTATTTCTCCTAATACTATCCCTCCCCTAGCTCCCCAGCCCCCAACAGGTCTTGGTGTGTGATGTTCTCCTCCCTGTGTCCATGTGTTCTCATTATTCAATTCCCACTTATGAGTGAGAACATGGGGTGTTTGGTTTTCTGTTCCTGTGTTAGTTTGCTAAGAATGATGATTTCCAGCTTCATCCATGTCCCTGCAAAGGACATTAACTCATCCTTTTTATGGCTGTGTAGTATTCCATGGTGTATATGTGCCACATTTTCCCTATCCAGTGTAACATTGAGGGCATTTGGGTTGGTTCCAAGTCTTTGCTATTGTGAGCAGTACTGCAATAAACATACATGTGCATGTGTCTTTATAGTAGAATTATTTATAATCCTTTGGGTATATACCCAGTAATGGGAGTGCTGGGTCAAATGGTATTTCTAGTTCTAGATCCTTGAGAAATCACTACTGTCTTCCACAATGGTTGAACTAATTTACACTCCCAACAGTGTAAAAGTGTTCCTATTTCTCCATCCCTTTGTTTTGAGCCTATGTGTGTCTTTGCATGTGAGATGGGTCTCCTGAATACAGCACACTGATGGGTCTTGACTCTATCCAGTTTGTCAGTCTGTGTCTTTAAATAGGGGCATTTGGTCCATTTACATTTAAGGTTAATATTGTTATGTGTGAATTTGATCCTGTCATTATGATGCTAGCTGGTTATTTTGCCCATTAGTTGATGCAGTTTCTTCATAGTGTCGATGGTCTTTACATTTTTGTATGTTTTCTGCAGTGGCTGGTACTGCCTTTTCCTTTCCAAATTTACTGCTTACTTCAGGAGCTCTTGTAAGGCAGGCCTGGTGGTGACGAAATCCCTTGGCATTTGCTTGTCTGTAAAGGATTTGATTTCTCCTTCACATATGAAATTTAAAGCAGTTTTTCTAATTTTGTGAAGAAAGCCAAGAGTAGTTTTATGGGGATGGCACTGAATCTATAAATTACTTTGGGCAGTATGGCCATTTTCACTGTATTGATTCTTCCTGTCCATGAGCATGGAATGTTTTTCCATTTGTTTGTGTCCTATCTTATTTCCTTGAGCAGTGGTTTGTAGTTCTCTTTGAAGAGGTCCTTCACATCCTTGTGAATTGTATTTCTAGGTATTTTATTCTTTCTGTAGCAATTGTGAATGGGAGTTTCCTTGTGATTTGGCTCTCTGTCTATTATTGTTGTGTACGAATGCTTGTGATCTTTGCATATTGATTTTGTATACTAAGACTTTGCTGAAGTTGCTTATCAGCTTAAGGAGTTTTTGGGCTGAGGCAATGGAGTTTTCTAAATATACAATCATGTCATCTGCAAACAGAGATGATTTGACTTATTCTCTTCTTATTTGAATACAATTTATTTCTTTCTCTTGACTTACTGCCCTGGCCAGAACTTCCAATATTATGTTGAATAGGAAAGATGAGAGAGGGCATCCTTGTCTTGTGCCGGTTTTCAAAGGGAATGCTTCCAGCTTTTGCTCATTCAGTATGATATTGGATGTGGGTTTGTCATAAATATTATTTTGAGATAAATTCCATTAATACCTAGTTTATTGAGACTTTTTAGCTTGAAGGGGTGTTGAATTTTATCGAAGGCCTTTTCTGCATCTATTGATACAATAGTGTGGTGTTTGTCATTGATTCTGTTTACATGATGGATTACGTTTATTGATTTGTGTAGGTTGAACCAGCCTTGCATCCCAGGGATGAAGAATTCCTTTGGGAAATGCTACAGATACTTGGAATTCTGGATTACTAATGCATATAATAAATAAAATATCTAAGTTTTATATTAGGCAGTTATATTATATACAGTCACTTCTTTAAAATTATTAAATTTCTATAATAAGAAAAAAGCATGGAAATGTTGAAATATGCATAAGATAAAAAATTCCAAGTTCATTTAAGAGGAGGCTTTAAAATCATAATTTTTTTAATGATTTGCTTCAAAGAATTGCTTTGTTCACTGTTTTATGCACAGAAACTAGAATGGCATATTTGTTTCTTCATAAATAATTTAATAATGAATAAATGGATATTTATATATACACTTATGATCTTTTTTCTCTTTCTCTATTTCAATCTCTTCCCACAAAAGGCAAGAGAATTAAGGGTTAGCAAAGAGCAAGGCTGTTCAGCAAGCCCTGGGTATATTAGAATAGTGGAGAAAAGTGCCATGCACGGCTTCTGGAAAGAGCTGTGTGATCTTAAAATCTGACCTCAAAATATGTAAACTCTCTCAGCATATCTTATCTTTAAAATAAGATAAACAAGCCTAACATTTTAATGTCCCTTAAAGTTTTATAATTTTAAGTCATGGCTTTTCTTCTCATACAAGTGACCTATGCTGCTGCATATTAACAGGGAGACTGTCAAAGTGGATGGTTAAAGTCTTAAAGGTTTTCTAGCTATTCTATCTCATTTCAAATCTTTCTTCAATCTAATTTTGAAAACATTTCATCAAATTTTCCCTAATGTTTCTGATGTTTCTTAATTACTTTGGGTGGAGAATAACTGATAATACTTTTTCAATATTTTGTTAACAAATATCTGAGAAAGATATGCATTTAGCAGAAAATCATAAGAGATTTACTACCCATGACAATTGGTGCCTGAGCAACATTAGTGGCTATGTATCCACATTGGTAATTTAGACGTCTTGGTCTGACTGACTGATTATAATTCTCATGTTGTTTAAGGTTATCTCAATTAGCAAACCATGATCCAAGTCTGACACAATTATTAGAATGAACAGATTTTTCTCAACATGTCTAATAGCTGCTGAGAATAAACTGAGGACCCTGGGAAATCATTTCCAATTCACACAAGGGCTCCAATCTAATTTATTTCATGTGCTCAGCTATCAAAATTAAAATGTTGCTTTCCTGGGGTTAGAGTAAGAAATTTGTACATCTCTATACTCTTTGACATATTATAATAAATACATAGTACTTTTGCAATTTAAAGATGAAGTAAAGTAGAAGATATCTGACTAGAGGCATCACCTTCTCCACAAAGAAAAGAAATAGTGAGTACGTAAGCAAACAACAAATGGAGCATCTAAGAGATAACATTGGAATTCAGTAGAGAAATTAAAAAAAAAAAAAAAAAGGAGTGGAAAGTGAAGCAGCTGGTTCCGTTGAGATCATCTGGGAGCCTGGAGAAGCTTCCTAGTGCAGAGGAAAAAGGCAAGTGAGAGATATTCAGCAATCTACAGTCCCACTGTGGATTCCTGGAACCCTAGCCATAGAAGAGCCCCTCATTTATATGAGCCCTGAGACTAGTATAGCGAGAAATGGCATTATTCTAGGGAGAGAGATCTCATTTCAAATCTTGGAATGCTGGATCGACACACCCCTGAGACCCGAGCAGTTAAAACATGGGGCCATTTGAGTGCCCAGCCCCGCAGCCTGCATTCTGCCTGAGGGCCCAACAGCTCCTGCATCTCTACATTCCTGAAACCCCACTGACATGTCCCCATGTCCACTCAGAGGGCTACCGCTGTGCAATACCAATTAGACCCACAGGAGTGCAGCAGGTCCCCAGCACTCGAACCCACATGGTGTACTATACACCCAGAAATGGGAAGTGAAACACAGAGAGGAGGCTGCCTCCAGGACAAAGGGAATAAAAACATGCATCTCACAAAGCCTCAAGGCTACCTGCCTGGAGCTGCTACCACTGACAGCAATTCAGCCCTCACCAGCAGCAAGACCACTGTGCACTTGGTGCACCTGAGATCAGGCTTCTCCCAACCCACTCAGTGGCTCTAATAGCTGCCACCACAAAAGCACACTACCTGGAGGCCTGAGTATTACCTTTTCCTGACCAAAAACGCCACTGAAGAGCCTGAGGATTGGTCCACCTGGCGTGGCACAGCTCCTCCAGTGCCTCAGGGGCCCGGGAATTATCACACCCCATATACCATCACTGGCATCTGTGCACTCCTCCTGGAGACCTGGGCATGAACTCATCCAGCCTGCCACCACCACTACTTCTGGCACCCACTTGGATGTACCACCTAGAGGCCTGAGGACTGGCCCACTCAGCTTGTTGCAACCACAGAAAATATCCTGTGCTGCCTGCAAGCCCAGGGTTTTTTCTCATCACTGCTACTGTCATTGCCCATGCCACATGTGCTGCCCAGGGGCCTGAAGACATGTATGCCCACCTACTCAGTGCATTTCTTCCACTGCTGACACCCAAACAAGCCACCTGGAGAATCAAGAATGAGCCCACCTGGACCCATTAACACTGATGACAGTGTACACTGCCCAAGGACCCAAGGACCCAAGGACTGGCAAGCTCAGGCTGCTGTTTCCACCACTGGGGCCTGAGGGCTGGCACACCTGGAGTCTGCATCCTCAGCAAAGCCTCATCACAGGCCTCACTAACAGCTCAAGCCTAAGCCACCAAGGAAATCACAGATATTACCGATACTGTTTACAGCCAAAGAAATCATACAGAGATTGTGCAACTGAACTCACTCAGAATCAAAACTGAAGTGTTCTAACCAATCAACACCATAGATACACTTTCAGGAAAAAATCATGCCCTTATGAAAGTCAGTCCAAAAATTGGAAGAAATGACTGTTACTAGATGTGCACGTATAAACATAAGTACAAAAGAAACATAAAAAAGCAAGAAAATATGACACCTTGAAAGGAACATGATAATTCTCCAGCAACAGAGACAAATGGGAAAAAATTATGAAATATCCCAAAAAGAATTCAAAATAATCATATTAAAGTAGTTCAGTGAGATACAAAATAAAACATATTAAAAATACAAAGAAATTAGAAAAGCAATTCAAGGAATGAATGAGACATTCAAAAAAGATGGATATCTTTAAAAAGAACCAAATACAAATCCTGAAACTAAAGAATATAAGGAATAAAATAAAATACAATCAAGAGTTTAACCATCGATTAGATCAAGCAGAAGGAAGAATTTCAGGACTTGAAGACAGATCTTTTGAAATTGCCAATTTATCGCAAAAAAAAACAGAACATAATAAAAAACAAGTAAGAAAGCTTATGTGAGATATGAGATGCCATAAAATGACTAAATATATGAATTATATGAATTTTAAACGTTCCAAAATGTGAGGAGAAGCACAATGTCATAGAAGACATATTTAAGAAAATAATGCCTGATAAACTCCCAAGCCCAACGAGAGATTTAAACATGCAAATACAGGAAGTTCAGAAAGCCCCAAGGAATTGAAACTCAAAAGGTAATTTTCAAGGCACATGGTAGTCAAACTAGCAAAAGTCAAAGAGAGAATTGTAAGAATCGGAAGAAAAAAGCTCTACAAGAAATGCTTAAGGGAGTCTGTATTAGAGTTCTCCAGAGACACAGGACTAATAGGATATATGTATACATGAAAGGTAATTTATTAAGGAGTATTGACTCACACAATCACAAGGTAAAGGTTCATGATAAGCTGTCTGCAAGCTGAGGAAGAAAAAAGGCAGTAGTGTCTCAGTCTGAGTCCAAAAGCCTCAAAAGTAGGGAAGTTGACAGTGCACCCCTCAATCTGTAGCCAGTGGCCTGAGAGCCTCTGGCAACCACTGGTGTAAGCTCAAGAGTTCAAAGGCCAAAGAACCTGGAGTTTGATGTTCAAGCACAGGAGGAATGGAAGGAAACATCTGACTTGGGAGAAAGATGAAAACGAGAAGAATCAGCAAACCAGCTTATCCCACCTTCTGCCTGTTTTGTTCTAGCCACGCTGGCAGCAGATTGAGTTGTGCCCACCCACACTGAGAGTGGGTCTTCCTCTCCCAGTCCACTCACTCAAATTTTAATCTCCTCTGGTAACACCCTCACAGACACACCCAGAAACAATACCTTACCAGCTATCTAGGCATTCTTCAATCCAATCAAGTTGCTACCTAATATTAACCATCACAGAGTTGTAAACCTGAAAGCAATAGGACAATTATCTACCATCATAAAAACACACTGGTAAAGCAAGCACAAAAATAAGAAAGAGAAAGAACTCCAATGTTACCACTACAGAAAGCCATCAAGAACAATCACAGAAATAAAATCATATAAAACTAAGGAAAGGCTAGGCACAGTAGCTCATGCCTATAATCCTAGCACTTTAGGAGGCCAAGGCAGGAGGACTGCTAGAGCTCAGGAGTTCAAGACCAGCCTGAGAAAAATAAGGAATCCAATCTCTACAAAAAAGTTAAAAATTATCCAGGCATGGTGGCATATGCCTGTGCTCTCAGCTTCTCAGGAAGTTGAGACAGGAGAACTGCTTGAGCCCAGGAGGTCAAGGCTACAATGAGCTGTGATCATGCCACTGCACTCCAACCTGAGCAACAGAGTAAGACCGTGTCTCAAAAACATAAGAAAAAAAAGAGAGAGAAAAAAAAGATATATATATATACACACACACACACACACAATACATGTTATGTACATAATATATATCTTTATATACTATATATATATAAAGAACAACTAGGAAACAATTAACAGAATGAAAAAAATAAGTCCTAACCTATCAATCATAAGCTTGAATGTAAACAAATTAAATGTTTCTCTTAAAAATATATATACTGGGTGAATAGATTTTTTTAAATGACCCAATTATATGCTATCTACAAGAAGCACACTTTGCTGTAAAGATAAAATGTGCTTTGTCTTTTAGACATCGAGACTGAAAGTAAAGGGATGGAAAAGATATTCCACGCAAATGAAATCAAAAGTGAGCTGGAGAAGCTATCCTTGTATCAGATAAAAAAAGACTTTAAGTCAAAAACTGGAATAAGACGCAAAGAAGATCATAATGTAATAATAAAGAAACCAAGTCAGCAAGATTTTTTAACACTTCTAAAATATGCACCCAACACTGGAACATCCAGATATATAAAGTAAATATATTATTAGACTTAAAGTGTGTTATAGACTCTGTTACAATAATAGGTGGCAATTTCAACACCCTACTGTCAGCATTAGATAGATCACTTACACAGAAAATCAACAAAGAAATATTTACTTTAAATGGCATTTTAGACCAACTAGACTTAATACACATTTATAGAATATTTTATCCAACAACTGCAGAATACAGATTTTTCTCATAGTCACATAGAACATTCTCCAGGATGGACCACATGTTAGGACACACACAAAAAAAATCCTCAAAAAAATTTAAAAATATTGAAATCATATGAATTACCTTCTCAGGCCATAAATGAATACAATTAGAAATAAATGACAAGAGGAACCTTGGAAATTGAACAAATACGAGGAAATTAAACAACATGCTCCAAAATGACCACTGGGTTAACGAAGAAAAAAAGAAGAAAATAAAACATATTTTGAAACAAATGAAAATAAAAACACAACAAATCAAAACCTACGGCATGCAGCAAAGTCAGTGCTAAGCAGAAATTGTATAGCAGTAAACACTTACATCAAAAAATAGATTTGAAGAAAAATCTAACACTGTATCTCAAGGAACCAAAAATGCAGGAGCAAATCAAACCTGGGGTTAGTAGAAATGGAAAACAACAAAGTTCAGAGACTAACTAAACAAAATAAACATTTAAAAAATAAAAGTATTAGGCTGGGCAAGGTGGCTCATGCCTGTAATCCCAGCACTTTGGGAGGCCAAGGCGGGCAGATCATGTGGTCAGGAGGTTGAGACCATCCTGGCTAACACTGTGAAACCCCGTCTCTACTAAAAATACAAAAAATTAGCCGGGTGTGGTGGTGGGCGCCTATAGTTCCAGCTATTCGGGAGGTTGAGGCAGGAGAATGGTGGGAACCCGGGAGGTGGAGCTTGCAGTGAGTGGAGATCACGCCACTGCACTCCAGCCTGGGCAACAGAGTGAAATTCCATGTCAAAATAAAAAATAAATAAATAAATAAATAAATAAAAATATTAACTAAAAAAGGTGGTCTTAGAAAGCATAATCAGAATCAATAAACCACTAGCTGGACTAACCAAGAAAAGAAGAGAGAGGATTGAAATAAAATCATAAGCTGAAAGGGAACATTACAAATGATACCACAGAAATACAAAAGAAGAGACTCTTCATAACAAATACTATTCTGAACAAATATATGCTAACAAACTGGAAAACATAGAGGAAGTGATAAATTCCTGGAAATAAGCAACCTACCAATATAGAATAAGGAAGAAATAGAAAATCTGAACATGATAAAAGGAAGTAATTATATTGAATCAGTAATAAAAAGTTACCCAAAAAATGAAAAGCCCAGGAGTAGAGGCTTCACTGCTCAATTTATACCAAACTTATAAAGAAGAATTAAACCAATCATCTTCAAATTATTTCATTAATGAGGAGGAAAAAATATCCCTAACTCATTCCATGAGGCCAGCCTTGCCCTGATACTAGAACCAAACAAAGACACAATAAAAATGAAAACTATAAGCTAATATCCATGATCAACATAGACACAAAAATCACCAACAAAACACTAGGACATTAGAAAGATAATATGCTACGATCAAGGGGAATGTATGCCAGAGATAAGTAAACCAAAAATGAAGTTTGAAGACCCACAACTGACTGAATGGACGCTTCTTCCTAGTCAAAGGTGTTTCAAAGTAAACCTGAAGAAATAGTTCCAGCCATGATGCAAAGGGAGAGTCAGACATGCTTCACTATACCCTCCTCCCTTTAGAACTCAAGCACAACCAACCAGCATTAAAACAGAGATCTTAAAAGTGACAAAACAGACTCTTTGTAAAGAAGATACAAAATTCCAACCCGACTGTAGTATAGCATCACATACTACAAGGTAGCAGGGTCTGAAAGAAATCACAATATTTCACCCCTAAATATACTTCTTTGACATATTTTGAAAAGGCCCTGCAAAGCTATCTCTTGTGGGAAAAAATCTACACTCTGTAGAGAATCCTCTTCCATTTCCAGGTCTTCCTCTGATCCAGAAGAGATTACCTACGAGTCTGGCACTTTTTAGCATCTAATAAGAGATATTTACTATCTATTCTCTATGAAGCCTGCCACCTGGAAACTTCAACTGCATGACAAGATCCATGGCTTCCACAATCCCCCTTATCTTAACTACATTTATTTCTGATGACTTCAATTCTTTGGACAGAGGTTAGCTCTTTTACCAATTACCATGAAATCTTTGAATCCACCTATGACCTGGAAACCTGCACTTCAAGTTGTCCCCTCTTCCTGAACTGAATCAATGTATACCTTACATGTATTGATTGATGTCTGTCTGTAACTTCTGCCCCCTAACATGTATAAAATCAAGCTGTAACTCAACCATCATGCTTTCAGGACCTCTAGAGATTGTGCCTTAGACCTTATTTACTCATATTTGGCTCAGAATAAATCCCTGAAAATATTTTACAGAGTTTGACTTTTGAAATTGTTGTCAATAGATGCAAGAATGGTTCTATCTATACAAATCAATAAACATTATGTGTCACATCAACAGAATGAAGGGTAACAAACAATTGTCTTAATAGATGTAGGAAAATCATTTGATAAAATTCAACATTATTTTTATGATAAAAACTCTGAACACATCAGGCATAGAATGAAGATACCTCAAAATGATAAAGGTTAGATATGACAAAACAACAGCTAATATCATACTTAATGGGAAAAAGCTGAAAGTCTGTGCTTTCAGAACTGAAAGAGTACATGGATGCCCACTTTCACCAATCCTATTCAACGCAACACTGGAAGTCATAGAGCAATCAGGCAAGAGAAAGAAATAAAAGGCATCCAACTTGGAAGAGATGAAGTCAAATTGTATCTCTTCCCTGCTGATATGATCTTATATTTAGAAAAGCCAAAAGACTCCACCAAAAAAACCTCATAGATCAGACAAACACATTTTTTAATGTTACAGGATTCAAAGTCAGCATACAAAAATCAGTAGCCTTTCTATATATCAATATCAAACTAGCTGAAAAAACTAGCTGAAATCAAGAAGGCAATCCTATTTATAATAGCAACAGAAAAAGATATACCTAATAAAAAATTTATTGAAGCAGATAAAAGATTTCAGTAATGAAAACTATAAAACACTGATGAAAGAAATGGAAGAGGGTGTATTAGTCCATTTTCACGCTGCTGATAAAGACATATCTGTGACTGGGAAGAAAAAAAAAGATCTAATTAGATTTACAGTTCCACATGGTTGGGGAGGCCTCAGAATCATGAAGGGAGATGAAAGGCACTTCTTACATGGTGGCAGCAAGAAAGAAATGAGGAAGAAGCAAAAGCAGAAACCCCTGATAAATTCATCAGATCTTGTGAGACTTATTCACTATCATGAATAACATGGGAAAGACCAGCTCCCATGATTCAACTACCTTCCTCTAGGTCCCTCCCACAATATGTGGGAATTGTGATAGATAAAATTCAAGTTGATTTTTGGGTGGGGACAGAGCCAAATCATATTATTCCACCCCTGGCCACTTCAAATCTCATGTCCTCATATTTTGAAACCAATCACGCTTTCCCAACAGTCACCCAAAGTCTTAACTCATTTCAGCACTAACCTGAAAGTCCACAGTCCAAAGTCTCATCTGAGACAAGGCAAGTCACTTCTGCCTATGAGCCTGAAAAATCAAAAGCAAGCTAGTTGCTTCCTAGATAAAATGGGGGTGCAGGTATAAGGTAAATACAGCCATAACGAATGGGAGAAAATGGCCAAAACAAAGGTGTTACAGGGCACAAGCAAGTCCAAAATCCAGTTGGGGAGTCAAATTTTAAAGTTCCAAAAGGATCTCCTTTGACTTCAGGGCTCACATCCAAGTCATGCTGATGCAAAAGGTAAGTTCCCATTGTCTTGGGCAGCTCCACCCCTGTGGCTTTACAGGGCAAAGCCTCCCTCCTGGTTGCTTTCATGGGTTGACGGTGAGTGTCTGAGGCTTTTCCAGGTGGGTGTAAGCTGTCAGTGGATCTACCATTTTGGGGTCTGGACAGTGGTGGCCCTCTTCTCACAGCTCCACTAGGCAGTGCCCAAATAGGGACTCTGTTTGGGGGCTCTGACTCCACATTTCCCTTCTGCACTGCTCTAGCAAAGTATCTCCATGAGGGCCCTAACCCTGTGGCAAATTTTTGCCTGTGTATCCAGGCATTTCCATACATCTTCTGAAATCTAGGTGGAGGTTTCCATACCCAATTCTTGACTTTTGCACACCTACAGGCTCAACACCATATGGAAGCTGTCAAGGCTTGGGGTTTTCACCCTCTTAACCACAGCCCATGCTGCATGTTGGCCCCTTTCAGCCAAGGCTGGAGCAGCTGGGACACAGGGCACCCAAGTCCCTAGGCTGCACACAGCATGTGGATTGTGAGCCTGTCCCATGAAACCATTTTTTCCTCCTGGGCCTCTGGGCCTGTGGCTTTACAGGGTAAAGCCTCCCTCCTGGTTGCTTTCACATGATGGGAGGGGATGCTATGAAAGTCTCTGACATAGCCTGGAGACATTTTCCCCATGGTCTTGGGGATAACGTTAGGCTCCTTGCTACTTATGCAAATTTCTGCAGCCAGCTTGAATTTCACCCCCAGAAAATGGGTTTTTCTTTTCTATGGCATAGTCAAGCTGCAAATTTTCCAAACTTTTGTGCTCTGCTTCCCTTATAAATCTGAATGCCTTTAACAGTACAAAAGTCACCTCTTGAATGCTTTGTTGCTTAGAAAATTCTTCCATCAGATACATTAAATCATCCTTCTCAATTTCAAAGTTCCACAAATCTCTAGGTCAGGGGAAAAATGCCACCAGTCTCTTTACTAAAACTTAACAAGAGTCACCTTTACTCCATTTCTCAACAAGTTCCTCATCTCCATCTGACACCACATCAGCCTGGACCTTATTGTCCGTATCACTATCAGCATTTTGGTCAAAGCCATTCAACTAGTCTCTAAGGAGTTCCAAACTTTCTCATATTTTCCTATCTTCTGAGCCCTCAAAATTTTTCCAACCTCTACCTGTTACCCAGTTCCAAAGTTGCTTCCACATTTCGGGTATCTTTTCATCAATGCCCTACTATACTGGTACCAATTTATTATATTAGTCTGTTTTCACACTGCTGAATAAGACATACCCGAGACTGGGAAGAAAAAGAGGTTTAATTAGTCTTACAATTCCACATAACTGGGGAGGCCTCAGAATCATGGTGGGAGGTGAAATGCACTTCTTACATGGTGGTAGCAAGAGAAAGGAGAAAGAAGCAAAAGTAGAAATCCCTGATAAACTCATCAGATCTCATTAAACTTATTCATTATCACGAGAATAGCATGGGAAAGACTGACCCCCATGCTTCAATTACCTTCCCCTGGATCCCTCCCACAACACATGGGAATTCTGAGAGATGCAATTCAAATTGAGATTTGGGTGGGGACACAGTCAAACCATATCAGAGGTCACAAAAAAATCAAAAGACATACCATGCTTATGGGCCATAAGAATTAATATTGTCAAAATCACCATACTACCCACACAATCTGCAGATTCAATGCATTCCTTATCAAAATATCAATGATAATTTTTCACACAAATAGAAGAATAATTCTAAAATTTGTATGAAATTCTTAAAAAGCCTATTAGCCAAAGTAATTCTGAACAAAAAGAACAAAGTTAGAGGCATCACATTATCTGACTTAAAAACATGTTACAAATCTATAGTAACCAAAACAGCATGGCATTGGTATAAAAACAGATATATCAACAAATGTAACAGAATAGAGAACCCAGAAAGAAATTCATGTATTAATAGTTAACTGATTTTTGACAAACATTCCAAGAACATACCCTGGGGAAAGGACATCCTCTTTAATAAATGGGGTTAGGAAAATTGAATATTTGTACACAGAAGAATGCAGTAACCCCTGTCTGTCTCCATTTACAAAAGTAACCTACAAATGAATTGGCTTAAACATAAAACTTGAAACTATAAAAAATACTATATTTCAGAAGAAATATAGGATACACTCCAGACATTGTTTTTTGCAAAAATGTTATGGTTAAGCTTCAAAATCACAGGCAACAACACCAACAATAGACAAATGGGACTGTACTAAACCAAAAAGCTTCTTCATAGTAAAGAAAACAACCAATAGAGTGAAAAGACAACCTTGCAAGCTATTTATCTAACAAAGGACTAGTATCTAGGCTATGCAAAGAACTCACACAACTAAACAGCAAAAATAGTAATAATAATAATAACCAATTAAAAGTTGGGAAAAGGATCTGAACAAGCATTTCTCCAAAGAAGACATGTAAATGGACATCAGGTTTATTTTAAAAATGTTCAACATCATGAAGCATCAAGGAAACGCAAACCCAAACTGTAATGAGTTACCATCTTATTCCTGTTAGAATGGCTATTATCCAGAAAAACAAAACAGATGCTGGTGAGGAAGTGAAAAAAAAAAAGTAAACTTTTGTACACTGTTGTTGAGAATGTAAATTAGTACAACCATTATGGAAAACAATATGAAGTTTTCTCAAAAAACTAAAATTGAAACTACCATATGATCTACCAATTTCACTAGTGTATATTTATCTAAAGAAAATGAATTTGGTATATCAAAGTGATATCTGCACCCCAATATTTACTGCCTCATAATTCACAATATCTAAGATATGGAATTAACCTACATGTCCATCAACCAAGGAATGTATAAAAAAATTGTATATATACAGAATGGGATACTACTCATTCCTGAAAAGGAATATAATTATGTCATTTGTAGGAACATGGATGGAACTGAAAGTCCTTAGGTTTAGTGAATTTATCTAGGCACAGAAAGACAAATATAGCATATTATTACTCATTTGTTGGAGCTAAAAATGTTAGTCTCATGGAGGTAGACAGTAGAATCACAGCTACCTGAGCCTGAGAAGAGTATGTGTATGGGTTGGAGGGATAAAGAGAATGTTAGTTACTGCATACAATTATTTAGTTAGAAGGAATAAATTTTAATGTTTGATAGTAAAATATAGAGACTACAGTTAACAACATCCTATTGTATATTTTAATACAGCTAAAAGGCCGGTGTATTAGTTCATTTTCATGCTACTGATAAAGACATACCTGAAACTGGGAAATTTACAAAAGAAAGAGATTTAATGGATTTACAGTTCCACATGGCTGGAGAGGTCTCACAGTCATGGCAGAGGCAAGGAGGAGCAAGTCACATCTTACATGGATAGCAGCAGGCAAAGGGAGAGCTTGTGCAGGGAAACTCCTGCTTCTAAATCTGTCAGGTTTCATGAGGCTTATTCACTATCATGAGAATAGCATGGGAAAGACCTGCCCCCATGATTCAATTACCTCCCACTGGGTCCCTCCTACAATACTTGGGAATTCAAGATGAGATTTGAGTGGGGACACAACCAAACCATATTCCACCCCTGGCTCCTCCCAAATATCATATCCTCACATTTCAAAACAAATCATGCTTTCTCAACAGTTGCCCTAAGTCTTAACTCATTTCAGCACTCATTCAAAATGCCACAGACTAAAGTTTCATCTGAGATGAGGCAAGTGTCTTCCACCAATGAGCCTGTACTATAAAAAGCAAGTTAGTTACTTTCTAGATAGAATGTGGGTATAGGCATTGGGTAAATAAACCCGTTCCAAATGGGAGGAATTGGTCAAAACAAAGGGACTATAGGACCCATGCCAGTCCAAAATACAGTAGGGTAGTCAAATCTTAAAGCTCCAAAGTGATCTCCTTTGACTCCATATCTCACATCCAGGTCACACTGATGCAAGAGGTAGGTTCCCATGGTCTTGGGCAGCTCCACTCCTGTGACTTTGCAGGGTACAGCTTCCCTTCTGGCTGCTTTCATGGGCTGGCGTTGAGTGTCTGCAGCTTTTCCAGTGCACAGTGCAAGCTGTCAGTGGATCTACAATTCTGGAGTCTGGAGGATGGTGACCCTCTTCTCACAGCTCCACTAGGTGGTGCCCCAGGAGGGACTCTATGTGGAGGCTCTGACCCTACATTTCCCTTCTGCACTGCCCTAGCAGAGGTTCTCCATGAGGTCCCGGCCCATGCAGCAAACTTCTGCTTGAGCATCCAGGAATTTCCATATATCTTCTGAAATCTAGGCAGAAGTTCCCAAACCTCAATTCTTGACTTCCGTGCACCCACAGGCTCAACACCACATGGAAGCTGCCAAGGCTTGGGACTTCCACCCTCTGACATCACGGCCTAAGCTGTACCTTGGCCCCCTTTTAGTCAAGGCTGCTGTGGCTGGGACGCAGAGCATCAAGTCCCTAGACTTCACATAGCAGAGGGACTCTGGGCCTGGCCCATGAAGCCATGTTCTCTTCCTAAACCTCTAGGCCTGAGATGGGAGGGGCTGCCACAAAGGCCTCTAACATGCCCTGGAGACATTTTCCCTATTGTCTTGGTGATTAAAATTCAGTTCCTTGTTACTTATGCAAATTTCTGCAGCTGGCTTGAATTTCTCCTCAGAAAATGGGATTTTCTTTTCTATTGCATTGTCAGGCTGCAAATTTTAAAAACTTTCATGCTCCGTTTCCCTTTTAAAACAGTGCTTTTAATAGCACACAAGTAACCTCTTGAATGCTTTGCTACTTAGAATTTTTTTCCACCAGATACACTAAATCATCTTTCTCAAGTTCAAAGTTCCATATATCCCCAGGGCAGGGGCAAAAGGCCACCCGTCCCTTTGCTGAAACATAACAAGAGTCATCTTTGCTCCAGTTCCCAACAAGTTACTCATCTCTATCTGAGACCACCTCAGCCTGATTTTAATCATCCATATCATTATCAACTTATGGTCAAAGCCATTCAACAAGTCTCTAAGGAGTTCCAAACTTTCTCACATTTTCCTGTCTTCTACTAAGCCCACAAAATGTTCCAGCCTCTGGGTAACTGCCTGTTGTTACCCAGTTCCAAAGTCGCTTCCACATTTTCAGGTATCTTTTCAGCAGTCCCCCACTCTACTGGTACCAATTTACTATATTAGTTCATTTTCATGCTGCTGATAATGGCATAGCTGAGATTGGGCAATTTACAAAATAAGGAGGTTTAATGACAGCTTACAGTTCCATATGGCTGGGAAGGCCTCACAATCATGGGGGAAGGCAAGGAGGAGCAAGTCACATCTTACATGGATGCTGGCAGGCAAAAAGAGAGCTTGTACAGAGAAAAAAGAAACTCTTTCTTATAAAACTAGCAGGTTTCATGGGACTTATTCACTATCATGGGAACAGCATGGGAAGACCTGCTCTCATGATTCAAATACCTCCCTCTGGGTTCCTCCCACAACACATGGGAATTCAAAATGAGATTTGGGTGAGGACACCACCAAAACACATCAGCAGGTCTTGAAGAGTTCCTAACACAGAAATAATAAATGGAGGTAATGGATATCCTAATTACCCCAGGTTACTCATTACACATTATATGCATGTAAAAATTATCACATGTACCCACAAAATATACACAAATATTAGGTATCAATAATTTTTTGAAAAAAATCTACCTTCTCTTTATAACAGGATACAATTGGAAATTTTGGTTATATTACCAAGGCCTTCACTGCAATATCATAGTTGAGAATGTGCCTTAAATGCATGGTTCCAAGAGCTCCTAGCCTGTATTTATTTTAAAGAAATATTGTCACTTTCTGGCAGGCTCAGAAATCTTAAGACTGTAAGTAAAATGGAAAGTCTGCCTAGGTTTGCTTCCTAGCCTCAATACATTTTTAAATCTGAGATGTCTATGTGGTCAAAGTAGAGAGAAAAAAATATATTTTTAAAGAAAACTGTAATGTATCTGTTATTAGACTGTAGCCTTGTGCATTCTCTTGAAGTTCTTATTATCTACCTGTAGACTGTACTAGATTCTGAATTCTACTAACTTCCTGCAATATTTGGCTACAATTCTCTAACTAAAAACACAAACTGTTCTGTTCCTGAAACCCTGTAAGCCGAAACTTGGTAAGTTTTAAGAAACAAGTCTCATATCCGATATGTGGGCCACACAAATAGCTTACCAAGCCAACTGAGGTTGTTGATGGTTTCACTCTGTTAACAGCTTTTGCTAAGATGTCAGAACAAAAATTCACAGCATAAGGAAGTTCGAACCCCTCTTTTTTTTTTTTTTTTTTTTTTTTTTTTTGACGGAGTCTCCCTCTGTTGCCCATGCGGGAGTGCAGTGGCGTGATCTCGGCTCACTGCAAGCTCCGCCTCCCGGTTGAACCTCTCTTAAGGCCTACTATTTTCATTTGGCAGGAAGATAGTGTAATAGAAATTTCACTATGAGTATCTTCTACTAGTAATTTGACAGAACCTAACCTAAGGAATCTTTTAATATCCATTGTTTAAATGAGAATACGTCTATGCAATTGTTAATGCTACAGACTGTACCTGGAGATATTCCTCTAGGAATATAAACAAAAGAAAACAGGCCACATGGTTACAACAGGGATCATCTAATTCCCTAGGGTCGTTTGATTTATTCAACTGGCTGTTTTGAAGCTTAGGATCATGGTTCAAAATCATTATGCAAGCTGGAAATGCCATATTACTATTAACTTATTCTGCATTTTCCCTTTTAAAACTTTGTATATATTACTTGCTGAATGTTTTCAAAAATACAACTCCTAATAAAATAATGTTAGCCTAACACTTTGGGCTGATGCTAAGAACAGACAAAATTGAGCTTAATAATGGACTCCAGGTAGACTTAGCTTGAGGTCACGCCCTGTCGAACCTCTCTTCTTGCTCAAATATGGCTAAAAGCGTTTTGACACTGACTCCTAGCCACCATTCTCTTCCCTCACTATGGAACAAGAGCAACAGCTGACATAACTCCATCCCAGCACCGTGGGACAGCAACACCTAAGTCCAGTATGATTAATCTGTCATGCATTCAGAGAAAAACCTCGGTCAAAAGAGAGAAATGGTAACTATAGTTAACAACAGTGTATTGTATATTTCATTATAGCTAGAAGACAGGTCGAAATCAAAATTGGGTCACTAGTGTTAACCCTGCCTGACAACAAATGCTATCACAAAAGGCTACAAAAATCAAAACCTTGTGCAAAGGCCACTGCATTTCACAAATACACTTCTGTGAGAACATCTTCCTAGTAACTCTCTCCAGCCTCAGACTGGCATCACACTTTTTCTTATTTGTAGCTAAATATAATCATTTCAAAACAATTATGTAATCCCTCTAATTTTTTCTTTAAAATCCTTACTTCCTTGAATATGCACATAATTTACTATGGTACATATATTCCAATTGCAATATCTTATTTCCAAATAAATATATTTTTCTGTAAAAAAATGAAAAAAACATGAAATAAGGTAGATTAAATGAAAACAAATGGTTGCTTTTTAAGGTTATTACAAATTTAAGATAGCTAGATGCAAATTAGTTGCTTATACAACAATTAATTGCTATTATTAATTGTTAGATGCAAGTAATTACTTTATACAACAATAAAGAAAGTTGATGCTGTGCATAGCTCCAATATACAGGGGGTTGACAAGTAGAAAATTGTCCTAGAAGTAGAAAGGTTATGTCCAAGGTTTATATATTTTTAGTTTTGAAAATTATTGCTAAATTTCCCTCCAAAAATATTATTCCCATTTAGATATCCAACACTAAGAACTTTTTCATTTTTTCATTAATATCAATTTTTTTAATCAAAGTTTGTTTTAATGTTAGTGAGTTTAAGCATTCTTTCCAGTGTCTATTAGCCCTTAATAATTTATTGCTGGGAACCAGTTTCAAAGGAGGAGACACAAAGCAGTGAAAATATAGCCAGACCTTTTTATTTATTTATTTTGTCCAATCCTGGTATCATGATTTCACCTGTGAAATTGTGTCATTGCTAAGTGAATATGACAAACTGTCATAACTGACCCTATGAATTGCATTATTAAAACTCAGCATCTAAATATTTCAATGATTATAATTGACTGGGTGTAGTCAATTGAGACTTGAAGAGAAAATACCTTAATGCAAAATGATTATTCCAAATCAAATGTAAGTGGCACTTTTCAAAAGAAACCCACAAAAAAGAAATATATTGAGTCTCCTTTTTATTTTTCTCTAAACGTTCTAAAACTGGAGTTCCAGTTCTGATCTCACTTCTGAGGAGGAATACCTCTGTGGAAAAATTACTTAACTCTGTGAGGCTAGCTCTTCTTGTTTACAAAACAGAGCTAATGATAGTTCCTATTTCAGAGGATTGAAATAATAATGGGAGGTAATGCTTGTAAAATATTTATTACATTAAATATTCTCAATACATAATGCTATGAGTAAGGCTGAAAAATCCAATTGATAGCTACAGAAGGATTAATAAATCACTTATATCTAAGACAAAATGTATAATGAAAACTAGAATATGCTGAAATTGAAACAATATATAATTTGAATTTA
Organism: Piliocolobus tephrosceles; assembly: GCF_002776525.5. Taxonomy (NCBI): domain Eukaryota; kingdom Metazoa; phylum Chordata; class Mammalia; order Primates; family Cercopithecidae; genus Piliocolobus; species Piliocolobus tephrosceles. The sequence continues at coordinate 168,914,915 of NC_045437.1, forward strand.
AATGGAAATGGAAATGTAATGCTTCTTCAAGTCATCTTTACTCATTCCAAGTCTTTTACAGTAGTATCTGATTAGAAGAACAGATAAAACCATGAAGTCCTGTAGAGATTGTATTCCATTACGTAATAAAACATTTCAGGGCAAGGATGAATTAATTAAATTCAAAACAGAAAAAAAAAGAAAAAAATGCTGTAATTTTGTTTATAAAATATACATTTCATTTTAAGTTGATTTTGTGCCCAAAACTTAAAAAATCAACATTATTTTACCAGTAATAATTTAAACTCTTGTTAAATATTAATATTACTATCTATAATGTGAATATGTTTGTTACCTTTTAAATAGCCACTTTAATACTTACATAATTGGTAATTATGAGGAAAATCTTAAGATAAAAATGAGTCTAAAGAATTGAAAATGGAAAAGAAAAATACTTTGAAATGGATCCTAATTGCAAAATGAATTTAAATCTATTCATCCTGAAAACCAAAACAAAGTCAAAATATAACTATAGCTAATTTTTGAAAATAAAATTAATTGGCTCTAAGACTAGACTTCATGTCAAGTTTTCTGTCATATTTTTGGAGGTTACCATATAAAATGAAATTATACATTTTAAAAGGATTTGTGACAAATTTCAGAAAGCAAGTCATATTGCTAGATGTTTCTTTGCAATGGAAACCACAATTGACTCATTACAATATAATATTGGGTATCCAGGGGAAGAAAGAGCTATCTAAAGAGTACTGTATATCTACTGTGTTTTAAGAGATCACATATGTCTGTAATATTTATTTGTAATAAGTAAAACAACAGTTTTACATTGCTTATGAAAAATAATCTGTAAGAAAGTTACTCAAGGTAACACAGCACATGAGTAGCAGAAGCAGCATTTAAACTCATCTCTGTCTAAGATTAGGAGGCACTAGGATGTATGTGTATTAAATGTTTGGGCTTTAACATCAGACACATCAGATGTGTAGTTTACATCAAAGTTTCATTTAATCCTAATTCATTAACTATGACTCTAGTACTCTAGTCCTCAATCTGAGTTCTGTTTTCAGACTTTTTTGCAACATTCAATCCATACAGACTGGATGATCTTCAAGTTCCCTCCTGAGAAGAGTGGTTGTAAAATATGCAACAATCTGCTTGGCTTAACAATCTGCTTGGCTTCAGTACTACCACTCAGAACTTAGACCAGATGCAAACAACCAGATCCTATGAACAGCCAATTGATGGATGAATATTAGTATTGCGTCCAGGCATTTTGGACCTGGGCTTTCCGATTGACTCCCTACATACTTCTTCTCCCAGCCCCTCTATTCACTCACCAGGCTGTACTTCATCCAACATACACAAACTGGGGAGAGGGAAGGTGTGGGCAAAACAAGTAGAACTGGCAATTTTAAAATAGCTGCTTAAAAGAAAGAGACTGTTTTCTTGATTTGTATCTTTTATTTAGAAAATGTTTAACAGAGTAGGCACTTAATTGAGAAAATAAGAAATGGATTATGATTTAACTAAAAATATCTAAATTGGAATCAATAATTTTCCTAGTAAACAGAAATATGTTTATTTTCAATATACTGAAATAGGTTTCAATGAATCATTGAATCCTGTTGAATCACTGAATCATTGAATAGGTTTCAATGATCAAAGCTGGTATATTCAACAAAAGACCAAACATTAACCTACTTCAAAATAAATACTGAAATTAGAGGTGAAGTTTTCAAAGAAGGAAAGCGAAGTCTTACTTGAGTTAATAAAATTACGATTTTTATATCCAGAATATCGGAATCAAAATGGTTTTAGTCTGAATTGTGTTGTATGTATTACACCAGGTGGGTTTTACAAGCTATTTGTGTTTTTCTCTTAACAACTCTAAAAGACTAAGGAATAAATTACTAATTCCCATTTTACAGTCAAAGAGCCTTAAACTCAGGCAGTCTAAGTAAATTTGCTAGGAATTAAAGTGGCAGAGTGAGGCTACACTTTTACTTACCCTTCCACAGTAGAGTTCACAGGAGAAATGTGCCTAGAGGAATTGTTCACATTCCAATGCAGTGGGAAGAAAAGAGCAATTACTAGTGGAAGACAGAACTTGTAGATATAACTAATATCTAAAAGTGGTATCATTTGCCTAAAAAAAAGATGAGTCTCAAATGTAGTAAATTCAACATATTCTCACCTAAAAGCAAACTTCATGTTAAAGATATACATGTAATCGCACTTTTCTCCTTTAAGATCCAAAGTTTCCCCTTCATTTCCATCCCCACATTCTACTGAAATTGTTGGCACTAAAATCATTCCATTCTAAGGGTTGTAGTTTAATGACATTTCATTATAAAATGACATTTATATGTTGAAACACTGTGTTTAGTGGAGCTGTGTGTGCATATGTTTCTGAGAACTGTCATATCTGTGGGAAATTCTGTGTTTTGCAGTGTGTGGTCAACCAAATAGGCAATGCTTCCCAAGAGCAAAATGGTCAAATCTCATAGATAAGATTCTTGAATCTTTATTTAATTCCTCTTTTCACACTGTTATTTCGGAGTCATGGGTCTCGACTAATTAAAAATATTAACAAATTCTTGGGCAATGCCCGCAAGCAAGAGCCTCTTTTGAAGACGGTCGCTCTGAGCTTTATATAACATGAGTCCAGTAAAAGCCTGAAGAGATATTATGTCTCATGAAATGCGTCTGGCATCGTTTGGAGAGTAATGTTTCCAAGCTGTACTAATAATAGCCTATGCATTACGAAGGAAGGCAGCCTACTATAACAGTTACGTAATCAGCATGCCTGGGGCATGTGCTTTGTAAAGAATGCTCCAATGCCAAGCAAAACAATGAGCCTAATTCTCAAGCACATCTGTTGCATGTCTAAACAGTTTTTCTCTTGACTTTCTTAAAAGGTTAAAAAAAAGGTGATTTGCACCTTTCGTAAACTGAAATATTAGGAGAACGATTTTCAGCCTCTAATTTCAACTTCTTTAAAGTATTTCATGTTACTTGTCCAACTTTCTCCTACCCTTCTGAAGGCAGGGAGACTGAGCCAGATGTTGCCTCATAAATGAGTGACTTTGAGTTCTGGCAGCGGAGGGTCTGGAACAAGCAGTTACCACCTCAGAAGAACCGATATGTCAACATGACTGTGATGAGCAGAGAGTGGGATCTATGATCAAATAACTGAGCTTCAACTCTGGGCAGGACCTAATTCAAAAGAACTAAATAATATAAATCAAAAACTACAGAGTGAAGAGTGTAAATATAGGAAGAACAAATTAAAGTAAAATAAGAATTAGCTAAGATTGATTCTGAGCAATTTCCCTAAACTTGAACTGGAAACAGTGTCAGGATTCCCAGGGGATATCAGCTGGCCTAAAGACTCTGTTCTGATTGAACAGCCTCTTCTGTGGCATGTATTCTCAAGCTTTCCTGTATTTTCCTGGAGAAAAACTGAGAGATGTGCAGAACTCTTAGAATTATTATGACTGCCTTCCAGACAGTTTATCTTACCAGATACTGAGACTGGTTTTGGTGCACGTGGAGTCCAATGTGTTCTCTAGTGAGTATTCTTGTTTCCACCGTGGGCTATTGGGGACAGATGTGGTGCAGTGGTGTGAAAATATGAAACCAGTAGTATTCCAACAGAGTTGCTAAGAACAGTAAAAAGATTTAAAGGCCTAAGAAAGGGTGCCAGAAATTTGGTGTGGTCTCTACGAAACATTTGGTTTCTCCTCATAGAATACATAGTGTTCCAGATAGAAGTATAGGAATGACAGGGCTTAGACTCTCTGAATTGAGTTTTTATGTTTTTCCAAAGCCTCCTTATGCTTTCAAGTCTACCACTGTAAAAAAAAAAAAAAAGAAAAAAAAAAAGAAAAAGCACATGTTAATCATGCAGAATTTCCAAATCACACATCTGCCATTTTCTCTTTTTTATACACACCTGATCTGGAGACAAGCCTCTGATAAAAGATGGACATGGCTAAGCTAAGCTTAGACTTGTATACTTATAAATTGTCGACAATGGGCCCCACTGCTGGTGGTATTTGGAGTGGTGATAACCCCTTACAGGTAATGGCTTCACAATTACTAAGATTATTCCCAATTTTAAGAATTGTGGAGTAGGGTGGTTTCCATTAATGAAATTGGAAACCTTAACCAAGAAAAGAAAAGAAGTTGTCGTGAGGATTCATGTGAGATAATATACAGATATACACAAAATATCTGGCACATAAAAGTGTTCACTGCATCAAAGGTCTTCCTTCTTTGTCTACTTTTCAAAAATTCACCTCCTAATATGTCTTCATTCCACTCTTGTGAAAAAAAGTACATGCACTACCCTACTTACAATTACTATCTTTGTCTTGTCTATTAAAATGACCTTTTAAAACTGTTAATCCCCTTTCCTTCACCATTATCCATGGGGGCTGGGTGCTAGACTTGTGTTTTTATATCTCAGATCTAATCATGTTACTACTTTCCACTTACTTTAGGAAAAAACAAAAATTATTTATTATAATTTATGTAAATCATTGCCCTTTGGTATTGTGGGAACAATATGGCTATAGTTAACAAATTATTGAGCTATGACAGTCAATCAGTAAGCATTTGCTAAAATTTTCAACTGGGTTTATTTCCAGTGTCCACGAATTTTATTTTGGGTAATCTTTCTTAAATACATCCCCTTATCTCCTGTATATTAAAACTGTATTAGTCAGGGTTCTCCATATACATATATGTATATGTATGCTAGAAACAGAAAGACCCAGAAACAATGTAATAATGTTTTGCAGGTTATCTGGGCATCCCTGAGTCCAGTCAAATTAACACATGAAATTAACCTTCAAAAACAATGAAGAATTACCATTGTAGTGAAAATAAAAGAGTTAAAATATATGAAGCACCTAGGGCATAATGAGTGCCAGATTAACCTTAGATGTCCATGTATTTCTCTCTCCAGCTCTACGTCCTGTCATCACCCATTCAACTCAAGTTGAGAATTACTTCAGGTTTTCCAGTTCCTGAAATTAATGTATTGCTGAGGCCATCCAAGCCTATCTAGTTAAGATCTCAATGATAATTGTCTTTGGGTATTGATAATGCTGCCCCTTCTCTCTAAAATATCCTAAATTACTTCTTTACTCAGAAAATGCTTGTATTTTATCTAAGTTAAGTCTTCAACTGCTCCATTTAAAAGCAGTATTTCCCTTTCTAAATTCTATAGAACTACCACTTCACTTTGTTATAATACTCATCTCATTGTGAAGTAATTGCATGTGCCACTGCCACCTATCATTAGAGTGGATGTCTTGGAGAAAAATACGCACTTATTTATTTCTATAGTCCCCCAAATCTAAGCAGATTTTGGCTCACATGCTCATACTCAATTAAGTACACAAATCTAAGTTAATGAAAAAATCCAAATTGCGAAAAAGTTTTCAAAGTTTAATTTGGAGAATAAAGTTTTAAATATTTAATGACAAAGATCTATTGAGCTAAAATCTATGGGGAAAACATCAGGTATGATTTATAAAATCATAAAGGAAGAAATTAATCCTACAAAAATGGAGATCATATCAAAAGATATGGCAAATCAATTAATTATGTTATCCAGGTACTAAAGTTGTTTTTTTTTTCTTCCAAGAACCTCATGAAAATTTAGTATTATATAAGAATAAAAAAAAATGAGATGTGAGGCTTAAAACATTATATTTTAAAATATTTATGCTTGTCACTTTCTAACAAGAAAGAGTTACTCCCTTTTGCTGTCTTAATGTCTCTTGTCCGTATATTCACATTACAGTTAACAGATCTCCTGTGAGAAGAGATAAGAGTAGAAGCAAAAGTCTAAGATTGGGAGTTATTGTCTGTACTGAGTCCCAGTTTAGAAAGAATAAGGAGAAAAAACAAAAGTCTTAGAAATAGAAAATACCTTCTGAAGAGATAGACGTTATTGACCCTTCAAGTTTTGCTTCCACTTGTTCAGCAAGCTCCCTTGGCATTTGATAGTCATAAAATAAACTCTTAAAATACACACACACACACTTCATTTGGCAGTGGAATGAATTCAATGTTTGAATTATTATGTGAGGCTATTAATACAAAGAAATAGATGGCAAAAAGGCACTTTGGGAATTCAGTTAAATGCATGCTTGTTAAAAATTATACAAAGGATCTGACACAGAGAAATTCTATGGGCCTCTTAAATCAATACATGATAAAGGATCTTCCAGATGTAAAGAAAAATGTAGTTCAAAGTAAAGGAAGCACATTGCAAGTGCCCAAAGCATTATGCATACAATAAAATACACAAAGAGAGACTTCCAGGTTTTTAGATCATTAACTCCTATAAGCCTGGGTAGTTTGTAAAATAGTGTCTATTAGGCTTTGAACAGCACCTCATAAACGCCATGCAATATTGTAAATGCTAAAAATTAAGAGCAGCATTATATTAAAAAAAATCCTAAAGTCACACTTCCATAAGCACACACACACACACACACACACAAATAAACAAAAAATACATAAATTGTAAATTTTCTAATCTGATCCCCTCCAATTCCAGGAGTAACTGGATCAGTTCCATGATTAAAACATAAGGACGAAGTGGATTAATACATCATCTTGTGCTTTCAAATTATGATGTGATTGTGGTATTGATTAGAGCTCTCTCAACAAATTACACAGTCTGCACTTTGATATTATTTGTTTAGGAAGTGTTGCCTACATTAAGCCGGTGCTGACGTCTATAATTCTAACAATCTCAGTCATCAGATCTTCCTTGTATATGTTGTTTCATCAACTAAGTAGGGAGGAGCCTTTTAAAAATCTCCACTGAACTGTCTATTAACACCATGTATAGAACTCTCTCTCAGACCACAGATCCTTTTTTTTGTTGTTCTAAGAGATCCTTTTCTGATTGACATTTAATGATCAATTTTTCCTACAAATCCCCTGCTCAGTAAAATAAATCCATTAGCCATAGACATTAGCATTCACTATTTCTTGTGTGAACTCATATCGATGACTTTTTTCAATCCCTGAGCATTTTGGAAAAGGTACAATTTCTTTAATTTTTAATAGCTAGTAAGGTCCAGATACATCTGCAGCTTCACAAACAAAAAAATGACTTAGATCATCCTTTAAACCATATTTGTAAAACTGATAAGCCTTGAGGCCTGTATTCTGAAAAGCATGTAAACTCAGCTCTAGAATGCACACTGTGTATCTGTACTTTATGAAAGTACAAATCAAATTACCTTGGCCTATCTAACCTATTTGTAGAAAAGCCTTATCTGTAAAAGTAAAAATGACAAGCAGCTCAATTTAAGACAGGTAAGACCTCCTACCACAATTAGACACCGTTACAAATTTTGGGTCATGTGAGGGGCCTGGTGTTCTTTGTATTAGTTAAATAATGAAGATAACACACCTGTATCACTGTAATATTCACTACAGTAGTTGCATATTGACACTCACTAAACTGTGCTGTAAGGCCTAAGACATTCTTGACTCTCTCGAATATTTGTAGAGATACAAAATACTGAGGCAAACCTAGTATACCATAGATGTCTGTCCAAACCCTATTTAACCCAGGATTCTGGATGGTTGAGAGAATCAGGCTCACAATAGAATAAACACTTAGGGATCCTCCATCTCACTGCATGAGATCGTGATCCCTGAAAGCCTTCCATGTTTTCCAATATCTGACAGTAATGTTTAACTAGAAAAACTGGTTCATAGTCTGTCTGGAATTGGTGGGTTCTTGGTCTCGCTGACTTCAAAAATGAAGCTGCGGACCCTCCGGGTGAGTGTTACAGTTCTTTTTTCTTTTTCTTTTTGAGAGGAGTCTCGCTCTGTCGCCCGGGCTGGAGTGCAGTGGCCGGATCTCAGCTCACTGCAAGCTCCGCCTCCCGGGTTCCCGCCATTCTCCTGCCTCAGCCTCCCTAGCAGCTGGGACTACAGGCGCCAGCACCTCGCTCGGCTAATTTTTTGTATTTAGTAGAGACGGGGTTTCACCGGGTTAGCCAGGATGGTCTCGATCTCCTACCTTGTGATCCGCACGTCTCGGCCTCCCAAAGTGCTGGGATTACAGGCTTGAGCCACCGAGCCCGGCCGAGTGTTAAAGTTCTTAAAGATGGTGTGTCCGAGATTGTTCCTTCAGATGTTCAGATGTGTCAGGAGTGTCTTTCTTCTGGTGGGTTCGTGGTCTCACAGGCTTCAGGAGTGAAGCTGCAGACCTTCACGGTGAGTGTTACAGCTCCTCAAAGCAGCCCAAACCCAAACAGTGAGCAGCAATAAGATTTATTGCAAAGAGTGAAAGAACACAATTTCCACAGCGTGCAAAAGCACCCTAACAGGTTGCTGCTGCTGGCTTGGGTGGCCTGCTTTTATTCCCTTATCTGGCCCCACCCACATCCTACTGATTGGTCCATTTTGCAGAGAGCTGATTGGTCCACTTTACAGAGAGCTGATTGGTCCATTTTGACAGCGTGCTGATTGGTGTGTTCACAAACCTTTAGCTAGACACAGAGTGCTGATTGGTGCGTTTACAAATCTTTAGCTAGACAGAAAAGTTCTCCAAGTCCACACCCATCCCTGAAGCCCAGCCGGCTTCATCTCTCACTGGCACCCGCAGCGGGACTTTAGAGCACCTAGCCCTGGCACTCCAGCAACCCGGAGGGAGCTCATCCCAGACAACCAAGAGGAAAGGAGGGGAAGCGAGAAAAAGACGGAGACCCACCATCGTAGCCAACGACCCCGGGAAGAGGGAACTTGGCGGTCAACGCAGGGACCCAGCCTCACATCAAGCCCAGCAGGCGCAGGCCACCCGTGCGGAGTGCGGGGCCGCAAGCCATCGCCCACCCGGAACCCGCCCGGCCCGCGAGCGCCGCGCAACGCCGGCTCCCGCCCGAGCCTCTCCCTCCACACCTCCCTGCGAGCAGAGGGATCCGACTCTGGCCTCTGCCAGCCCCAGAGAGGGTCCCCCACAGCGCAGCGGCGGGCTGAAGGGCTCCTGGAGCAGGGCCAGCGTGCACGTGGAGGCTGAGGAGGCTCCGAGAGCAAGCGAGGGCTGCTAGCACATTGTCACCTCTCAATAGGAGTTCCATAAAGATATATACAGACTTTTTTGGTCCAGCTATAAATAACTTTAAAGAGATGTGCCCAAATTCACATAGAATTGCAGAACTCCGATAATTCAGTAGTGTCTTGACATGTGTTTACTTCTCTGGAGCCTGCCAGATTGAAGAGCTCACAGATATTAAGGATCTCAATTTGAATCAAGTGATACATAATCCTGTAGAGAACTTCATGTGTTGAAACATAAGTAGGATGGAGAAGAAACTCCAGTGTGGGTTCTTTTGTCAGTTTTACTATTAAGGTAATGAGCCATGGTCAGCAAAGTATTGAGGGCACTGTGATTTCCTCATTCTTTAAACTGATGGAACCATTTCTATTACAGTCATTAGACGTTTGCAAATCTACTGTCTTTAGAACATTGCTGGACTGGTTTACTGAGGAGTCTCAACCCTTGCATAAAAATAAGATAGATTGTGTTTTCCTTCTCTTCTTTCAACATTGCCTTTGGAACATATTGAAATTCATCCCGTAACCTCCCGTGAAATCCTGTTTGAGACCAACTCTTTCTAGTTATTTTTGCTTAATAGAATGTAGTGCAATCTGTATAAAACTTCTCAATTCACATGCAAGCAAAAGCTCTGCAACATTCCTGCTCCCTTTTATAGAAACTTGCTTTTCTTGGTGGTTGAGAGCAAGAAGAATTAAAAAGGGCAAAAGTAACTACTTGGTTGCTGACCACTGCTCTTTGGAAGCTGCTTCCTCTTAGGCCATATCCTCTCTGCAGCCGGCAATCAAACATTTACTCTCTTGCAGGATGCACTATTGGCTTCTCTGGAATGCCCCAGGAGGCCTCAGATCTGTACAATTTCCTGACATGAGTTGTCTGGACTCAGCTCTTCCTCTTCCATTTGTAGCTGTCCCTATATGGTCCCTCACTGTTGGAGGTTGTTTGCCCAGTGAGCAGCCTTCTTGGGTGGCATACTGGTAATATAACTAATCTGAGTTATTTTTTATGATATCAACTGCTCAGAGAATATGCTGCTCATAACTTGACTCAAATAGCAGCAAAGAAGTCTGATCTGTAGCCACATCCTCTGCCATCTCTCTTCATTCCCTTTCTTTGACTCTACTTGAAGATGGCTCAAATCTAAATATATATATATACACACACACACACACATATATATACGCACACACACACACATATATATACACACACATACACATATATATTTTAAGATGGAGTCTTGCTCTTGTCATCCAGGCTGGAGTGCAGTGGCATGATCTCGACTCACTGCAACCTCCGCCTCTTGGGTTCAAGCGATTCTCCTGCCTCAGCCTCCTGAGTAGCTGGGATTACAGGCGCCCACCACCACACCCAGCTAATTTTTGTACTTTTAGTAGAGACAGGGTTTTGGCCATGTTGGCCAGGCTAGTCTCAAACACCTGACCTCAGGTGATCAGCCCATCTTGCCCTCTCAAAGTGCTGGGATTACAGGCGTGAGCCACCATGCGCAGCCCTAAGCATATTTTTAAAGAGGAATTGCATCCTAATTTCCTCTTCTTATAGACCCTCCCCAAATTTTTATAACTACATTTTCTAATGTTTTAGTTTCTTCACTTGGCTTCAAAGAAGGGAAAACCAACTCCCATCTTCTTGATTGGAGGAAAAAGTATGTTAGCAGTATTCCTTGAGTCAATCCACAAGACTCAAGAAGCTTTCCTCAAGTCCTTTTCTCTGCAATTCAAGTTCTTCCTGTATACTAGTAGAACTGGTGGAGTAGTGCTGAACTCCAGGAGGGACTTTCCACTGTCTTTAAGAACCTGCATAGAAGTCTTCAACCCCAGTTTATGACTGCTATGACCTCTTTAGAGTGAAAGACTTGTTTTCACATGTGGGTCCTGATAGCCAGTTGTAGGTATCTAGAAGACGCTCCAAAACTCAGTTACATAGGTCTTAAGCAGAAGGATGTTACCACACCCCATAATTTACCTCACCAGTGAGGAGTTCTGTCTCCCTCTTCATGGTAGCCAAGCAGTACAGAAAAATCTCCAGTCTGATTTAAAATTAACATTTGTATCAGTGAAGGTAATGCATATATTTTGTTCCACCTAATTAAAATCACATTAACAATGTTTCCAGCTTATTAAAAATTTTTGTGCTTTATTCCCCTGGGAGCAATAACCACAAGAGTCACAATAACACAGAACACTGATCTTGGGTCTAGAGATCATGCAGTGAGTCTTGGCACTGGGCCTCTGCCCATAAAGCTGGTCATTTTGTTCTGTTTTATGTTTTATACCTGCACATTACAAAGATCTGCTTGTAATGGGTTGGACTGATGACCCCTTCTCCCTGTTATAAAGAAAGGAATCTGGTTTTAAATACCACCATTTATCTAAGATGGTTCAAACAGAGCCATTCAGTGCTTATGTGGTAGCACTTTATAATAAAAGCAATCATAGGAAAGAATAAAAATTGTTCTTAACACAATAATGATTTTTTTCAATAAGCAGAATCAAAGATATAAAAATAGAAAGCGTTTGTGTTTTTCAAGTAATACTGTTGTATCTTGAAAAAAGTAAGGAAAAGAGCCATAAGAACTGCAATGAGGAAACATCTTGAGGGGAAAGTAGTTGCAAATTATACTGATGGAAAGAAGGGCCTGGAGGTAGAGCCTCCAACATATATTACCAAGTAAACCCCTTAGTCCAGCTTCCTCGATCTCACAAAAGAGCCATAAGATATTGCTGCTCCCATCGTGCAATAGCATACTAGCTTTCCTGTGTGTGTGTGTTTGTGAGAGTTACTTTTTTTCTAATTGTCAGCAAGAAAACCTTATGAACAGCAATATTTTAGCAAGGTCTCTGCAAAAGACTTTAGCAAAGTCTTTAGCAAAGTCTGTGCTAAAGAAAACCTAATTCTCCAGGTCACAAGAAAGAAAAGAGTCTCAGATTCCTTCAAGAAATGGGGAGGGGTAGAGTTTCCTGGGGAGGGAGTTTTTTTTGTTGTTTGTTTTAGCATTTTTATTCTTTTTTAAATAAATTGTGTTTTAATTGACTAAAAATTGTATGTATTCATCATATACAACATGTTGTTTTGAAATATGTATACATCGTGGGATGACTACATTGAGCTAATAACTTATGTATTACCTCACATACTTGTCATTTCCTCTGGTGAGAACACTTAAAATCTACTTTCTTAGCAAGTTGCAAGAATAAATATACTGTTGTTAACTATAGTCCTCATGTTGTACAATAGATCATTAAATTTGTTTGTCCTATCTAACTAAAATTTTGTATCCTTTGGCCAACATCTCCCCAACCCTGAACATCTCCCAACCCCAACCGCCCCGGCTCAGTTTCAGATAACACTTCTGCTTCTAGGGGTTCAACATTTTTAGATTCCACACATAAGTGAGATCATGTGGTGTTTATCTTTTTGTGCTGGGGTTATTTCCTACAATGTCCTAGCTCATTCATGTCACTGCAAAGAGAAGAGATTTTTGATGCTTAAAAGATTAGCATAAGAAGGATTTAAGAGAAACTGGAAGAAACAGATGACAAGAGACTGAAGTCATAGTGTGGGGTTGTAAGGGACATAATTGGTCACACTTTCCAAAGGCATAAACTCTTGGTGTTCCTGCCACCACCTCTGACTCTTTCTGAAGTACATGGAGATGAGCTAATTATTTACGTACCAACTTGTAATTCTTCTATGTGTGGCTTTAGGATGTCGACTCAACTCTTCACCTAAAAACATCAACAACATACATTTAGCATCTTTCTGAGTGACAGTCTCTTCTCTCAGTAGAAGCTAAGGAAGAGAGAGTACCTGTCTCTAGTCACCAGGTGAGGGCCCATCCTCACAAAGCAGAGGAACAGTATCTCTCCTCCTCATCTGCATTCCTACGTGTCAAACACAACAGCAAACACTCCCCAGGTATGCGACAACAGACCATTTATCTTTGTCTTCTTCTCATATCCTACCTGAGGTCATTCTATTCTGGGAAAGAAAGGATGAGTCCTAACACCAACCCTCTACAGTATTAAAAATAAAACATTGAGAAAAGATTTGGAAAAGCTTATGTATTTTCTTTAAGTTAGTAAATATAATAAATAAAGCAACGAAGATACACCATTCAGCATGTAACTCATCTGACAAGAAGTAGAATCCTCTCTCTGCTTCTTTAATCTTTCCCTTGCTACTAGTTCTTTCCCCAGCATGCACAAAGTTCATGTCTCTCCCACTCTAGGACTTCTGGCTATGTTTGTCTGCCTAACTCTGTTTTGCTTGTACTCTGTGCTGTTTCTTCTAGGTTTCTTGAAATAATAATCCATATTCCACATTTATCTCCTTTAATCTGTCTTCATTTGGTTGAAAACCCACTATAATCTGGCACCCTTACCTTTCCCAAGTTGCCCTTCTAGTCAAGGTCATCACAGACCTCAATATTATAAAATCTGACAAATATTTTCTGAATTTTATATTTTGTACCTACTTTGTCTATTATCAAAATTTTCTAAGTCATGAGTGTCCTAGATTTTTCCTACTTTTCTGGATAGATGGTGCCAGTGTCTTTAGTGTTTGCTGTGTTCACACTGGGACCCCAGAGTTAGGTCCCCATTCTGTGTTCTTTCCTTCATGATTGCACCCAGCTCAGAGTTTTCACTCCACCACATTTATGTTGATGACTCTTCTAAGTCCTAATATGCCCATTCCACCATCACTGGACTAACTCATCTGAAATATCCTAAGAGACCACACATCAACCAACATTCAAATTTTTCATTGTTCAGAAAAATTCTTCCTTTCTTCAGTATTCTTGCATGATCTCTGGTTTACTTCCTAATCTTAAACAATGCCACAATATTTTTAATGCATTAATTCATAATTTTTAATAAAAATCAGAAAGAGCTGTCTCAATTAATCATATGAACAAAAGTGATTCACACTTTCATGCCGAGCAATCAAGTTAATTGAGTATACAACTCCAACAGTTAAAAACTTAAAATCATTCACCATTTTCCTTCTTATCTGAAGCTTTGTATGGCTCTTTTGTTTCTCTGCCACACCATAATCTATAGACAGCTTGAAATGAACAATTATTATCTGAGTGTCCTACCATATTTACTACATAAAAAGTGACAAGCCGATCACACTGAAATATGTTTATTTGTGTATGTGTAATTTTTTACTATAATTTGAGTTTCCTAAAGGCAAAAACTATAACTAAATGTTTTTATTTTATCTGTTTCTGGCATAGGTGACACTCAATATTAAGTATTTTTGACAAATAATAAAATCCATTAGATGTTTTCAATGTAGGATTTTCTTCTTGCTTTAATTTGTAAGTAAGACTTTATTAGATGATGTAGTATATCCTTTTAAAATATCTTTAATTTTGACTAAATGATCCACTCTGCTTATAATAGGGACAGATAAATAGTAACTGCATCTGTGTAAAGAAAACATCATAATTACTGTAATCCCAGCACTTTGGGAGGCTGAGGTGGGCAGATCACTTGAGGCTACGAGTTTGAGACCAGCTTGGCCAACATGGCGAAACCCCATCTCTACTAAAAATACAGAAAGTAGTTGGGTGTGGTGGCACATGCCTGTAGTTCCAGCTACTCAGAGGATGAGGAGGTGGGAGAATTGCTTGAACCTGGGAGGTGGGGTTGCAGTGAGCCAGGAACGCACCAGTCTGAGTGACAGAGCAAGACTTTTTCAAAAAACAAACAACAAAAAAAAAAAAAAAAAAAAAGGAAGAAAGAAAAAAAACCACCATAATTCATGAATGATACTCTATAAAATTGTAGTAAATTTACTGCTGTTCAATTTGAGACATGTGGATGGAAATCTCAACAACTTGGAGAGTTTTTTCAATTACACACAGCAGACTCAGATTCTTCCAGGCACTAGTTTTCATAGCCCTCCAAGAATCTTTACCAGAAGGGCTACATTGCTGCTAATGGGATGGTGTCCTATCTTTCATCTAAATTAGAGTTAAGAACTATCAGAGGAAAAAAAATTCGGAATCACAATCAAACACTATTTTCTCCGTCTCTAAAAAATGGAATGAAGCATATTAGCTATTTTAGACGAATGTTCCAAAAATGAATGGTCACTGAAATTGTTATTAAACCTTCTGTAATTTTCAGAGCATTTTTATTTAATAAGATTACATATTTATAATTATGTCATAATTCCTAATTCAGTTTTGAGAATTTTGATTAGAATAATGACAACTTTTAATGAAATGGATCAGAATACCATTACTCAGTCTTCTGTACATTGATCTAGGCAAAGAATTTATGACTAAGACTTCAAAAGCACAAGCAACAAAAAACGAATATAGATGAATGAGAGTTAATTAAACTAAAAAGCTTCTGCATAGCAAAAGACATTACCAACAGAGGGACAGACAATCTACAGATGGGGAAAAATATTTGTACCCTATGGTTCAAGAGGGGACTGATATCTAGGGTTTACAAGGATCTCAAACAATTCAACAACAGCAACAAAAGTAGATAACCATTATAAAGTGGACATATAATATTAACAGACTTTCTTTGAAAAAAGACATACAACTGGCCAATAAGCGTAGGAAAACAATGCTCAACATCACTAGTCATCAAAGAAATGCAAATTAAAACCACAATTAGGTATCATTTTACACCATTATGGAAAAGACAAAAACACAAAAATCAAAAAACAGATGTTGGCAAGGGTGCAGAGAAAAGAAAATGCTTATACATCATTGGTGGGAATGTAAATTAATAAAGCCTCTATGATAAACAGTTTGAAGATTTGTCAAAGAACTAAACATAGAGCTACCATACAATCCAGCAATCTCACCACTGGGTATCTACCCAAAGGAAAAGAAATCACTTTATTAAAAATGTAGCTGCACTCTGTTTACTGCAGCACTATTCACAATAGCAAAGATATGGAATCAACCTAAGTGTCTATAAAAGCATCATTGGATTAAAAATGTGTAATAAGATAGATGACAGATAGATACATAGATAGATACATGTGGTGTGTGTGGTGGTAAGTGAAATAATTCAGAAACAGAAAGTCAAGTGTTGCATGTTCTCACTTATAAGTGGGAGCTAAATAATGTGTACACTTGGCCTAGAATGTGGGATAATAGACATTGAAGACTGGGAAGGGTGGATGGTAGGACCGGGATGATAAATTACTTACTGGGTACAATGTACATTATTTGAATGATGGATACATTAATAGCCCAGCCTTAACCACTATGCAATATATTCCATGTAACAAAATTGCACTTGTAATCCTTAAATTTATGCCAAAAATCTTCTGTAGTTATTTCAGATCAAATTTCAGGCCTTAAGATCTCTGCCTAAATGATTTCTACTTTTAAATTTTCTAAAGAAAATCAAGTTAATTATATAGAAATCTGAAAAGTTGGACATTAATCCATGGTTTCTATGATGAATATATAAAACTGAAAAAAATCTATTGAGTGATGTGGCTTCAATGGTTTTAGAGTCTGAAAAGTTTTATTTATATAAAAAGTTGTATTTGTATAAAAACATTCTTACCTAGAGAGTAAAAAGCTTAATTTGTTGTATAGTCAACAACTTGAAAATTATTGTCTGAATGATAGAGTAATTTCAGTCTTAACTATGATTTTTTCTAAAGGATAGGAAGAATAATCTCCAGGAGCATCCAGAGTCTCTTGGACCAGTGACACACAAACTCCAGGAGATTCTTGAACAAATGGCACATAAGTTATTTGTTAACAACAACAACAAAAAAAAGTAAAGAAAAAAGAAAAAAAGAAAAAGAAAAGAAAGAAAGAAAAGTCAATATGTTATCTGGTAAATACAGCTAAAATTCTGTTATTCCAAAAACATATGTTTCACACTATTAAAAATATTTATGTCCTCAGAATTCACCTGCCAAAATCATGATAATTCACTGATAGAATTTATTTTTCAAAATTTGTTTCTCAGAATACATGTAGGTCTAATTCCCTTGCATTTAAAATGGAAAAGCAATTCCTCCATAGAAATGGCAACTTAAAAGACAAGTAAAAGATATAAAAGACATAGCTTTATAAAAATTCCTTTATATCTGGTAAGAATTTATCTTGAATATTCATATATTTCTACATCAAACAGCCGAGTCTCTGATTTTTAGTGTGATTCACTTTACAGAACAAAGACATAAAAAGTTCTTATTTGCTACAACTCTAATAAAAAATGTGCCACATGTATTCAGATCATTAATCTGTATTCCATTTCTAAAAATAAGAGAAGAAAACTTAACCTGTCATGACAGAGAAATTTTACTTACACTTCATGATAGTAAAACTTTAGAAATCTAAACAAGGATACTCAATACTTATGAATATGGGAACATTAAAATTTCCTGAGTATTAGATAGAGTCAGAAGCTGTTTGAGAGGTTTTGGTAATGTGAGTCACCATGGCAAATATGGTATAAGTTAAATCTATTTTAGCTTTCCATGTAGACACAAAGCAGCTTATGACTGCACCATAACTCAGTATGCATAACAGTCTATTGCATAGCTTTGGCTGCCAGATTTTCATTTCCTACTGTCTAGACAGCCAGTCTAAATACTACACTCTAAAACCTCCCTGGAGCATAATTCCCCCAAAGACTGCTTAAAGCTCCTAGTAGTGGGAACTACTCTAGACACTCCCATTTTATTGCTTTCCTATGGTACAGTTGATGTCCAGAAAAATAGAATACAGACTTCCTTAGAAGGGGAAAAAAAACACTCAGTCATTCTTTAACTTGTCAAATCAATAAGACCTTAACAACCAATCACCCACTCTCAGTCCACAATCCTCCTGGTGGCTTTTAAGCTGTGTTCAGCAGTCAGGCTGAGCAGTTTTTAGAAGAGAAAAACTATTTTCATGAAATAGACAATATGTAAAATGTTTCCTGAGAGAAAAACAAACCCCAGGAGTTAAAATGAATGCTCTCTATAGATAATTGTAACACTCAATTTATTGATATTTCTAAACAGATGTCTTGTAAAAATAGAGAGAATAAAATAAAATAACTTTATCTCTAACATCATAGGGGGCGGTGAAACATAATCACTTTAAAACCCAAACAAGAAAAAAGGGGTTAAATCTGAGAATAACTGTAAGACTGGAAGAAAGTCAGCCAAATTCAAGCAGGATATCCAAAGAGGTGCTTAAAATAAGAAGATAATTTAGCAGTCAGGGACGGAAATTAATCTAAGATCAAAAGTCAGTAAAAGACAATGAGGCAGCAAGATGGCGAGGAATACAGGCAATGGATACTGTCAAGAAACATTCAGAGAAGAGCAGAAAGATACTAAAATGTTTGAGTACTAGTGTGACACAGAAAAACTTTATTAAAGAATATATAGAAATTATTATTTTGTATTGGCCTCCTGATATGGTTTGGCTCTGTGTCCCCACCCAAGTCTCATCTTGAATTGTAATCCCCACGTGTAGGGGGAGGGACTTGGTGGGAGGTGAATGGATAATGGGGCACTTCCCCCGTGCTGTTCTTCGGATAATGAGTGAATTCTCACAAGATCTGATGGTTTAAAAGTGTAGCACTTCTTTCTTTGCTCTCTCTCTCCTGCCACAATGTGAAGAAGGTCCTTGCTTCCCCTTTGCCTTCCACCGCGATTGTAAGTTTCTTCAGAAATAACCCGGTCTCAGATATTTCTTTATAGCAGTGTGAAAACAGACTAATGCATCTCCCTACAAAACTGTGATATTCTTTCATTGAACAATTTTTCAAAAAATTGTTATAAACTGCATTTCCTGGAACATAACAATATATTCGGAAAAGCAAGTTAATAGAATATATGGAATGGGGCCAAGAATGGTGGCTCATGCCTGTAATCCCAGCACTTTGGGAGGCCGAGGCGGTTGGATCACTTGAGGTCAGGAGTTCAACATTAGCCTGACCAACATAGTGAAACCTCATCTCTACAAAATACAAAAAATTACCCAGGCGTGGTGGCACATGCCTGTAATGCCAGCTACCTGGGAGGCTGAGGCAGGAGAATCGCTTGAGCTCGGGAGGTGGAGGTTGTAGTGAGCCTACATTGTCCCACTGCACTCCAGCTTGGGCAACAAGAGCAAAACTCCGTCTCAGAAAAAAATAAGTTACGGAATGGAAGGAGAGAAGAATGGCAGATATACGCACCAAAGTAGTTCTTGAATAATACCTGACTCCTCTTAGTTGTTAATGTCTAGACCTTACAAATAAACCTTAGCCTGCAGCTGAAGAGAGAAGTAGGTATGTAGAAGTTTGTAGCAAAAGAGAAACAGGATCAGCAACTTACAGCTGGCAGATCGTGACGTAAGTTTTTCCATAGAAGGATCGCAGGCAAGTAATGACTAAATATCATATCGAAAGGAACGGAAAATCTAAACATTCATTTATGAATGTCATATTCTTAAATGTGTTTTCTTATTTACATTAGATTAATATGTTCTATTATTTTCCTACATTTTTCTTCATTTATGCTTTAAACATAGGATGGCTTTTTTTTTTTTTTTCTATTAAGAGCTAGAGAGTAAATATTCTGGGCTTTCAGATAGCATATAATTTATCTTACATATATTTTTTTTCAGGTGTGTGCATATATAATACTTTAAAAATGTGAAAACAACTCTTATCTAGAGGGCTGAAAAGAAACATGCCACAGGCCAGTTTGCCAACCCCTGTTTCAGAATAAATTGCTTTTTGACATCATTGGGATCTCATCAATTGCTGTTGACCATAAGTATATCAAAGGCAAACACACAATCACACAATAATTGGGTTTGTAAGTATTCAGTTTGCTTCCTTCTCTCATTTCACCCACATACATATGATGTGAATATTCAAAATCCTATGCATCTATTAAGCTGGCAAAGAGTAAGGATTGACACGCTGATGTGTCAGCGGTTTTCTTGAGTTCTGGGCTTGGTTTGTACATATTTGTAAGTTAATGGAAAGCAAAACTAGCTAAGCTTGGAAATCCAATTATGTTGTATTTGCAGGCATATTTTATGCTAAATGGAGATGTTTAATTTACATAAGTTTCTGATAAGTTAAAATTCAATATGACCCAAATAAATGTCAGTATAGATATTGTACGATAACACTCCCCTTTTTTTTAGAAACCACACACATGATTTTTTAAATTTAATTGAAGGCATATTTGGAAAGGTTAATGATAATATATATAATATTTATTTCCATAGAACACAAATATTTAAAACTGTCTTATCTATCCTCGTTTTATTACGGGGAATGTGTTAGGATTATTTTTAATGTATTCAGCAGATGTTTATTGAACAGCTAACGTGTCTACTTAGAATATAATGAGTAACAAGATAGACATGGTGCATACCACGATGGAGTCTATTTCCTACGAGATTGAGAGGTAATTTTTAAAAATAAGAAGAAAGGCCGGGCGCGGTGGCTCACGCCTGTAATCCCAGCACTTTGGGAGGCCGAGGCGGGTGGATCATGAGGTCAGGAGATCGAGACCATCCTGGCTAACACAGTGAAACCCTGTCTCTATAAAAATACAAAAAATTAGCCGGGCGTGGTGGGCGCCTGTAGTCCCAGCTACTGGAGAGGCTGAAGCAGGAGAATGGCGGGAACCCGGGAGGCGGAGCTTGCAGTGAGCCGAGATCGCACCACTGCACTCCAGCCTGGGCGACAGAGCGAGACTCCGTCTCAAAAAAATAAAAAAATAAAAAAATAAAAATAAGAAGAAAAAGTAAGATAATTATAGTCTATGAAAAGTGAAAGGTGTAAGCATAACAATTTGGATAAATAGCACAGCCTCTAGAAAGAATTACTATTAAAGCTTAGAACTAAATATGGAAGAAAAAGAAAAATTTTAAAGAAATGTGGGCAAGCATTCCAAACCTGAGGAGGATCAGTAAAAAAGCATCCCACGAAACCAGTTTAGTGTGTTAAAGGAATTATTATGAGGTCAGTTGTCTGAGGTAGTAAATAAGCGACATGAAATAAAACTGAGGAGGAAACTGAGATTAAGACTCACACTGCTACTTGGAGAAAAGACTGGAGGAGGAAAGAGTAGAAGCAGAAAGACCAGCGAAGAACCAGTATGCCCCCTTCCCTCTGTGAAGAATCTGCATATTTTCCAGGTGAGAGATTACAATGGTTATGGAGATGTGGGACAAGGGGAGGGTTGAGGCCACAGTCTATTTTCATATCTGTAGGAATTATGCAATAGATAGAGAAAAATTAATTATGCAAAAGCAAGAAGATATAACTGAAAATTCAAAGTTTTTCTAACTCAATTACATTTTATTTAACATATTTTAAAACATAAAAATAATGGGGGAAGTTTGTTTAAACTCATTGAAAATTTTAAAATGGAATTTAAAATGCAAACTATGAACTCTTCCCTATGTTAAAGATAAATGTTTGTCACATGCCAGTCTATCTGCTAGATACTGAGGATACAAATATAGAAATATATAAATTTTGACATTTATGAGCTTATATTCGGGTACTATTTATCTTTGGTAAATGTATTTAAGAGTATTTCATATTTTTCTTCCTATTTTCTGTTGTATTTTAACTAAGTAAATAAATGAGATGCTTCAAGACTCCGTAAGGACTCTGCCTCTGTCTCTTGCTTTTCTTCCTCTCCCTTTCCCTTCCTAAATAATTTATTTGCCAAACCATTAAGTGAAGCAGTGCAGGGTATGTCTGCATTGGGGATGGGAATTCTCTGGGACCAGAGTGGGGTGTTGAAGCCCAAGCGGAGTGATGAGGATATCTACGTAGAAACATGGGTATGGCTGGACAGTTTGGTATGGAGAGTCAGAGCTAGAGCAAGCTGCGGTGGGTATGCATATATTGGGGTGGTCCTGTGCAGGGAGTTGGATCTCAAGCAGGATGTGAAGGAATTGTGTCATCCTGCTGCAGGGTTTTGGCATCCAAGTAGGATGAGAAAGGTGTCCATAAAGGTGCCTTATGTATGGAGTAAAAGCTCAATCAAGGTAAGGATGGCAACTGTACAAGAGTCAACCCAGCATGGGTTATCAGAGTTGCAGTAGGGTGAGGAATCATGGGAGCAGACAGGTGTAGAGATTTGGGGCCCAAATATGGCAAGAAGAACATCCAGGCACTCTAATATGGGAGACTGGGACTTGAGTGGGATGGGGAAGGCATCCATGAGGCAACATGCCCCAGTGCAACAGAAGCCAAAGCCATGAAGAGGATCTAGTTAGAGTGGGGTTCAGAGGGCATCTAACTGGTGGAGGAGTGATCATGGAGATGGGAGATTGGTTACTCTTTATCTCCCATAGGAATCAATTGACAAAACACATATGAAGTGTAATGGGAGCTAGGATTCTCACTATCAAAGAAAGAATGGAAAGGAAAAACTAGAATGCATGCTGAGGTGTTGAATTGGAATTAGAAGTGTCATTGTGAGCCCGGTGTGGTGGCTCAGGCCCACAATCCCAGCTACTCTGGAGGCTGAGGCAGGAGGATTGCTTGAGCTCAGGAGTCAAGGCTGCCATGAGCTATGATTGTGCTGCTGCACTCCAGCCTG
Source organism: Piliocolobus tephrosceles (assembly GCF_002776525.5). Classification (NCBI taxonomy): domain Eukaryota; kingdom Metazoa; phylum Chordata; class Mammalia; order Primates; family Cercopithecidae; genus Piliocolobus; species Piliocolobus tephrosceles. Next base: position 168,937,593 of record NC_045437.1, read on the forward strand.
GGCCACAGAGTGAGACACTATATCAAAAATAAATAAATAAATAAAAATAAAGAAATATTATTGTGGATGTATGCTACATAATATTTATAGATAAAAATATAAAACAGTATATATCTATATATCATATAATACTATACATATAAAATATTTTTCTGTAGCTCTGTCTATTGAGAGGGCCTGGGAGTAGCAACACCCCAGTGGCAATAAGCACATGTGGTATATAAATTGTGGCTTCTGAACACATTCTCCTCTAAGAGGAACTAGGGTTCCTTGGATATATGGTGAATTTCAATGCTGGGGCAGGAAAAGTACAGAATAAACCTGGAACTTACTGTTGGGCTGGAAACTAAGAAAAGCTTAAAGAAAGGTGGAGACATGCTAAAAGAATACAGAAACCAGCTTCAAGAGGCTCCCACTTCTCAGGCCAGCAACCATATGAGTAGTATTAAAAGCAAACAAAACACAATGATAGCACCAGATTACAAATTGGCTAACAAAATCAGAAGCTATAATCTATATAGATATAAGCTAACAAACACACAAAAGTATATCAATTTAAAGCATTAAAATGGAAGAGGTATCTATATAGTTTTAAAGTATCTTCCATAAAAGTCATATTGTTTTGAAAGTAGAAAAGAGACTCTTTCAAATGGAGAAGTCAGGCAGAGACAAGTTTAATTGAAAATCAAGCACAATTATTTTCATTAGCAGGACAAATCAAAATTATGTATCATCTGATAGGTTGGATTGGTGAAAACAAAGTGTCACTTTTGTGATATTTCTGCCAAAAGTGCCCAAAATGAATCTAATCATGCGAAAATATCAGAAAGAACAACATTGGAAGATATTCTAAGGAAGAACAAACAACAAATGAACAACAAACTAGCCTGTAATATTTTAAAACATCAAAGAAATGAAAGTCAAAGAAGTGCTAAGAAACTCTTCTAGACTGAGGAAACTGAAGATATATTACAACTAAATGCAATGCTTGATTATAAACTGGATCATTTTGAATTAAAAGATTTTATTAAAACTATTGGTGAAACTTGAATGGGACCTGTGGATTGGACTATAGTAATGAATCAGTGTAAATTTCCCTGATTTGGGTTGTTATATTGTGACTGCGTATGTGTATTCTAAGACATTGGGCATTAGATCAGTAGTTATTTTCTAGTGGTCAAAAAACAAACATTCTTGTACAATACTTCAAACATTTCTGTAATTTAAAATTGTTTCAAAATTTAAAATTAAAATACAATTTTTCAAATTAAAAATACAAGTCTACTTTGCTTTAATAATGGTCTCTCTGTTCATTTATTCAGTTAATTCATGTATTCATTTACTTTCATTCAGTCATGCAGAAATTTGTGTTAAAACTATTCTGTGTCAGGCTTAGCATGAGAAGTTCAAACATTTTATATTCATGTTTCATTTAATCATAACGTCCTTGCAAGGTATGAACAGTTATTTTAATTTGTACACAGAAATAATGTTCGGCTAGTTGTGAAAAAACCCACGTACAATATAGGAGAACCTGAGTTCAATTCCAAGCCTTATAGATTCCAGTCAGAACCTAACATTTAGCTCAATGAAAGACATTTTAGATAAGTCATGTATAATTTTGATTAAGTAGTCAATTAACAAATAATTGTGGTATAATTTAAACTCATCTTAAAACTACAATATCATTTTTCTACCTTACTATTTTTGTTTTACAATAACTTCTAACAAGGAAAGAGAAATAACAGGTGAAAATATAAGTAGGAAAAGACATAAAGGAAACAAATGTATATTACACAGTGAGAAAAGCTAACCTGGAAAAATTATATTCTGTACAATTTCAACTGTATGACATTCTAGAAAAGGTAAAACTATGGAGACAATATAATGATGAGTGATTGCCAGGGGTTGGGGAGAGGCAGAGATGAATAGGCAAGCACGGAGGATTTTAAGGCAGTGAAACTATTCAGTGTGACACTATAATAGTGGGTACATGTCATTGTACCTTTGTACAAACCCATGTAGTGCACAACACCAAGAATGAATGAATGTGATTGAAGAATTTTTGAAATTTCTATCATATGCAGTTTGTGCAATGAAGTTATTGAATGCAGCCAAATAATATCAGTATGATTATATATATATATATATCATACACGTACATATTACCACAAATATGTGTTTCATCATTTATTTTTACACATGTGTATGCATACCCACATGTTGTAGGTATATACTGAGAAAACATACACAATAAAGTTTTACTTTATAATGAGTTCGGTTCCACAATGAAGAGTCAAAGTCTCTTGGAAATATGTTAGGAAAATGCCTGATTTAAAACACACTCCTAGCCACTTTTATTAACTACAGAACAACAAAGTTTCCTCCATTAGAAATAGGTCATTATTTCTTTGATTGAGAACCATATGAAATTGGTTAACATTTGTGTATCTTTCAACAGAATTACATATAACACTGTGAGTTTACACTGACAGATGATTTTCAGAACTGAGACTAAGGGGCAGCAGACTCCTAACTCCCATGCCTGGCTCACCCATTTAGGGAACTAGGAAGACAGTAAACTGTAGAATTTAAATTATAAGCATGTTTTGTTTGTAAGACGAGTATTTAAATGTAGATTCACATAAGTTTAATACATAAGATAAGACAATACTCCATGAATATGTATCTGTAGGTATGGATTCTGTCATAAGTCAGAGAGTAGGCTCTGAAATTTATGAAGAAAATCTGTAAAAATACTCCAGGAGAAAAATTGGTTAAAAAAAAAAAGTTTTACTCGGTCGGCCACTTCAACAAATAGTTATTTGTTGCCAGTTCAATATTTCATGCTAAGTAGTGTGAGATGTTTGCCCCAAAGAAGTATTTTCAATATGAGAACAAATTGAGTGAGAAAAAGAGTAGGAAAAGGGAGAGAGGACAGTTAAAGAAAGAAATTTTATAATCTTAAAAATATACCTTAACTTTACAAATTTATATATTATACTAATCAATTTTGATCCATAGAATGTCTCTTAATTTAATAAACTAGAAATTTGTAGGCCCATTAGGCATTGATAGAAATAAAAAATCTGGATAAAGAACTACATTAGAAAATTGAAAGCATAGGAAATAGGTTAAACACAATTTGATTGAGCATGTCTGACTGCAAGTGCATTGCTAAAAGTGTGTGTGTGTGTGTGTGTGAGAGAGAGAGAGAGACAGAGAGAAATATAATATTCTCACTATCCAAGCAGTCTTGTATTTTGGAAAAATATAACTTTGAAATCAAACTATAGAAACAAAAACTTTATTTAATATCAGAAAGTGGGCTAAAAATACAAAAATAAAGAAAAAATGTGAGTGCACTGTAAAATCTAATCCTTTTCTCTTTTCTTCCCCTGTTGGCCCATAGAGCAATTCCCCATGCAACAGCTCCATTGCTGATGTCTGTGTGGCAGCAAGTGACATTACTGGCTCATATAAATTATCCTAAGGGTGGATTGATGGTTGTTAAATCACTACTGAGTCACATCTGTGTTCATCTTATAGAGATACAGAGACAAGTATTAGAGACCCGTAACTGTGTGTAAGTTACTGTCTCCGGTTCAGTAATTCCACAAAAGTCAAATCCATCTTGTTTCTTGTGGAAAATATCACAGAATGAGGGAAAGCTCTGCTGCAGCAGGTACATGGGCACATGAGTGCAGCCTAAATGTCTTCTGGGGCCTCTCCAGCCCTCAAGAACAAAGTAAGATTACTATGAAACTGCATAGAACAACAACAACAACAAAAATCTCACTAAGTTAAATTTCTGCTAATCTCTGAGAATTACCTCCTACCTCCAATTTCTGTGGTTATACACATGGTAATCTTTCACATCATTACTTTTATTCTTCCCAAATATGGGTGTCCACAAAGCTCTCAGGAAGTATATCATGAATTTCAGTAAATTTTACTAGAAATGAAAAATAAAGACAGAATGGGTTTACTGCCACCTGACCTCTAAATTACATACATTCCCCTCATTTTTCTTATACCCTTCTCCCATTTAAAAAAAAATTTCAAATAGTCAAAACATATTCAAAACAAAACACCTCATCATCTGGAATGCAGATTAATTCCCTTCTCTATTAATGTCAGTATTATCTGACACTCAGTCTCACAATGATAAAAATTCCATCTCAAATTAACCTATCAAGAAATCACTCTCAAATATTGCATGTACTATCAGAAGAATTCTAGTAAATGGGACATTCTCAACCTTATCACCTGTAGTACATATTGATGTACAGCTCACATGTACTCAACACAAGTATAAAAATCTGTACACACATGACAGCCACTAAGAGTTTTCTGGAAAACCAGATGATTTCACAAGAGGTTGAAGAGTCCAGGAAGACATTTACTTCCTGGTGTCTGCCTCTAATAAGATTATTCACTTTTTGATGTGGGAGAATTGGCCCAAGTTTGATCCTCTGTTTTTCGCAATATATTTATTCCCTGTTGAAGCTAAACTTTTTCAGCCTTTCATTTTCAGAAATATTGCAGACTAAATAACCCAAGACCACTGCCTCTGAACAAAATCTATTTGTAAAGATGCTAATACATGGCTGAGCTCACATGATAGTAAAGGAAAACCCGTAATAGCCTTGATGTTCAGATGCCTCCACTGATATTCAAATATATCTAAAATATGGTATCAATTTGTCTTCTGGCGCTAGGATTGCTTCTTTTGTGGCAATGGCCACCAAATAGAATGGGTGTCATATTACAGGATAATCACCATTACTTTGGGATTGTGTTTTCTTGAGATTTCTTCTAGAATGCACTATTGGCCTCTCTCTGCCCACCTCTCCAAACCCCTGTTTCTGCCCAGGACTGGCGAATTTGGAAGAGGAAACTGAGTATACTCTGAATGCAGCTAAAAATCCTATGAAATATTTCAATTAACCTTATACATAAAGAGTAGATAAGCTGTCGTCCATCTTTATTGATGTGTTCAAAACTGTGGTCACAAGGATAGAGTGCAAAAACAAGAGTTGGTTATTGCTCTCTCCAAAATGCCAGCAAGATGTAATGTAGAGTCATGAAAAACACCTAATTTCCAATCACTACGAACTCATCAGTAAACTGATGACTGGTTTGCAGTACTCTGCAAGTTCCCAAGTCTATAGGCTGTGTAAAATACATCTTATTTACATCATAATCCTAATTTCATAAAATCTCCCACTGTAAACTTTCTTTAGTGAATAGTTGTCATGTTCTAATTATCCAGGGTATTTAGATAATCCATTTTTCTGTTTAGGGAATTCTTGAAATTCTAAGCTATGGCGTTAGCTAGCTCTTTGTTGATTAACTAACACCATTAGCCTCTAAGCCTAATTTGAACCCTCCTGAAATTGTGTAACTTTCTCAATAACCTTTAATTGATGCCTTTTCTACTTCAATGGCTGTGGATACTGTTAAATGTATCTGAAAATCTGAATAAATCCTCTGAAGTTCTTTTAGCAAAGTTAGCCAGAACTGCCTGCTCCCACTCTCCCACTCCTACTGGTTACAATGGTCTTTGTTAACCTGTGGCTTTGCTCCTAATAATACCATTAAATTCAAGAGAGGAGCTTTTAACAAAAGTACAGTGTACATCAGACATAATTGTACTTTTTAAGTCTTAGGAGAACTGTCCTTAATGTTCAAAAACTTTCTCTAAATACATCAGCCCCTCACTTGTTCTTTTTTGAACTCTAAAAACACAAACTGACTGTATAATGCAATTGCCCTTTCTGAACTTAGGTTCCTTTTTGAAGGGAGCAGAGAAAGCTAATTTTATTGAATTTGTACTATGGGTAATGCACTGAGACAAATGCTTTATGTACATTTTGTCCTTTGACTTTCCCTTTCTGACTACAAAAGCTACATGAGTTCTCTACCTTTACTTTACAGATAAGGAAAGCAAGGCTCACAAAAATTATACAACTTGCTGACCGTCACACAGTCAGGACTCAAACACAAGTCTGAAGATTCCAGCTATTTTCTCTCACTGCACTTAGCAACACAGATCTCAGTTTTAGATCCAGCTTATAAAATATTGAAGACCATGTCAGGTATAATACATTGTACTTCAGGAAAAAAAAAAAAAAAAAAAAAAAAAGGCTCAGGGGATGATGGTTCCCATAAAAACATGGGAAAGCAGTAAAGAAGAGAATTGAAACTAGATTGAGCTCACACTCTTGGATAGGACAATCCTAGTTGGTAGGTCCTCAGGAGCAGACTCCTAGATGAACCTCTCAAAACACAGCAGATTCATTTGCATTGTAGAAAATGGTTCACATTATTTAATAGCAGCCACAAGAACAATTTCTATAGTGGCTAACCCCTGGAAACCAGGACTATAGCCATTCATAAGCCATAACTGGACTCTGAATCAGTTCTTCTCATTCGTTACTGAGTGTCTGGTATATACTAGTCATTATTAGGTATTGAAAATACAGAAGATAAATGATTTTTGCAAAAACTAGCAACAACACAAATCCAAAACGTAAGACACATACCTCTCCTTGGTATATACAAAACTCTAATTTTATGAGGGATTTTATTATAAAATGATGATAATAGTGATAAACTAAAGAATATACATTCAGAAATTATTTAGACTAGGAATTGGCAAACATTTCTATAGAGGTTCAGATAATAAACGTATTAGGCTTGTGGAACCTACAGTCATTGTCACAAAAACTCAACTTTGTTGTTGTAACATAAAAGCACCCAAAGACGGTAAACAAACGAGTGTGACTATGTTTCAATAAAACTTTACCTATAAAAGCAGTTGACAAGCAGATTTGCTGTATGGGGCATAGTGTGCTGACCTCTGATTTATATACTGTCTACAAGAATGTTGTAATTTATTTAACAGTAAAAATTAAAATTATGGAATGTTTTTGAGCAAAGCTCAAAGGCTGAAGTCAAAAGTGCAATTATTCTCACATTTAAAAATTGCAAAAATAAAAAATAAAAAATAAAAAAAACTGGCCAGACACAATCCCTGAGGGCTTAACAAGGGCCCATAAAATCTTACAACTGCCACCCACATTATATATATTCCACATTCCACTCCTAGCTAACTAAAAGAGGGGAGAAAAAATGGGGCAGGAGAGAGGGTTTTTCAACATAAATATATAAGCTTTCTATTTTATGAGAAATAAATGTTAGTAATGGAAACAAATATTCTTCTGCTAAAGGAACAACAGTCTTCTGCCCCCAAGTCAAGTTTCATGGCAGAAAGTTTTAGCTCAACCACAAGCAAAGATTTAAGAAGGGAAGATGATCACTTCATGCCCTGGGTGGATAACTCAAGAGCTGTAGGATCTTGAGTTTCATCCTTGTGCCACAAATAGAATGAAATTAATCATAAGGAGTAGTTATTAGGTGCATTTGACATAAAACCTCTGCAATTGGAGGCAGTGCATACACATTAAAATTGGTATTCATTTGTAGTCTATGAATTTCTAAGAACTTGAAACTTCTTGGAAAATCTTGTATCAAAAGAAAGATCAATAAACCAGTTACAATATTCTTGTGAAGAAGTATAATCCTAGCTCTTGGATACCTTCCCTTAAAACCTGTAGAAGAAGAAGTTGGCATTTTTCATGAAGGGGCACCAACATTCAAACAGATGTCAGGCACTAGAAAACACCCAGGGTGGATCACGAGGTCAGGAGATCGAGACCATCCTGGCTAACACTGTGAAACCCCGTCTCTACTAAAAAATACAAAAAACTAGCCGGGCGAGGTGGCGGGCGCCTGTAGTCCCAGCTACTCGGGAGGCTGAGGCAGGAGAATGGCGTGAACCCAGGAGGCAGAGCTTGCAGTGAGCTGAGATCCGGCCACTGCACTCCAGTCCGGGCGACAGAGCAAGACTCCGTCTCAAAAAAAAAAAAAAAAAAAAAAAAAAAAAAAAAAAAGAAAACACCCAGGGACATCTAGTCTCTTGAGTGGACAATTTACCAAGAATGACTCGGGGACATGAACCACCGATGAGATTAAGAGAGAACCATCCGACTTTTTCTTAAAGGTTCTTCAGTAATTTAAAAGAATTAGAGGAAACTGAAGACTCCTCCCAAGTAAACCTGTGCAATTCCCATAAAAGACAATCACAGTGGTGGAGCTGTGTTCCACCAGCAGAAGATGACCTTAGACAAGTTGACACTACCCTGTGACCAATACAAACCTGCTTATAATAGAAATTATTATCTCTCATGTCTGTGTGACTACAACACTTGTAATAGCTCAAAAATGTTAGAGATGTGTTTAGCATGGTTGCCCATGTCTTCCCCCTTTACTCCAAACAGAAATACAGCTCAAGCCTATGATGGAGAGAAGACGGGTACATTTACATTGAGTTTGAGGCAGAACTTTCACATTACTTAGAATTTTATTAACTAAAGGAAAAGTGAAAATTGTGGAAACTTTATATGTTAAGAGATGTGAAAGGGGTACTTCGCAAGTTATGCCTGGAAACAGTAAAATTACAATACTTCATATTCATTAATAACAGAACAACTCAAAATACGACACACAGAATGGTGGTTAGTTTACTCAAAATATTTAAACAGATGATAGGACGGTTCAGGGAAACATGTTTTAAAATTAGAAAGAACTTAGAAATTACTATATATGTATAAATTTTAACTAGACCACCTATCCGTGATATTGATCTCCAATTTTGTCGATTGTTTAAGTGTATTCCTTCAGGAAAAGAAGAAAATATTGATTCCGCTGCTATTCCACCATTTTTCATGGATTCTAGAACATACAGGGGAAGTTTCTCTGGAAATAATTTATTAACATGGATCACCTACACCTCAAGTAAGAGCCAAGGAGCAGTATTTGGATCCTGAACATGTTTGAAGTAGCACTGCATTTTCAAACTGTAATTGAAGCTTGTTCTGTGACCATGTAATAAAGGCAAAAATATTATCATGTACCAAGGTGATGAATATACCATAACCCATTGGATATTCACTATGTGCTAATTCATAACACGATGTTTGCAATTACTATAGTATTAGTTACTCAATATGAGTGTAGTAAAATAACCAGGCCTTTTATTTATTTATTTTATTTTTTCAAGTGGCTTTTGTGATATTGTACTTTAAGTTCTAAGGTACATGTGCACAACGTGCAGGTTTGTTATATATGTATACATGTGCCGTGTCAATAACCAGGCCTTTTAAATATCATGTGATTATTAAATACCTTGTCTCACAAGATCCTCTAACCAAATAGCTCTGCTTTCACTAACAACGTTAATTCCAAATTTAAACATCCCCCAAATATAACTGTTTTGAAAATATAGGAGAGTTAAGTTTTGTTTGATATGAGAGAAATAAATTGTCATTTTCCATTTTCCCATAAGTCAATATACATTGTCCAAAACTGAAAATTCAAAACATATTAGAAAGCACATCATTATGCAAACAGTTGAAAGTACTGCCTCTGGAAAACGAAACCCAGAATTGTGTTAGAGTGAGTGTATAAGGTGGGTCTCTGTAAAGATCCAAATCCTTGCTGATTAAGAATTCGGAATTCAGTAATTTTCAATTTGGAGAGGCAATATAGTGCAAAAAATAATACGTATTATGTAACACTTCCAATGGAGTATTGGGCAGCACCCTATAATCAAACATATTTATTCAGATTTCTGATGTGAGACATTTGGAAGTTCATAGTTCATAGATTACAACAAAGATAGCCTGAACCGGGTGCGGTGGCTCACGCCTATAACCCCAGCACTTTGGGAGCCCGAGACGGGCGGATCACGAGGTCCGGAGATCGAGACCATCCTGGCTAACATGGTGGAACCCCCGTCTCTACTAAAAATACAAAAATTAGCCAGGCGCAGTGGCGGGCGCCTGTAGTCCCAGCTACACAGGAGGCTGAGGCAGGAGAATGGAGTGAACCCGGGAGGCGGAGCTTGCAGTGAGTGGAGATCAGGCCACTGCACTCCAGCCTGGGCGACAGAGAGAGACACCGTCTCAAAAAAAAAAAAAAAAAGAAAAGAAAAACAAAAAAGATTATAAATAGCCTTATGTAACTTTAGGTAAGGTTTTACAACAAATGTTTTTTATCTTTTATTTTCAAAGCTTTTTAAAAACTTGAATTGTAGACAAGGAATATTTTTACCTGTTTGAAATTTTTGTTTTTAAAACCATGTACATGTTATTTAATGAAAATACAGACATATTTTTAAAAAGGCAAATAGATAAAGAGTAAACCAATGTACAATTAGGAAAAATTGAAGATTGTTTATAAACATGCAGTAAATTAAAAATCAAAAGAGTTAACATAATCAATATATATAGAATATTTGAAAGACTTCACAATGACGTCAAAAATATTTCTTCACTTAATCGGTTCCACATTGAAATTCTATAGTGTATAAGAAGGGGTTAAATTAGTAGGATTGAGTTGTTGAAATCCTGCACGTTCCCAAGAAAGACCTTTTTTTTCATGACTTTGCCTTGGCTGGCTCCTGACAGCTGAGCTCTGAACCTTTGGAAGCTTTTGTCTAACAAAATGTTTGTGTATATAGGCAGGCTTGGACCCTGCTATAATGATGTAACCGAATAGTTTATGCTAGCAATGTGCTTTATGCCGAACAATTGTTCTTTTCTCTGGTAGTCTGGGGTCTGAGTAGCAGAATAGCTGAGCATTAAGTAATATGCAGTGCCTTACTGATTGACCCCCCAGTAGAAACCTTGGGAGCCAAGGCTCAAGTGAGCTTTTCTGGCCGGCAACTCTTCACACATGTTGGCCCACATCATTGCTGGGAAAATTAGGTTTCTCCTGTGAGACTGCACTGTACTTGGTCCATGTACCTTTTATTTTTTTTTTTTTTTTTGGTGGGGGGGAGCTGATTTTAATCTGTATCTTTTCACTGTCATAAACTGTAATCCTGAGTATAAGACCTTTGGAATCCTGTGAGTCCACTTAGTGAATAACTGAATCTGAGGATAGTCTTAGGGACCACCACATGGGGTATTAAAGATTATCCTAAAATAGTAACACTTGGCATTAAGTATGTGTTTCTGATGCCAGAAATTAGGTTACCAGGACTTCTTAGTTTTGTTAAGTTGTCCAACTATTGTTACACTTATTTACTATACATTTATTTTAACTTTTGATCTTATATTTTGTTGTTGTTTTGCATATTAATAGCCTCTCTGAAGTCTAAAACTCTGTCATTGGAGCAATCAATGGTCACTACCTTATATTCTGATGCCCTCTCAGGAGACGTGTTACATCAATTTTTCAGGTAAAATTTAATCCTGAGTTTTGGTATGAGCCATAAAGCGTAATATGTGCCACGTGGGAGAAACTATTGATCCTTTCAGCTGGGTTCACAGTGGCCAATATAGCATAATCTCATTTAAGCAGCAAGTAATGTCAAATTGCTGGCAACCAGTACCAAGAACAAATACACATTGCTTGTATCTAACTCATACTTGCTGTTTAGAAGAAAGCCCGCAATAATGTATATGGGAATGGCATTGTAAATTCAATACAGATGCTAGTTCCTACCTTTACTAGGCATTTATAGATTAAAGCAGTTGCCAAATTGCTCAGTTGTTTCTTTTCCTCAAGATAGGTCCCTTCTTCAGCTCCGTAAAGGAGTAGTCTTGTAAGATTGCTCATGTCTGGATCATGTCCCAGTGAGAAGGATTTCAGAGTAATATCCTGCTTAACAAGGTAGGACAGAATCTGCAATGAGGCTTCCCCAAAATCAGGGATAATACATTTCTCTCGAGTGGTCTATTATCAGATAGCTGGAATGGACCACATTCCCAAAGGAATTTCTAACTTGAGGAATAATTAGAGCAGATTCTTTCTGACTAATGAGCCTGTTTTTTCAAGGTTGAACACAAAACATTGGAAGACTAAAGGTTTTGAGTAAACAAAGCTGCATCTGTTGTGATCATTAACTGAACACCCTTCTCTAATACACAACTGATGTTTTATATTTTTGTCTTTGAGCTGTTTCTTTTTTTCGCCAACCATGTCCTGCCCCTTGCTGTGTTGTCTGGTGCTTCCACTTCTAGTCACCGTAAAAAGAAGCAAACCTGCAGAGAGAGAGCATCAAGTATTTTCCTTCCTGCTGTGCTTTCAAAAATGTTTATATAAAAATATGTCAAATGTAGAAAATTGCTACTGTAACCTGTGAAAAGCATACCTTGAAAATACTTTTAAAATACAAATGTTTTACTTTCCTAGAGAAAAAGACATAATACATTGTAATTTGGAAAGAAAAGAAAGATTATCTGTCCTCTACAAGTGGATTCCTTTCATTTTCTTCACTTTGCCTCTTATGCAAAAGTCCATTGACATTAAGGAGAGTAGAATTCAGCCCACATTCCTCAGCATCCCGTTGAAAGACAGAAAAGAAAGTATTGACATAACTGAAAATGCAGAAAGAAGCAGAGTGTGAGTCTGATGTATACCCATTCTCTTTCTATTTTCTGCTTCCTAACACTTCTATCTCTATCTATTCACATACCTTAGGATTTAATTTTAAAAGAATGAAGTTATGACTGTGCAGGGACGGACTATTACCATGCAAATTCATTGAATAAATATGATTACGGATTGTTTACATCATCAAGGACTATCTATTAAAATGAAGAGTATCCCACGGAAAACAAAACAAAGTCAGATATCTAATTATACATAAATAAAAGGACAATAGCTCATCAAAAATTCACTGATTTTACTTTCTGATGCCTATAGTCTTTGATAAATTTAGAATCTCATTTTGTTTCCAAAACAAATTGCCATCATTTAATTGGTATTAAATTTATTTGTGCCAGATATTTTTCTAGGCACTCAGGATATAGCATTTAACAAAACAGGGCTGGGCACGGTGGCTCAAGCCTGTAATCCCAGCATTTTGGGAGGCCGAGACGGGCGGATCACGAAGTCAGGAGATCGAGACCATCCTGGCTAACATGGTGAAACCCCGTCTCTACTAAAAAATACAAAAAAACTAGCCGGGCGAGGTGGCGGGCGCCTGTAGTCCCAGCTACTCAGGAGGCTGAGGCAGGAGAATGGCATAAACCCGGGAGGCGGAGCTTGCAGTGAGCTGAGATCCGGCCACTGCACTCCAGCCTGGGTGACAGAGCGAGACTCCGTCTCAAAAAAAAAAAAAAAAAAAAAACAGACAAAAATCTGTCATGACAGAATTGATGTTCCAATGGAAAAGATTAGACAACACACAAAGTAAATGAATATATCAGATAATTTACTGGAAAGTAATAAGTGCCTCGGATACAAAGAAAGCAAGTTGGTGTGGCTGGGGAGAGCAAGGGAAAGAAAGGGGAACAGCAATAGGACCTGTGGTGAGAGAGGCAACTGGGCAAGGCTCACCATGGACTTTGCATAATTCATAATGACTCTGGCTTTTAGTTTGAATGAAAGAAAGGACCACTAGCTTGTTAAACAGATGCATAACATGTCTCAATTAAGAATTTTTTAAATCACTGTGACATGAAATCACAGAAAGAAAGAAAATAATTTGTAACCTCAATTTCTTCTTCTTTTTACAAACCTGGGCAATCAGATTGTTTATGTCGTTAACTGGAAAGTTACAAAATGGGCCAGAAGACTGGATTTACAATTCCTGGGGACAAGAAATAGATCCAACAATGAAAATGCTGAGGCAAGCAAATCATTTAGAAAAATGTCCCTGGGATATCAAGAAATTTCTTGAGGAAATAAAACAAGTGGAATCATTCCATCCCTCGTTATTTTCTTGAGAAATCCTCCATTATTGTCAGCTCCTGGCTCTCACTTCACTCCTCACCCTGGTGGCTGCAGTCCATCCAGTCCTCCTGGTTTGAATGCACCTGCCATCCTGAACATTCTGTGATCAGGCTACCTCACAGACACATTATCCACCCACCTCTGCCATAGCCCAATTCACTTCACTTATTGAAGTTCCCTTTGATGTAATGTTTCTAAACTGCTGTTTCAGAGGCTTTGCTCACATTAATTTCACAAGCCTTCTGAAGTACATATTGTACTTTAACCTCTTCATTCGTGTTCTTCAAAGCAGAAGGGATCTTAAGAAGGTGCAGTATAAGTTGTTAACATCTAGGATAAAGACATACAGGGCAATTTATAGGAAACAAATGATATTAATTAACTATTTAAAAAAATTATTTATTTTGTTCAGGAAATGAACAATTCTGAATAATAATAATAAAGATAGGTTAAAGACAGAGCAAGTTCGTGAGTCAACAGACAGCTTAAAAGTGTTCTACACTGAATTGTGCCACCTACTCTCTTCCCTAAATTAATACATTGAATCCCTATCTCCCCCAATGTGACTGTATTTGGAGAAAGGGTCTTTAAAGAGGTAATTAACAATTAACGACAGGAGACAATAAGGATGGGACCCTAATCTAATAAGACTGGTGAGCTAGTAAGAAAATGAAGAGATACCAGGGGCATGTGCTCACACATAGAAAGAACCCTGTGAGAACACAGTGAGGTGATTCTTTGCAAACCAAGGAAAGGGGCCTTAGGAGAAAATCAACTTGCTAGTGCCTTGATTTCAGATTTGTAGCCTCTATGACTGTGAAAAAATAAATTTCTGTTTTTTAACCCCCAAAATACCAGTCTGTGGCAGACTATCATGTGCAATCCAAACTGACTAATACAAAGAGATTGAAGAAAGGCAGGACTTCAGTAAATAAGACTAGAGGTTAGGATGTGGAAAAGGGTTAAAAAATAGTGATTGGCTTGTCTTAACTGTGGAGAGATTAGTAGTTAAAAGGCCATGAAGATGATCTCTAAGTTTGAGCTGAAGCCTTAGAGAGAAATCAGACCTACCCAGGTGTAGAAAGTACATACAAGTTACTTGCAACTTGTTATAGACTGCATGTTTGTGTTTCCCCGTAATTCATATGTTGAAACCCTGGAATGGTATTAGGAGGTGGGCTGCTGAGAGGTAACTGGGTTTAGATGAAATCATGAGGGTGGAGTCCCACAATGGGTTTTGCATCCTTACATGAAAAGAAAGAGATTAGAGCCAGTGCTCTATGCCATGTGAGGATAGAACTAGAAGGAGGATGTCTACAAAACAGGAATTAAGCCCTTACCAGACACTACATCGGCCAGTGCCTTGATCTTAAGCTTCACAGTTTCATTGAATAATAGATTGTTATTTAAACCACCCAGTATATGGTATTTTAATTATAGCAGCCTGAACTAACAACAACTATTTCTAAAAAGTAGACTTTTTTTGATAACATAATTCTGCCTGAACTGTGCTGAAATGGATAAGACAATGAATTCCAGTGAATTGTAACCCTATATAATAAATGTAGATTTTCTCAATTATGAAATATGAAAAAAAGTTTTACAATTTTGATTTTTAACTCTACTGGTTATCACAAAGGTTTTATTACACTCTCATTTTTATGAGACTCTATTATCTCCATGACTATAAGTAAAAGAATATGTCTAGTGGACAATAAGCAAGCAATATGCTTAAAAATTGGAGAATTATACAAATAAGGTACAGACTTATAGAACACTCTGACAAGAAACAGTGGAATCATTTGGTCTAGTTCTTTCATTTTACAAACGATATAAGTGAACTTTGTGTAAGATCATAGTTTGAGGACTTCCTTATCATGGCCCGCCAGAGGAGTCGTTAGAACCCAGGGTTTATCCTTCCCACAGCAGCGTTATGTCTGTCTCCAAACATGGGCTTCAAACACACAAACACGTTCCAACATTTCTTATTGCTAAATGCTAAGTAGTTGCATTTTAGAGCTTGAATTTCAGGAATTGTGTAATCTGATTGTCTTTATTTTACAGATGAGGGAATTGAAACACGGATATTTAGTGGATGGAGCATAACATCATGGATTATTCTCCTTGCAGATACAGAGCTACAACTGAGTTACTGATTTACAGCTATGTTCGCTCACAGACTCCCTTGTGCCTAAACTCTGATTTAGGCACATGCCAATGATTGAGCAGCCAAAGTAGGCAAGAAGAGAACTCATTGTCTATAGAGAAATTAAAAACAATAATAAAACAGACTCATTTGGTCTGTTTTTAATTATTCCATGCACCAGCAATTACAAAGAATTTCAGTGATAAAATGTTTCTCTCTGAAAAAATGTTATTAGCGAATATCCTAAACAACTGCTGAAGAAATTGTTTAATAATATACATGTAAGCTTCAAATTAGCACATACTTATTATTTATCCATTAACAAACATTATCTTATATATGAAAGTAAATTTGGAGAATTTCCAGATATACAGCTACACGATGAATCCCTGATGTACCTGAAATCATTTTATTCACAAAAAACAATGTAGTCTTTGTTTAGCTATCAGGATAGTTTTGTTCAGCCTTAACGAGAAATTGGACCTACACAGCTGTAGAAAATGCATACAAGTTACTTGCAACTTGCTATAGAAAAGGACACATTTTTTTTCAACAACGTGTATATAAAGAGAATTTGAGTATATTCACTCCTGCTTTTAAATTGGCTCCCAACAGCCAGAAAAGAAGCAAATGGTCATACACAACATACATTACATTCATATGTTCAACAAGAAATTAAAAAGTTCCATCCAAATGAAAGAAAATTCAAAAACAAGAAGTGACAGCTTTTCAGATGAGAGAGACAATCAGCGCAAGATCTCTGGCAATACAAAAATAGAGTGCTTTGACAGCCCCAAAGCATCACACTAGCCTTTAGCAATAGATTCTAACCAAAATGAAAATTCTGAAATGACAGGCAAAGATTCAAAATATGGGTTTTAAGTAAGATCAACGAGAAAAAAAAGTGAAAATTTAAAACCAACACATAGAAATCGGAAAATCAATTACGGATATGAAAGACAAGATGGATATATTTTAAAAACAACAACAGAACTTCCAGAAATAAAAACATCACTGAAGCTATTTTTGATAGGCTAGATGAAGCAAAAGAAAGAATTTCGGGGCTTGAAAACTGATCTTTCAAATGTACTCAGAATAAAATAAAGAAAAAATAATTTTAAGAAATGAAAAAGTTTTAGGAAATTTGGGACTATGTGAAGTTAACAAACCTATGCCTTCCAGGCATTCTTGAGGGAAAAGAAGAAAAAATTATTTTAAAAAACCTGAAAACATATTTGAGGGAACAATTCAAGAAAACTTCCTTGAGCTTGCTAGAGATGTAGACATTCATATATAAGAAATTTGGAGAATACCTGGAAGAAACTCTGTGAGATGAACAACAGCAAGGCATCTAGTCATCAGACTATCCAAGGTCATTGAGAAAGAAAAAATCTTAACAGCAACTAGAGAAAAGATTTAAATCACCAATAAGAAAAATCATATAAGACTAACAATAAACTGTTCAGTAGAAACCTTACAAACTTGTAGAGATTGGGAGCCTATTTTTAACTTTCATTCAACTTATTTCCAAATAGTCATTCAATAATTTTATATCATGCCAAACTAAACTTCATAAATGATGGAGAAATAAAGACTTTCCTAGACAAGAAAATGCTAAGGGAATTTGACAGCATTCTCAAAGGAGTTTTAAACATGGAAATAAAAGGATAATACTTGCCATCATAAAACTACATGCAAAAACAAAGTTCATAGATTCTATAAAGCAGTTATACAACTGAGATTACAAAAGAAATAGCTGACAACACTATGACAGAAATAAAACTTCACATATTCATATCAACCTTGAACATAAATAGCCTAAATACTCCACTTAAAAGATATAAGCAGTAAATTGGATAAAAACAAGACCTAACCATCTGAAGACATGCACAGACTCAAAGTAAAGTGGTGCAAAAAGACATATGAAGCACATAGAAAACAAAAGCAAGAAGGAATAACTATTTTTACATCAAATAAAAGAGACTTAAATTAACAAACAACAGTGTAAAAAGACAAAAAAAGTCATAACATAGTGATAAAATACTCAATTCAACAAGAAGATTTAACTGTCCTAAATATATACATATATATATATAGTATACATTATACATATTATAGCAATACAGTAATAGTGGAGGACTTTGAAACCCCACTGATAGCACTAACTAGATCATTGAGGTAGAAAATCAACAAAGAAACTCTAGACTTAAAGTGAGCCCTAGACCTAATGACCTAATAGACATTTACATAAATTTCTGCCCAACAGCAACAGAATATACATTTTGTCATCTGCACATAGAACAGTCTCCAAAATCAACAATATACCTGGCCATACAGCAAGTCTTAACAAATATATAAAAATCAAAATCATGTCAAGTATATTCTCAGACTACAGGGGAATAAAACTAGAAATCAATGCCAACAGGAACTCTCAAAAATATACAAGTGCATGGAAATTAAACAACTTTCTCTTGAATGACTTTTGGGTAAACAATGAAATTAAACAGAACTCAAAATAATTTTTGAAATGAATGCAAATAGAGGCACACAATAGTAAAATTTCTGGGATACATCAAAAGCAGTGCTAAGAGGAAGGTTTATAGTGTTAAATGCCTGCATCAAAAAGAAGGCAAGATCTCAAATTAACAGGCTAAAATAGTGTGTCAAGGAACTAGAAAAGTAAGAACAAACCAAACCAAAGGCAAACAAAAGGAAACAATTAACAAATATCAGAAGGGAACTAAATGAAATTGAGACCAAAAGATGACACAAAGTATCAATTAAATGAGAAGTTAGCTCTTTAGAAAGAAACAAAATTGATAGACCACTATCTGAATTAACCAATAAAATAAGAGAAAAGATTCAAATAAGCACAATCTAAAATAATAAAGGCACATTAAAACTATACCACAGAAATACAAAGACCATCAGAGACTACCATGAGCATCTGTACAATCACAAACTAGAAAACATAGAGAAAATGAGTACATTTCTTGAAACATATAGCTTCCCAAGGTTGAACCAGGAAGAAATAGACACCCTGAACAGACCAATAATGAGTAGTGATATTGAATCAGTAATAATAAATTTTCCCAAAACAAAAGCCTGGGACCAGAAACATTCGCAGTTGAGTTTTACTAGATGTACAAAGAAAACCTTTTACCAATCTGCAGCTATTCAAAAAAAAAAAAAAAAAAAAAAAAAGAGGAGAGAGGACTCTTCCTTAAATCATTCTATGAAATCAGTATTATCCTGATACCAAAATCCACAAGGACACACAAAAAAAGAAAACTACAGGCCAACATTCCTCATGAACATAGATGCTTCCTTAGCTTGACTAAATTTCAGTTAAATTTCGTTCTAAATATAGGCCCCTGACTTTCCTTTTCTTACAGCATTTACTCTAGATAACTTAACTGCAAATTTTTTACCTGTTTCTTGTGCATATAAATTCCTTTAACAGATTTGCTGTAATTAAGCTTCTTGGCATCTTTAAAACAGAGGGAATGTCATATTCGAATATCGAGGAAATATTTGTTAGAAATGTAATTTTTCATGAAGATAAGTCTTCTACATCTCAGTATCTTAGAGAGGGTGGGTGCCTAACTTTGGTAGGCACCTTGCTTCCATCTGTCATTAAGATATTGGAAAATTTTGTTTTGAGCAAGACCCAGTTAGTGAATACAGGTGGCCTAAGATTTTTCCCCTCACTCCACCCCAATTCATAAAATTCTAGACCTTTGATTCAATGGTGTGATGTTCAATCTCTTTCCCAATTGTAATATCTTGAATAAAGTCTTCCTTGCCCATTTAACTTTGCCCACTGCAATTTTTCTTTAACAATGTTTTCTCTAATTCATTGACCTAACTACTAGGACTCATATAATGGATTCTAAAGTAACCATATGTATTTCAAAATCTGTCAATTGGTAGAGGAAGTCAAGAAACTTTGAAATGAATAAACCCTGTTTATTAGCATGTTTACAGTTTATCCTTAAGAGATATATTATATCTTTATTATTGAATTTGCAAAGTTTGATTCTAAAGAGCAAGGGCTCTGCCTCATATTATTTTAATTTCTGTAATGCCTAACACAATATCTACCACATCAAAAGAACCACAAAATATGGTGATGTTACATGAATATAGTCATTTGTTTCAAAAATTAATATCTCAAGACAGTTGAGACATAATCATAAGCTATATTTTAATTTCAGTGTATCTACTTACATTTCAGAGAACACAAATATAAAACAAGTGAAAATAACCTAAATGTCCAATTGTAGATAATTAGTTCGACAAATAATAATAATTATGTATGAAATGGAATAATGGGCAAAATATATATCACAATATGTGACTGGAGGATTGGCTGATTACACACCTGGGATAAGAAATACACAAGATCAGACTGTGATGTTCTGTTATTACTGAGAAAAGAAGCTATCAAGTAATTTGACTCTGGTGAAAATGGCATAGAGCCAACATGAGAGGGCCATGAACAATTCAGTGTACAAATAAATAATAAATTAATGAATATAACTGATCAAACACGCTAATATTTTAAAAACCCAGGAGTTCACAGTGCTATTTTTAACAAGGAAAGAGAAAGGAAGGAAAGCTGGAAGGAAGGAAGGAAGGGAGGGAGGCAGGAAGGAAAGAAGGAAGGAAGGAAGGAAGGGAGGGAGGAAGGAATAAAAAAGGAAAGGAAGGAAAAATAGGAAGGAAGAAATCTGACTAATTTTACACAATCAGGATAACCATGGCACCAACTCCTTATTCTAAAACTTGACATTTAAAAGAAAAAAAAATAGATATTGATTGTGATCTTCTGCACAAATTATTTTAATTTAACCAAATCATCTGAGTTGATAGAAGAAAATTCTTTACAGTTAAATTCTAACAAATAAATATGGAATGATGACATTTTAAAAATCACTATTTACAATTGCTGCTAAAATCACTGATTCAGGCAGTGTGTGTTAATACAATGTTAATTGGGAACTTTATAATGAAAGAATCAAGTTGACACTACTTGAACCGAATGATCAATCTCAACCTTCCTAAGCATATGAAATGTAGACATTTTATGTTGTATGACTGTATGCAACATAAAACTGAAAACACCACCTGTCATGTGTTTTCCAGAAAAAGAAATGTCTAATCTAAATGCACTCAAGCTTCTAGAGCTAAAATATATTACAATAAATACAAATAAAGAGGAAAAGTTCACTGACATCACAAAGACTAAAACAAACAAACGCAGAGTGGAATACTTTGTCAGTCAACTGTACTGATTTTCTGTGGGGAGCATAACTTTACAAAAGATTTAGTGGCCAACATAGACTTTGTTGTCTTACAGTTCTGTAGGTTAGAAGTTTGAAATGGGTCTCACTGGGCAAAAATCAAAGTATTGTCAGGGCTATAACTCTTTTTGGAGTCTCTATTGAAAAAATCTGTTTCTTTGTTTTATCCATGTAATAGAGATCACTCACATTCCTTGATTCATGATCGACTTCCTTTATCTTCAAAGCCAGAAAAGTTGCATCTCTCTGACCATTCTACTGCAATCTCATTTCTCTCTAATTTTCTTCTTATATCTTTCTCTTTCACTTTAGGTAGTCTTGCGATTAATTACATTGGGCCCATCTGGATAATCCAGGATAATCTCTACCTGAAGGTTTTTAATTTTATCATATCTACAAAATCCATTTCTTTATGTTATGTAACATATTCACAGGTTCTGAGAATTAGGATAAAACATCTTTCAGGGCCATCAATCTATCAGGCTCAACAACTGACAAATTTTCTTTAATGAATCAATGGCATTGAAAAGTTAAAAGTAAAGATCATTGTTCTAGGTTTAAATATACATAAGAGACAAAAAAATTGTTATATGTGGTCATTTTCAATACTAATTCAAACTTTAAAAGACAACTTTGTTTGGTGTAATACTTGAATTATGGTAGTGTGAGAAAATGTCCTGGTATTTTAGAGATACATACTGAAGTATACAGGGGATTATATAATTTTTGGACTGTCTTTAAAATACCTCAGCTACAAACAAAAAAAAAAAAGTGAGGGAAGGTAAGAGAATCAAAATGTAGCTATACCTATATATTAGTGAATATATTATAGGGATCCATTACACCATGTCTTTATTTTTATGTATACTTGTGAATTTGCATACTAAATATTATATACATATATATTTGTTGAAAATAGATTATAAAGTTTTATGTACAATATAAACCTATTCTTGTTTTTTTAAACAACTGAGTGTGGGTGTGGGTGTGTGTCAATACTATGTGGAAAGGTATATAATATATTAACTATGTTATTTCCTAAAGAAGCAAAAATGGATAACAATCCCCCCACTTTTTTTTTTTTTTTGACTTGCCTATATTTTATAACTACAATGAGTATGGATTTTGGGGATAATTAGAGTTAGTGATAAAAATGAGAGGCAACAGAGGCATAGATTTATATCTTCCCAGGTCCAGAAAAATAAAAACACAACATGTTGAGCACACGCTTTCTGCCAGACCTTGTGCTCGAAGCTATAGTATATATTTCATAGGATCCTTATGGTAGTCTCATTAGCTTCATACCATTTTCTCCATAAAGTAAATCCTTCAATGGCATACAGCAAGCAAATAATGATTTGAGATTTAAATCCATATCTGTCTGATGTTAAATCCTATTGTTTTTTGAAATGCCATGCTAGCATTACTCTTTTTCCCTATGCTCAGCACAAACAGGCTCATGCATACATTTATCAGGGAGAGTTCACGTTCCAGCTATTTGTTGATCTGGAAAACTGGGTCATTTCCTTTCAAACCCGGCTTGCACTATGGGTCCCAATAAGCAAAACTGGCATCCAGTTAAGAAATAAGTACCACTTAAATGGCATTACCGTACTTGCCCCTACTGTTCTAGAGCCTCTTGGGATTATTTTTACTTCCCTCATCTCTGCTGGAACTCTGTGACTGCATTCCACACAGCTACCATTCTAAGAGAGGTCCACTGTAGAAAATCCTGTGCCCACAAGGCATCGTACATGGTTCCCTAAAGGTCCACTCAGTGCTCCACCACTATTCTTTTGGACATGAAGCATCTAAGTCATGTTTTATTTGTCATCATAATGCTCAGTAGAAAAAGTGGTATTTGTTTTACCTAAATACTGGATGATAAAACAGTGAAAACCAGAAAGGTGAATACTGCATGATGAAAAGTGTTATTTACAGAAAGAGAGCAGATTGCTTTTACTGACTTTCAATGCAACTCACGACCCTGCCTTAGAAAAGCAGCATTCATCCAAAATTTCGATGGCATGAACTTAGAAATAAATATCAATAAATTTATTAAATTGAGTCTATCAAAATAAAGGCAGGACTAGATTGTGGAAATCTAGCATTAAGCTTTCTTCACTAAAAGCTAAAATTTGAAAAAGCTTAATGCTAAAAAAGATGTGGATGCTCTCTGATTTGGGAATTTATTAGACGATTTACGTGATTTGTCCTTGGTCTTTTAGAATATAATAAATTTTCATTTTAAATCTAAGTTCTTAATAAGCCTGATGTCTTTTGCACTGATTGTACAACAAAGAGACTACATCCTTAGCAACAAACATGCTCAGCAGCACGCAAATTTCCAACCTATTATTCTCTAAGCTCTACTTTTTTCTGCCTCATAAAATGTATGTTATCCACCTACAACCTTTGCAGCCCTCCCACTAGAATTTCAGTTGTATTATTTTTCACTAGAGCTACAGATGTAGACCCCAGTGGGTCCAACTGCTTCCAGTCTCACCCTTCTTCAAAGCACCTTCCACAGTAAAGCCAGTGGTTTTCCAAAAAGCAAATATACCTACAATATGCCAGTTATAATCTCAGTTATTTAGCATGATGTATACAGTCCTTCACAATTTTACCCTTTGCCAACTTTTCAACTTCATCTCCTATTATTTTTCAGCCTTCACTCTGCATTCAAATAATCAAAAATCATTTGTATTTTCTTCAAAAAAAAAAAAAACCTCGGTTCTATCTTAAACCTCAGAAAGGACACCTTTCCACCCACACTTTTACAGCCTTTTTCTCTACCCATAGACAAAAAAAAAAGAAAAAAAAAAAAGATCTGTTTCTAGTCAGCAATGGCCTGTGGGAATGTCTCCAGACACAATGTTCTGTTTTCCTAAACCGACTGCCTTAATGACCCTACAATAGGCCTTTGATTCTCCTCTCACTTTTCTCTTCTTCTCTATATGTCTCGCCCAACTAGGCCTTGCCTTATTCCCAAATTCTGTGCAAGTTAATGACATTGATGTGGACAAAAGAGAGAGATCCCTCAAAATAAAACTGCCATTCCCTCTTTCAAGAATTCCTACCGCTTTCATTCATTTTTATTATTTGGAAACACTTCCACAATACGTTAGGTCTCAACCCGGATGTATCTTCTCTGATAAGCCATCCTTACTATTTCCAAGTGGACCAAAGCTCTCACTCCTCTCTGCTCCCATACCAGGATATTCATGCTTCTGTAATATGTACGTGATTTTTTGTCTTACCTCTCTACACTGTGAGCATCTAGAGGTCAAAGTCTGTCTTTTATATCCAAATCTTAGGATAGGAACTGAAACGTAACTGGTTTGTAAATTTCCTTGAATTAACTTAAAAAAAATCTTATCCATCTTCTACTCACCATTTTACTGCTCATTCTCTTCACCTCAGGTCTCTTATAAGCAGTACCATTGGTTCCTATATGAACCAACATAACCATATTTGAATGACGTGATATGTAAGGGAATGTTTGTAAATTCTTAGAGGAAGACAGGGAGTATCCATGTTTGTCTTATAAAGGGTAACAAATTAATGATTTCCATACATTCTGCCCTCATAAAAAATTGTTACGTATGCATATATGGCATTTTACTCCTTTGTTTCATATGAAAAAGAATGATCAAATCATGGGAATACCAATATAAAAACATATGAAGCATTTAAAGCATTTAATTGAACTACACACAGCTACCTAAATCCAATAAATGAGAGTCTGAGGTAATGCATTACAGTATTTGAACAATATGTTTTTTTTAACATGTGCAAACGTTGCCTCTTGAAAATGTATACATTGGTAATGTTAGGAACAAGATATTGACACAATAGCTTAAGAATTTTTAAATTGCTAACTTCAGCTAAAAAATATTTGTTATCTGTGGCACCTAGAGAGACTTATCCTCTATCAAAATAAAAAAACATTTTAAAAAGAAGTATATCACACCATAGAAGTTGAGAGTTTTTACAGGAATTTTAGTGTCATTTTCAACAGAGCAACGTAGACATTATCAATAACCTGTTAAAAAAGAGTTTAACGTAGAATTCAAATGCTGATTTGAGATTTAATAAGAATCAGTGACTTCAGAATTAGCAATAGCTAGGCAAACAGGCTACATTTTTACAGTTTCCCTTGATTGTATGAGCTCTTTTCTTTATTTACTAACATGTTTTTTCTGCTCTAAGAAAAACATATTATCTAACTCCTATGAGTTCTTGCTAAATAGGTGTTATATAGACCCAAATTGACAATAATGGGTTTTGATTTCCCGATTAAACAGGCCAAGTAAAAGTACACTCTGAAAGCAAAGTGTTCCCGCATAAGAGGATCGTCTATGTTGGGGGTGTGGAAGTGGATTAGACCCAGCCAAATGGGAGCACCTCTTTTCACAGCACACAACTGATTTCTTTCAGCTCCAGTAATTCTGCTTACACTACAGCTGTACTAACTCCACTCATAGGATTTCTAGGTTCTTAAACCTTATTCATTCTATTAAAAAAAAAAAAAAAAACCCTCTTAAATGTCACCTTAATGGAATATGCCTCCCCCAAACTCTCGGTTGGAGTTAAAATGTTTCATAACTTTCACAGGATTTTTGTCTAAACTTAACAAATATTTTCAAAGTAGTCACAGTCAAAATTACCCTTAAAATTTCTCAGAAGGGTGTCACTTTAGAGGATAATAGACTATCTCTCAGTATTTCTTTCATCATTAGGAGAGACCGCTAATCTATATCTGAGCACCAGTGAAGGGATTTCTAGGACTGTGCTGTTCATACAGGAGCCACCAGTCATATGTGGGTATTGAACACATGCAATGAGGCTAGTACTACAAGTTGAAATGATGACGTGAATAACTTGGTTAATAATAAGATGTATTATCAAAATGATTTAACCACTTCCAGCTTCCAGTCTGGCACGTAAGGAGCTTAGAAGCTGCCACTCTAACAACAAGTAAAAAGTTGAATAAACTGAAAAATCAAATTCTCAGATCCATCAGAGAAGTGATCACAAGTCGAATCACCACCTCCAAAATTGGAGAGACCAACAGATGAACACAGAGAATCACAACTCACTAGAGCAGAAACTCCTGACCACAAATCTCTGTGAGAATCAGTGCCAGGTTAGAAAAAGCTGAACTGTAATTGATGAATTCCTGGGGGCTCTGTGGGGACAGGTCTGTGTGTGAAAAACAACAAGCGGGTCTGGTTGTAGAGAGGCCCTCACACTTTTGTGAGGTTCACCTCCAGGACATTAGTTCTCACAGAAAATATCAGAAAAGTCTCCCCCATGGTTCTGGCAGGGAGAGGGGAAAATCAATCATTTGGAATAATCCAGAGAATTCTGTTTTATGAAAAAAAAAAAAAGGACCTGCCCTCAGGAGCCTCAGGAGAAATTATTCTACCAGAGCCTAACCTGTTAGAATTTTATCAAAGCCTAGAAAAAAGGTAAAGGAAATATTTAACTCCAAGACCCTCAAGCCATCCTCTTGCACCCAAGGTGTGTTTGAGGCAAGGGTAGAACCTGAGTAGTGCTGGTGAAGATTTTAGTCTGGGGCACAGGCTCACCAACAGACTGAGGCCTAATTACAGGACTATAGAATACCTGCTTTCCCCATACTGTAACCATGACATTATTAAAGATTTAATTACTACAGTTATTTTCACCCGGTAAGTTATGCCCACTTTTAACAAAAAATTACAAGCCATAATAAAGGGCAAAAATAACACAGTTTGGAGAGACTGAACAAGCATCAGAAGCAAAGTAAGAAGATATCTCAAGAATGTTCGAATTATCAAACCAGGAATTTAAAATAACTTGCTGGGCCATGTACGGTGGCTCATATCTATAATCCTAGCACTTTGGGAGGCTGAGGAAGGTGGATCATTTGAGGTCAGGAGTTCAAGACCACCCTGGCCAACATGGTGAAACCCCATCTCTATTACAAATACAAAAATTAACTGGGCATGGTGGCTCCTACCTGTAATCCCAGCTATGCAGATGACTGAGACACAAGAATTACCTGAACCCTGGAAGCAGAGGTTGCAGTGAGCTGAGATCACACTACTGTACTCTAGCCTGGGCCACAAAGCATGGCTTTGTCTCAGTAAATAAATAAAGAAATAAATAAAATAATTTGCTTAGTGTTTGGGTTTTTTTCCTGCAAGATGGCTGACTAAAGACATCAGACACCAGTTCTCCTCAGAAAGTAGAACCAAAGTTACAGGTGAAAAATCATGGCCCAAGTGGCATACTGAGTGAAGAGTGCTAGAATATATCAGAGAACCTAAAGGAAGAAGCTGGAGAAGATGGGAAACATACAAAGGAGGGTAGAGTTTGGCAGAAATTTACCCCTGAACATCTTGTAGTCCCAGAGAAAGGGTAGGTGGAGGCATTGTACAGCTTCCCCCATCCCTGTGGCAGACTGCTGACGTTCAAACTGTCAGAGAGACCTCTACTCTAATGAGCCCAAGCCCTGAGAAATTTGGGAGCTCTCTCAGGGCAGAGTCCTTGGCTGGCAGTTTACACAGTTTCATTCACCATCCCCGCAGAATTGAGCTGAGAAGATGAATACCATGATGGATGTACACTCACTGTGCATCTCTATATCCTGCCCAGGCATTCTCTACCCTTGTATCACCACATCACTAGTCTTCCTGCAAACTTTCCCCAGACTCTGCTTAGCCTGCAGCAATCACAAAGGACTAGGAGGATCCAGGGGATCTGTGGGATTCCCAGAGATCTAATCTGTAGCGTGGGCTGCTCCTAGGGGAAGAGACAGTGCAGCACACCAAAGTGTCCCTTAGGACAAAGGAAGCTGGAGCATGTGCTCTCCTCTGCTTGAGAGCTCCCCACTTGGGAACTGAAAGTGACTGTGCTCCTCCCAACAGAGACACAAGTATGGTACTAGACCCCGTAAAGGAAGAGTATGATTCCATCCCAGTGGCCAAGGAGCACACATTCCTGGGAATGGACAACGAAAGGGGGGGTGTCTCTTTTCACCCCCAATGGATGCAGCCACGGCTGTTTCCAAGGGGGATAGTGCAGCTACACCAAAGGCTGGACATTCCAGGGCTATTATGCATGGCTGCGTCCCTATTGATGGTGTGTTCACTGGCCCGGGACTGCACAAAGGGGAGAGCCCCTTCTGCCTCCCTACATGGAGCAGCAGTCTTCCTGCAGCGGAACACAGGTGAGCCACAAAGTTGTCTGTTTTGGGCTGATGGAAAGGTTCCACCCTGAAGCCATTTTGGCAGTAGCCACAGGATAGGCATTTTTCACAGTCATCGCTTATACTGCGACCTGGAGATAAATGACAGTGTCTATCTGAACCAAAAAATTACAAGCTCTTGGGAAGGAGTGTGATAGGGAGATATACCATATTTCTGTCTACCCAGGAGGTATAACTGGTACAGAACCCTCAGCAGGGACCTGGGTATACTTCACCGTGAGCTCTCCTGGCCACCCCTACAAGGGCATGTGCTTTGGCTAATCATTGGGGTATCCAAGAAAGAGCTTGGAGATCCAACTCCACCCAGCTTTGTCCCCCACCAGGTGCTAAGCAGGGAACTCAGGACATTGAGCATTCTGCAGACAAGCCCATCATCTGTGACAACAGAGAGTACCTCCCAGAAAAAAAGATCAAGCTCATACCCATCAGATTCTGCCACAGCCAGCAGCTCTTGCCCATAAGCACCACCTACTGGACTGGAGGTTAAACTATACAACCAAATAAAAAATCTGGGCCAGGCACGGTGGCTCACAACTGTAATCCCAGCACTTTGGGAGGCCGAGACAAGTGTATTATGAAGTCAAGAGATGGAGACCATCCTGGCCAATAATCCCGTTTCTACTAAAAATACAGAAATGAGCTGGGAGTGGTGCACACACCTGTAATCCCAGCTACCCAGGAGGCTGAGGCAGGAGAATCGCTTGAACCTGCAATGAGCCGAGATTGCATCATTGCACTCCAGCCTGGGCAACAAGAGCAAAACTCCATTTAAAAAAAAAAAAAGAAAAGAAAAGAAAAAAGTTTCCAAAATTGACCAAATGCTTGGCTATAACGCAAATCTCAATACATTTTTTAAAAAGATAATATCAAGTAACTTTTCAGACCATGGTGGAATAAAACTAGAAATTAATATCAAGAGGAACTCTTAAAACATACAAATACATGGAAATTAAACAACCTGTTCCAGAATGATCTTTGTAAATGATAACATTAAGGTGGAAATTAAAAGTTTCTTGAAATGAATGAGAACAGAGACGCAACATACCCTAACTTCTTGGATACAGCAAAAACAATGTTATGAGGAAAGTTTAAAGCATTAAATGCCTACATGAAAAAGACAGAAAAATCTCAAATTAACAGCTTTATGCTGCACCCCTAGGAGCTAGAAAAATAAAACCAAACCAAACTCAAAGCTAGTGGAAGAGAAGAAATAACAAAGACCGGAGCAGAACTAAATGAGATTGAGACTAACAACAACAAAAGCAAAAATACAAAGGATTAACAATTTTTTTCTTTGAAGAGAAGATAAAACTGATAAACACTAGTCAGATTAAAAAAGAATTAAGGAAAGAAGATTCAAATAAGCACTTAAAAGATAAAGGCGACAATACAATGGATACCAGAGAAATATAAAGACTATTACAGACTACTATGAGCATCCGCATGCTCCCAAACTAAAAAATGTAGAGGAAATAAATTCCTATAAATATGCAAGCTCCCTAGATTGAACTAGGAGAAGTAGACATCCTGAGCACAGCAATAATGTGCAATGAAACTGAATCAGTAATAAAATAATCTCTCAGTTAAAAAAAGAAAACCTGGAACTTTTTGGATGGGCTTTTAAATTACAGCCAAATGGGCTTTTAAATTATAGCCAAAATTTGCCAGATGTACATAGAACCGGTACATGTACATTCCAATCCTACTGAAACTAAGGAACCCTTCCTAACTCATTTTTTGAAGCAATATCACCCTGATGACAACACAGGAAAGGAAAGAACAACAAAAAAGAAAACTGTAGGTCAATATCCCTGATGAACATAGATGCCAAAATTTTCAACAATATAGTAGCAAACAGAATCCAGGAGCACATCACAAAGATAATACACCACCACCAAGTGGGTTTTGTTCTGTGGATTCAAGGATGGTTCAACTTACAAAAATCAAAAATTTATCACGTAAACAGTATTAAAAACAAAAACCATATGATCATCTCAATAGATGCAGAAAAAGCATTAGATAAAATCTAGCATTGCCTCATGATAAAAACCCTCAACAAATTAGGCATCAAAGGAACGTACACCAAAACAATAAAAGCCATATATGACAAACCCACAGCCAACATCATACTGAATGAGGAAAAGTTGAAAGCATTCCACCCAAGAAACAAGACAAGGATGCTCACTCTCACAACTTGATCTATAGATTCAATGCAGTCTCAAGAAAAATCCCTGAAAGTTAATTTGTTAATATTGACAAACTTATTCTAAAATTTGTATGGAAACATAAAAGACTTAGAATAGCCAACTCAGTGTAGGAAGAAAAGAGCAAAGTCAGAGGACTGAATCTATCCTACTTGAAAACTTACTATAAAGCTGCAATAGTTAAGATATTGTGCTATTTGCAAATGCACAAGAATGGACAACTAGATCAATAGAATAAATAGAGAGCCCAGAAACAGACCCACATAAATAAAGTCAATTAATTTTTGACAAAGGCACAAAGGCAATATAATAAAGCAAAGATATCTTTTCAACAGATGGTGCTGGAATAACTAGATATTGAGATTCCAAAATATAAATCTAGACACAGATCTTACTCACTTAGCAAAAAATAAGTCAAAATTACCACAGATTTAAACATAAAACACAAAAATAAAACTCCTAAAAGATAATTGTGTTAGTCTATTTTGCATTGCTATGAGGGAATACATGAGACTGGGCAATGAATAAAGAAGAGAGGTTTATTAGGCTTAGGGTCTGAAGGCTGTGCAAGCATGGCACCAGTATCTGCTTGTCTTCTGATAAAGAACAGGAAGCTTCACTCCGGGCAGAAGGCAAAGTGGAAGCAGTCATCTCATATGGCAAGAGAGGGAACAAGAGTAGGAGAATAAGGTTCCAGATTCTTTTTAACAATAAGTTCTCATGTGAACTAACAGAACAACCTAACTTTCTCATTAACAAGGGGTGGAGGCGGGGTACGGTGGCTCAAGCCTGTAATCCCAGCACTTTGGGAAGCCGAGGCAGGCGGATCACCTGAGGTCGGGAGTTCAAGACCAGCCTGACCAACATGGAGAAACACTGTCTTTACTAAAAATACAAAATTAGCTGAGTGTAGTGGTGCATGCCTGTAATCCCAGCTATTTGGGAGGCTAGGACAGGAGAATGACTTGAACTCAGGAGGCAGAGGTTGCAGTGAGCCACAATCATGCCATTGTACTCTAACCTGGGCAAAGAGAGTGAAACTCCATCTCAAAACACACACACACACACACACACACACACACACACACACGCACACGCATACAAAACAAGGAGTAGCACCAAGCCATTCATGAAGAATCTGCCTCCACTTTCCAACACCTCCCACAATGCTTCACCTTCAAAATTGGGGAACACAGTTCAACATGGTATTTGAAGGAGACAAGACATCCAAATCTTATTGATAATGTGGATAACTTTAGGTATGGTCATGACTATGTAAAACATGAAAGGCTTGTTACATAAATAATTGACAAGCTGGATTACATAAAAATTAAAAACTTCTTCTCTAAGAAACGCAATGAGAAGGAGAATATTAGGAGAAAATAACTGCCAAAGACACATCGTATGAAGGACTGTTATCCAAAACATACAAAGAACTTCTAAAACTTAATAAGAAAACAATCAACCCAATTAAAAAATGGACCAAAGACTTGAACATATAGTTCACTAAAGAAAATGTATGAATGATAAGTAAAATGATATGGAAGATGTTCCACATCATGTGTCATAAGAGAATCAGAAATTAAAATAATAATGAGATACCACTATACATCTATTGGAATGGCTGAAATCTAAAACTGATGAGTGTGAAGCAACAGGAACTTTCATTCATTGCTGAAAATAATGCAAAATTGATGATAGTGAGAACAGATAGGTTCCCAGGCAGGAAGGGGCAGGTCCTTGGTGAAACCCCACCTTCAAGCCAGGGAGGGCCTGAAGCCTGGGGGCTGGACTGCCAGTTCCAGGTGAAGTCTATGAACTGGAGTGAGAAATTCCTTGATGCCATTCAAGCGGTGCCTTTTCTGGGCCCACCCACGGACCAATTAGCACATACTTCCTCCTGCTCATGGATCAATCATCATACACTTCATTCTGAGCTCCTAAAAACCCTGGACTCAGCCAGCCTCAGATTTCATCACGACTACCCACCTGCAGATGGGAGCTACACACTTCATGTCTCCTCTCCTCTGAGAGCTGTTCAATCACCCAATAAAATGCTTCTCCACCTTGCTCACCTTCCAGTTGTCAGCATAACCTCATTCTTTCTGGATACAGGACAAGAACTCAGGACCCTCTGAAAGGCAAGAGCAAAAGGAACTGTAACAGTTTCCCGGATGGCTCACGGAGCTGTGGGCCAGAACTAAAGGGGCTGTAATATGTTCCTGGCTGGCTCACTGAATTGCAGGCAGTGACATGCTCCCAGCCTGTGGGAGTGAAGAGTGGTGACCGTTCTGGGGGCTCAGGCCTCGGGATTCCCTGAGCCAGAGCAGCAACACTATAGTCCTTCTGCCCTCAGCTGGTGCTGGGTGGCCACTCCACACAATGGGAAGCAGCAGTGGGGCCAGGCTAGCCCGGGAGCTGTGGGCCAGAGTGGGACGGCAGGACTGAAAAAGCTGTAACACAAATGGGTTGAAACATAGCCCCACTGAAATATGCTCCCCCAATTTGCCACACTGTGAGCAATGAAAAGGAGAGAAGAGCTGCAGTCCATCTGGGAGCCCAGATACCAGGGCTCCCTGAGCCAGGGCTGTGATACACGGTAACAGCCTCTTTGGGGCTCTGCAGTTCCTGGTGTCTCCAAGCTTTTGGGCACCACCACGTTCCCTTTAGCCAGATGCTGGTGCCCACGGTGGAAGCCTCTTGTAGCACATCTGGTCCAGCTGTAGCCTTGCACAGAGCTAGTACCCATGCCAGTGCCAGGAGCTGCCCACCCCACTGCAGCAGCTGTTTCACCTGGCTGTGTGTAGTGGCCAGACCCTGCATTCACTTGCTCACACACCCCTCACTACTCTGCACCTGGCTCACTCTTTGCAGGTGTGGGATCTGGGCTGGTGGCGTGAGCCGAGCGCAGCGTGCCTGGCCGAGTGTACAAAATGAGTTCAGCAGGCACGAGCAAAACTCAAGCAGAGGTGCTGCCAACCACAAAAGTTTCCGGCTGGTGAAGCAACACCCAAAGGATCCTGTGACATAGTGGTACAGCCAATCTGGAAGACAATTGCCAGTTTCTTGTAAAATGAAACATACTTTTAACATAGGTTCCAACATTGCTCTCATTGGTATTTATCTAGAAGAGTTGAAAACTTAAGTCTACATGAAAATCTTCACATAGATGTCTATAGCTGCTTTATTTATAAGTGCCAAAACTTGGAAGCAACCAAAATGTTATTTTGTAGGTGAATGGGTCAATAAACTGTGGTACATTCAGAAAATGAAATGTTGTTCTTTGCTGAAAAGAAATGATCAAGTCAGGAAAAGACATGGAGGAAACTTGAATGCATATTACTAACTGAAAGAACCGAGTCTGAAAAGGCAACATACTGTGTGATTCCAGTGATATGTCATTTAGAAAAAAATATAACTACAGAGGCTATAAGTCAGCAGCTGTATGGGTTGGGGTGGGGGAAAGAATGAATAGATACATCACAGAAGATTTAGGGGACCGTAAAAATACTCTGCACGTACAGTACTTTAATGGATACACATTAATGTATGTTTGTCCAAATCTATGAAATGAATGTACAATACTCAAAGTGAACCCTAATGTAAACTATGGAATTTGGATGATTGTATATCAATGTTTAGAGATTGTAATAAGTGTATCGTTATGGTGCAGGATGTCGGTACTAAAAGAGATTGTGGATATGTGTAGAAAAGAGGTATATGGGAACTCTGTGAGTTCTGCTCACTTTGGCTATGAACATAAAACTGTTTTTAAAAAATAAAGTTCATTAATTTTTAAATATTCATGTTCACAAAGAATATCAGAAAGTTCCTTTTTTGATGTTTTAATAATTTACATTCTCAGATAATTGACCCATATTTTCAAATCTACATGGATGGTGTTGTAATATTTTAAAACATTTATTTCAAAAATTACCTATTTATTTTACTTTTTAAACATGGTTAGTAAAATATTTAAAATTACTTATGTGGACAACATAATACTTCTTTTGGACAGTGCTTCTCTAGAAAAATAGCAGTTTTACATTTCCCAAGTCAAGCTACCACCAGCTGTAAGATTCATTGAAATAAATGGTGGATTCTTTTTCTCTTTTGGTCAAATTGTGAAGTTAATTTAGTAAATAAATGTGTGAAGGAGATCTGGTCTATTATTTCCATTATGTACACTAAGCACATACTTTCTAATGTTGCTCAAATAACACTTTTAGTCCTTCCTTCTCTTCATCTCATCTCTTTTTATTATTATGTGTGTGGGTATGTTTTACAACATCATGTATGTTTTTCAGGAAGCAATTTAAGGGCACAGGCCTTTACTCCAATAACATCTGGCACAAGGAGAAATATGTACATTATAAATATGTATATTATAACATATATAAAATGTCTATTATATTACAATATAGAAGATATAGAATGCTTAATATATTAACTGTGCGTTATATTATAAATATATGTATATGTGTATGTGTGTATGTAATATTTTATATAAATACAAAGTGAATAAAATTACAAGTTTATTTATGACCAATTTCTTAGAAAATGCCAGTGACTTGAAAGAATAAACAAATGTCACATAAATAACTATTTCAAAAGTAATTTATTTTATTAAAAAGACACCAAATTTCCCACTATAGACATTTATTTTTGTATGCGTGATTGAATTTAAAAGGAAAAATCAGATAGTTACATTTTAACTACATGCATTAAGATTGGATGTTTCCAAACCAAAATTATCATTTTTGTGTGATTCTTTGAAGGAAAGAAATTTTGTCATTGTGTTCTAGAAGTCCTTCTTAAAAACCAGCAACCTGGCTGAATGTCACATAATAATAATTTTTGATAGGCTACTTAGAAAGCAGAACATTTATAGGTGTAAATATGTATCTGTGATGCATTGACTGATTGATGTTTTAAATAAAAGTCATTTAGTCATTTGATAGTTCGGAGTATAAATTAGTTGAATTGAACTTCTTTTGATAACAGTAAGATATCTTGTAGAAAAGACACTTTCCCCTGAAAATAGCTAGGAAACATCTATCACAGCGACTAGGACTTGACAGGTCAGAATTCTGAAGAGAATGAAAGCTCACTGAAGTGAGCTCAGCATAAATGTATGCTGTACTTTTCCTATAAGTTATATACCAAATCATAAGCTACACATGGAAGAGAGGGAGCCTGAGGCATCAGCTAGAAAAGTTGAAATATGAGATGAGGGTTCAGCAGTCATATGTGGTTGGCAACCTAAACTCAAGAATTCAGGTGACTGAGCATACAGGCCTCTGGGGTAACAATCCCAAAGAGAAAGTGCATTAAGGTGAACACACACATTGTGCTGCTTTTCCCAATATGCCCTTTACAAATATCTAAGTAGCTTCATGGCCAAAGGCTAATAAACTAAGTAAAATGCTGGGAAATCTCAAAACTTTTGGAAGTTTCATAGATTAAATAAGAATTAGAATTCAGTCTGTCAATGGAGAATGACCCTGGCAAACACATCAGCCTTCCACATGGGATTCTAGGATTGATGTGAGTTAGGAATAAGATAAATCTGAACATGAATTTACCCTAATAAAATATTTGAATCAAATTCTGCATAAGTTTAATCCCAAATTGAATTATGGTAATTTATCCCTACTCTAGCTGCATGGCAGAAAGCAAATTTAATTCATTGTTCAGTGTTGCTAATAATCTTGACAAGGCTTTATAAACAATGCCTGATAGTTGATCAAGGATTACTATTATATCAAATAAAAAAGACCAAATGACTGAAAACCCACGGGGAAGAAAAAACAACAGAGACAACCCAAAGGTTATCTAGATGTAAGATCTTACATATGGATTTTAAAATAACTGTGATTGATATATTTTTAAAAGATGACAAGATTGAAATTTAACCTGAGAACTGACTGTATTTTAAAAGATAATTACATGGAAATTTACAAAACTAAAAATATTATGTCTAAAATTAAGATACCAAAAGATTGGTTTAATAGGAGATTGGATATAGAAGAAGAGAGAAGGTAAACAGAGAATGTAGACCAATGAAAATATTCAGATTGATTCATGGGAAGCAATAAAGGATGGAAAATATATAGCATAGCTAAGAGAAATTTGATAATAAATGTGTATAACTGGAGACTAAGTAGAAGAGGGAGATAGAGAAGTGATAATTATTTGGAGATACCAGTGAAAAATTGCCAAAAGTGATTAAAAAAAAAAAAAAAAAGTCCTACAGATGTAGGACTCTTTAATAACCAAAAATGACAAATGCAAAGAGAATCACACCTAGACACCACATAGTAAGACTTTTGAAAATCACATTTAAAGAGAAGATCTTCAAAAGTAACAAGAAAAAAACATATCCTACTGTCAAAGAAGCAACAATAAGACTGACAATTTTCTTTTCAGAGAAACAATAGAAACCAGAAGACTATTAAGTGACAATTTAAAAGTGCTAAAATAAAATAACTGTCAACCTAGAATTCTGTATTTTGCGAAATCAGATGGTGAAATGATGATAACTTTTCTTTAAATGTTAGAATTTGTCACTAATGGGTTGACACTGGAAAATATTTAAAGTAGACTGTTCGTTGGAAGAAAAATAATTACAAATGACAGCAAAAAAATTCAGAAAATAATAGACATAATTAGAAAGCACATGTTTGTCTAAAATAAAGATAAGTGTTGCAGGAAAATTTCCCAGGTGGCCTTGGTTCAACAAATCTCCTGCCCTTTTCTTGCTTATAGTACCCCAGATTACCCACAGAATGTACTGGGAATGCAATATCTGAGATAGAAAAGAACTGGCTGAAGGAGACCAGGCTTTGTTCTGCTCCATTCCTCCAAAACAGGATGTCTTTCAACAGGTTACCCCAAGTCACAATGCCCTTGGTATAAACCCCAGAGCAGGCTGCCTTCCTGGTACCTCAGTTGCAATGCAAGTGGGGCATGTGCAGATGAGATTCCAGCCACCTTAGAAAGCTTTCCTGAGCCTTAGGGAACCAGCTTGTGATGCATTCTTGGCTTCTGCTGTTCCTTGCTACCTATCTGTAAGTAATAAATTTACTTCATGTAACTTGGTGTGTGTGTGTGTGTGTGTGTGTGTGTGTGTGGAGGGGAGCAGGGGTGGGGTTCTGTCTTACCAGATTCAGACAAGTTGGTAATCAGCCCATGGAACCTGCCTCACAATGATGATGATGATGATGATGATGATGACGATGACAACCATGATGGCAATGATGATGATGTCACATTTTGGGGTTTAAAATATAGAACTATAATATTCATTTCAACAATAGCACAAGAGGCTAGATCTTAAAAGAAGACAAATTGTATAGGAAGTGGTAAAAGTATTAAATGATATTAGATTGTATTAAAGAGTCTGTGTTGTAATTTCCTGGGTAACCATTAATGATTAATAAAATAACAATTTTCAAAAAGTCATTAAAGGGAAAAATGGAATGATTGATGATAACAACAAAGCCCCAGATTGATCCAAATGTAAGAAAGGAAAGAGAAGCAGAACACATAGAAATTGAACGGGAATTTGAAGGGGGAATTTGAAGATAATAGACTTAAACTCAAATATAGCAGTATTTTATTCATTAAAGATGAAAAGATTTTCAATCTTTTGTTAGTTACTACTAAAGCTAGACATAGGCATAGCCTATGAACTAGTAATTGCACTCCCAGTTATATAGCCCACAGAATTGCATATGTACCTGTGCCAAGACAATTACAAGAGCTTTATAGCAGCATTATTTGCTAATAACTGAAAACTGAAAACAATCCAAATATCTATCAACTACCAATCTACTAAAATAGATAAATTGTGTAATATCTTTTCAATACATTACTATAAGTAGAGAAAATTAAATTACTACTAAAGGAATCACTTAACTGAATTACATAAACAAAATGCTATGTGTAAAAAGCAAAACATACAAAAGTATATAATGCATGACTATACTTAATTCAAAAACAGTGAAAACTAATATATGGTTTTAAAATCAGGATAATGGTAGTCCTTGGAAAGATGAAGAGGTATTAAATGAAAAAGTGCCTAGGGTTTTATGGTATGCTGGTAATTGTCTTTTTTTTTTTTTTTTATTGATATTGGTCATTTCTTGAAAATCTATTGAGCCATATACTTATAATTTGTGTACTTTTCTGAATGATGTTACAAGTGAATAAATAAAATAATTTCATGTAAATAGGTAATGAGAGCTATCCATATAAGGTGAATTTTAATATGTGATATTTTATAAGTTAAATAAAATGAATTATGAAAATGTTTAGCCAATATGCAAACCTTATTATTCTGAAAATATTATTTCTTGCTTGTCATCAAAATAATACAAAAATAGATTAAGTCCATTTTTTAGTATAGTCTCAACCCAACAAAACAGATGCGTAACATTCTCTTTATTTTATCCTTTAGCCAGTACTCACTATCTAATCTATGTGTAACTTTAGGTACTTCAAAGAATGTAAATATATAAATGGCATAGTAACACTCTAGTTTATGTGAAGTGTGAATGAGAGAAAAATTTGCTTCCTGGTTAATTTTCTGTTCTAATCTAGCTTACTATCATTGCAAGCATCTCCTCCAAGGATGAGACTTTTTTTAGTCTAGGAAATTATGTCCAAAGCAGTCAGCAAGTTTTGTTCGTTGTTCTTGAGTCATATAATCACTTTTGGAGATGTATAAAAAATGTAAATTGTTTATTTGTTGTATGTAAAATACACTTTACTGGAACAAATCTATCATGATTTCCCCTGTTAATAGCATTTGGGAAGAGCAAATACAACTAAAAATGTGTGGTTTAGAGCTCACATGTCAGGAGAAATATTCTGGAGCACTCTTCATGAACTGCTTAACCAGATTTTGTCTCAAACTTCAGGGGCTGGTGTGAATTTAAGTTCAGGACTAACACCAGAATGATTATTTGATGGTAGCCTGAAGGGGTTCTTCTAAGAGGTTAGAAGAAGCAAGGCTGCATTTCCAGTGCACCATCTTTCACAAGAGATATTAAATTCAAATTATCCTGGGGAAACATTGTCACTTGTTCCACTGCTGATAAATAGAAAAGGTACGTGTGCCATCTCTAAACAATACCCTTTCTAAACTTCAAGGTCAGCTCTGGCCCTTGGTGAGTCTTAAAGTGCTGCTACATCTGCTATAAATCCCCCAAATTATATAATGCATCTCTTTATAGGGTGAGAAAAGCATGTGGGTTTGTAGAGGAGGAAATGTGCTACTCTGAAACTTAAAATCTATTAGAAATTGATTTAAAACTCTTGCCAAATTATTCCTGAGTAAACTGAAATCTGGAACTATGTATTTAGGAAGCTTCGAGGATTAATTTGGAAAAGAATTTCTGTTTTGCTCAAAAAAGTATGTGCTCTCTCAGTCCACACATATACTCCACAATAGTGTTTACATTTCATACCCCAAATTTCTGTCTTATTTCCAATAAGGAAATGAAACAATATTGGTTGACAACTTAGTCTCTGCTGCTTTCAGGTTGCTGGGTCAGTAAGGAGCTCATAAATTTGTGGGAGTTATGAAACAGGAAAAGCAGTATCAGTGTATTCAATATAGAACCAAATGCCAGACAATCAACACTAAGGAAAGCATGGTTAAGGAACATTCCAGGCAGGATAAAGAGTATAACTAAAGATCAAAACATTGAAAAGGTACCTGTTGTATCTGGGAGACAGAAAGGTGAAAACCTGAGGGAGTAGAAGTTATCAGTTTGAGAAATCAGTAGTAAAGTATAATGAAAGCTGATGAAGTGCAGGGGATGGCAACACTTGAATGCCAGAACAAGGATTAGAGATTCACTGTTCACTCATTTCTTTGGACAAGTCTTGCAGCAAAATATTAAACAGACTAATAAGAGATGGAAGGAGCTTGAAACAGATGAGCCAGCTACGACATTTGCTGAGTCAGCCCAGGCATGTGACCTAGAACAGCAATAACAAGAATGAAGAAAACAGAACCGTCGAAACTTCGAGACAAAATGTATACAGCAGGTGAAAGGAAACAGAGGGATAACAGCCAAGTATTTTAAACATGCATATTGTCCTTCATCTGTGTTGTAATAATACTAATATCATTCATAATATCAGTCCAGATTGTTTTAATTCTAATGACTAGTTCAACACATTTGACTGAAAAGAGTTGTTCACATAATTGTCTGTTTACTGATAGTATAAATTACATAGATCAATAGGAAATCTCAAGGGGTGGGACATCAAAGAGCATCTAAAATATTAATTCCAGGCCTTCTATTGAGATAAACTATTTTCAAAAGCTCACATTGTATTTTTTAGCATGTTCTGAAGAGAAAACAACAATCATAAACAATGACAAATGATACTTATGTAGCACTTAGCATGTGCCAATCACTGCGCTGAGCATTTCAATACATTTTTCCATTTTCTCCTTACAAAATCTTTTCCAGGTAACATCTATATTTACCACCAAATTATAAGACATAAAATAGAGGCTAAGAAAGATTATAAAATAAAACTTATTATGTCAAGAAGTTACTACGTGGTAAATCCTAAAGCAACACAACCATTACTCCCTGTTGACAAAACTCTGTCCTTACTATATATATTGCCCTAAAATAATGTTTTTTTTTTTTTGAGAGGGAGTCTCCCTCTGTCACCCAGGCTGGAGTGCAGTGGCACGATCTTGGCTCACTGCAACCTCCGCCTCCAAAGTAATTCTCCTGCCTCAGCCTCCAAAGTAGCTGGGACTACAGGCACACGCAACCACGACCAGCTAATTTTTGTATTCTTAGTAAAAAGGTGGGGTTTCACCATATTGGTCAGGTTGGTCTCAAACTCCTGACCTCAGGTGATCTGCCCACCTCGGCCTCCCAAAGTACTGGGATTACATCACGCCTGGCCTAAAATAATCTTTTATAGCACACTCTGCTTGGTACTAAAGTTGAAAAATCACATCACAAGAGTGAGTTAAGATATCTGGTTTTAAAACTTTGGTCTGTTAATAATGGGTTGTGTGACTTTGGGTAGGTGAATTAATTGTACTGGCTTACAATTTCCCCATATACAAAACAAGAAGATTGGGGTACCATGATTCCGTTAAGCAATAAAATTATATGACTAAACGATATTTACTATATGCCATATTGTTAAGCTTGCAGCACTGAAATAATTTATAATAGACACATTCTTCTTTTGATATTTACAGGAATAATGATTTCTTTTTTTTCCTTATAGTCAGAGAGTTAAGGATCCTGGCTGCTTGCAACCTCAACTTCTGATTACTCAGCTTTGTCGGTGATAATAAATATTGTTTTTGAAGAACATTATTTTGCTCTGCTCGGTCCACATGTTTTATTTTTTTCTAGATTTCATTATGTGGAAGAGCTTTGTATCTTTACTCTCAGCATTAACATTCAATTGTGAATTATTATGCTAGTGATATTATAATGTTAAACTCATTTAATGCATAAATACATTTAGAAAGAACATATTTAGCGTGAATTGCACTGGCACATTACAATTAAGGTTCAATCCTTTCCAGAAAGTTATAACTATGAGTATTGTGCATGTGGAAATTGGGAAACGAGCTTAAATTATTTTTTAAATTTTAAAATCACAGATATGCATGCACACACACATAGAAAATGTATTTTTGCTACTCAACATCTGTTAGTAATCTGGATCACAACTTGCACTTGCTTGAGTTTGACAGTAACTGTTTTCTTAAAATGTTAAGCATAATCTCTATGGATTTGTTCCAAAAGCCAATATCAAATTCATTTAGACAAATTAACGTATAAATAAATTAGTAAGATTAAAGCAAATCTCATGGTATTCAGTTAATAATAATAAAAATAAGAAGTGACACATTGTATATGTACTGACCTAAAAAAATTTAAGTCTTTCCAAAATATCAAGAATAATGAAATTTTATTCTTATCAAACATGAATTGCCAGTGTGGTTCATTATGACACATCACAAGCTGCTGATTCTTCAATTATGTGCAAGTTGGTAGAATTTTTCAAAATCTAACTTAAAACATAGGAAGCAAACTGGCATCAAGTTGAACATACATTTCACTTGTACTAATTCAACTCTGCATTTCAAAAAGATATGAATGGGAATAAAATATCAATTTAAATAGTTGGAAAAATTACTGCCTTTTGGCATAAGCTTAGGCATGAGATGGGAGACACAGATTTGCTATCTCCCAAATGAGTCTTCATCCTCTTGTGCATTTCAGCCTGAGCATCTTACTGGGTTTAACATAATCCTGTTGGTTAAAGGTATATATTTTACAACATGACCCTAAATAGTAGCCAAATAACTTCAACATGTTTTTAACCAAAGCAAAACCAAAAAACATTAATGTGTTCTCCCAATGGCGAAAAAACAACTAGTTTTGTTAAAGTTATTAAAAGACTGTATGTCATCAACATAGTGCTTTCCCAAGGAATTTTCAATGTCAAGTTTGTTAACATATCATTTTTTATTTATTTATTTTGTCTACTGCACTTTATAAAAAAATTAACTACACTATAGTATATTTTAAAATTTTGAACACACCTGTGTATTTCAGTTTACACTTTCTATAGCAGTCTGATCACACATTATCATGGATATTTATTCTCCCAACCTTTACTGCAGTACCACACAACTAAAATGATCTTTTTGATAAATTCTAGAGACAATATCTGTTGTTCTGAAGACACAGCCTCTCCAGGATACAGCTGCCATATTTTCTCCTGTTTAGCTGGAAAAATAAGAAATATGAATCAGATTTTGAGGCAAGGGATTGCAAATTCCCAGCCTGTGCAGACCAGAGAACAATTAATGTGTATAGAGAATGAAAGTACTTGTCTCTCTCCTGCATTTAGTCATTTTGGAGACTTTTGGGAGGCCACTGTATCCACCTGGGCATCAGCAGCTCTGATGAGCAAAATTTCTGCCAGGTCATGTGGTTGGGAGAGAATGACCTCTCCTCTGCTCTCATCCGAAGAGACCTGAAAAACAGAGGTTTCCAGGTCTTTCCACTACTTTCACACTCACCTCATTCCTAATCTTTGCTTCCATGTACAACTGTTTAAAAATTATACAGTTAGGCCACACGTGGTGACTCACACTTGTAATCCAGTACTTTGGGAGGCCAAGGTGGGTGGATCACCTGAGGTCAGGAGTTTGAGACCAGCCTGACCAACACGGTCTCTACTAAAAATCAAAAATCAAAAAATGAGCCAAATGTGGTGTTGCACACCTATAATACCAGCTACTCAGTAGACTGAGGCAGGAGAATCTCTTGAATCTGGGAGGCAGAGGTTGCAGTGAGCCAATATTACACCACTGCACTCCAGCCTGGGAGACAGAGTGAGACACTGTCTCAAACAAACAAAAAAAAAAAAAAAAAAAAAAAAAATCCAATTGGAAATTAAGACTTTTCAAATAATTCATCAATCAAAGAGGAAATCAAAACAAAGTACAGGTTACTTGAAATTAACAAAAATAAAACTATTTCGTACCAAGAGGTAAGACCACGCTGATCTATGTTTGTT
Source organism: Piliocolobus tephrosceles (assembly GCF_002776525.5). Classification (NCBI taxonomy): domain Eukaryota; kingdom Metazoa; phylum Chordata; class Mammalia; order Primates; family Cercopithecidae; genus Piliocolobus; species Piliocolobus tephrosceles. The sequence goes on from NC_045437.1 coordinate 168,981,912, forward strand.
AAGAACCTCAGACTTATTCAGTAATTGGAGATAACAGATACCTCTGGAGGCCAGTAACTACAGCAGAGTTCAAAAGTTAGGACCTTTGAAGTCTTAAACTTGGAACATTCTAACTCTTCTTGGACTCCAAAAGAATTCTAGAAGAAAGTTGATTCTTTCTAGAGAAGTTGATGAAAAGTGTTTTGACTTTGGGATACCAGGTAAAGTTGATAGAGAAAGTGGAATGCATTATGGAAAGTAGATTGAATGGTCTCTTCATACTTAAAGGTGGACTCCAATCAAGCAAGCAAAAATAAGTTTTATGAAATATACGTTTATATGATAATCTATAAACTTTACAGGCTTATATTTTAGTATTAAAGTTATTGGAGCATCAACATGTATAATAATACTTAAATACAGTCACCTTTGATATTTTGCTGACTTTCAGTCATATAAAAACCAGAGCTTTTACACATATTTTGTATTCTGTCAATACAAAAGTATTTTCGTTGACAGAGAAAGATAAAGCATATCTTATGCAGTAGCTTGTTGGCTAGTCTTGTGAATTGTAAGTATTTAGGCATTTGAAATGTAGGCCTCCACTTGTACTTTTGTCACAAGTCTTGCAGATACGAGTAATAGATCTGTTTCTCTTATGCTACTTTTTAGATAAAATCTGCTCAGATAAAGTATAAATATGTGTATTTTGAATAGATCACAGGTCATATTTTAAATGAAGTAAGAGCTTCTCTTAGCACCACTACTATTACCACAACACAACTCAGAATACCAAGTCAATAATAGGCATAATGGATATAATAAAAGTGATATCAGAAGTCAGTGCTTGATCTTTATTTTTATTTAAATTTTTATCTTTAGAGTTTATTCACATCAGTAAGATTTCTCCTGTAATTATAATGCAAGGCAAATCTATTTGAGTTAAAAACATTTCTTCAAAATAAAATTTATATGAACCAAACAATATTGGCAAATGGGCTTTACTGAGTATAGATTTCAAAAATGAGATCTTAATGGTATGTATTGCCCATTAAAACAATTTTCATCTTATACGTGGTGTTTTAAAGAAGCAACTACAATTGTAGGGTAATTTTACCATAATTGTATTATTGGTAGTTTTTTAAGAAGCTGAAGCTACACTAAAAGCTTTATCATGCTCCCTGTGAAAAAGTGTGTTGAAGGAGCCTCATGCATACATAATTTAATGTGTCCATAAAAATAAATTCATAAAAAACCCTATCTTGAAAATCAGAAGAGTCTCATGGACTTCAGTCAAAGAGATTACAGCCTTTCTAAGCCATATGTGGAAGTAACATCTGGTTCATAAATTGATTAGCATTCCCTAGGACATCAGAAATTGCCTATGGTAAGGAGGCCAGTATGCTAGCATCCATGTTCACTAAATGTGTAATGATAAAGCAACTTTACAGATGTCCCACAATACTGATTCTAGAAATTTCATCTACACTTACAATTTAGAAAGGAAACAAATTTTTAAACCACCTTGTTTAGAACTCAACTATTAATAGATATAATAAAAGACACATTTGGTTTATTTCTATCAGCGTTCATTTGTGAGGTAATAATTTGTCTCAGAATTAAGTGACAAAATAAACATCAGTTACAGGACTTGCCTAATCACAGATTCCTTTGTGGAATACAAATACTACTTTATATTTTGGCCATAACTGGATGGCATATTTTTAGTAGCTACTTCATAAATCATACTTTTTCTCTTTAAAATGTTTTGGTCAAACTGGAAGTTTGCATTGTTCCACTGCCTAACTGTAGCACCCCCTGAAAAAGCATGAATTCAAGAGAGCACAGCATAGCTGATGCATGTAAACAATAGCCTTCTCTTTGTATAATATATTGATAGAGAGTAAGTCTCTGCCATAGCTCTGTGCTTAAAGACAGATTGGAAGATGAATAATGGATGCTTGCTTTGGGAGAGATTGCTTCTTAGCAGTACATTTACAAGAAATTCTACAAAATGAATATGACCAATGTATAATTACATATAGCAAATGGAAAGAACTGCTAGAATAAAGCCACGTATAGGAATATGTCTCATGTTTGAAATAGTGAAAAGCAACGCGAAGTTCAATGTAAACATCTCATATTTCTGGTGAATCTGATTTAATTTAGTTTAATTTTTAATATTTAGAAAGTGCGTGTTTACTTCTCCACCAGTTTGCTAAAAGTTGAAGAAAAATGAGTGCTATCCTTGTGTAAATGTGCACACACTTTTTATTCTGTCAACAGGAGGCTTATTCTAGTATTCCTGTAAACTACTGATAGTCTCTTTAATCTTGGTATTGTTTAGTTAAAGGAATAACAGATGGTTAAAATTTTATGTATACAGTTGTTGCTAGCTACAACATTGCTTCCTTGGAAAAACTAAAGAATGTACTTGTATACTTGGATAAAAGCACATAAATGTTTAAACACAAAACAAAACAAACCAATCTTGGTTTGAATGTACTTTTTGATGTAACAAAAATAAAATGAACAAATATCACCTATAAATGATAGCTCAGGCCACCCTCATGAACTTTGCCTGAGGAGAGCTTGTGCCTTTGGCATGAAAGATGTGGCTACACGGTGAGAAGACTTTGGTTGGTAGATAAATAGTGTTGCCTTAAATAACCTGCTAGACTCGGGAACTGAAGCCAGGGACAGAACACCACAGTCAATCCTGTGAGTCATTCTGTAAGAGGAAAATATTGCAGAGAAGTATAGATGTTATCTAAAAATAAGTGGGGATGATAGAAAAAGAAAAGTTAGTGAGTATAGAAAATGTAGTGCCATTTAAAGAAAATATTTGTATATAGAGCACGTGTATGCATATTCATGTTTATGTCTGTGGATATGTGTGCTTGGTTTGTGTGAGTCTGTCAGGTGTGTGTTAGATGTGTTTTCTGTGAATTATCTTTCCTAGTGTAAAAAACATATTGGGGATATGTGAGTATGCTGCCTTGTAGTAATATCATATAAATCGTAATGTTTAAGTATGTATGTTTAAAGCTATTCCTTGTGACAGTATGATATTGCCATCTGGAAATGAATGTATTTCAAGACTTATTTATAAAGAAAACAGAAGCCTCGTTATCTTTTCAGAAGTCAATGTATGTATCTGCTAGAATTTTCTCATTTGTACCCAGTGAAATTATACATGCTCTCTACAAACATCTGGGATTTTTTTTTTCTTCCATTTATTTCATTTCTACGGGGAAAAAAAAAAAAAGGATTTTGTTCAAAGTTTTCTTTTTCGGGCAGGCATTTTCTTAGAATGGACATGAATTTTTTCAATTAAAGTGCATGTAATAAAGTATGTGCAAAAAAAGACCTGAGTAAATGTATTGCTTCCAAGAAAGAAAGAGAAATGAACTTATGGTTGCGCAATTTGGAAGGCAGAACCTGGGTTAGAGCCGCATAATAGAGAAGAGTGTCAGAGAAGCATTTTGGGAAGAAGTGTAAAAAGGCCAGACTGCTGGGCACCATACAAAAAAAAAAGGAATTAACAGACCAAAATGTCTGGGGCAGGTAGGAGGAAAAAGGAATTTAGGGGAAATAAAAGGTCTCATACAATTTTTAGGTTGATACACACACTGTATCAGGCTGTTCTTACATTGCTGTAAAGAAATACCTGAGACTGGGTAATTTATAAGAAAATATGTTTAATTGGCTCACAGTTCTGCAGGCTATACAGGAAGCATAGTAGCAGATCCTTATGGTGAGACCTCAGGAAGCTTCCAGTCATGACAGATGGTGAAGGGAGAGCAGGCACATCTTATGGTGAAAGCAGGAACAAGAGAGAGAGAGAGGAGAGGAGCCACACACTTTTAAATGACCAGATCTCCCGAGAACTCACTCACTATTGCAAGTACAGTACCAAGAAGATGGTACTAAAACAATCATGAGAAATTCGCTCCCTCCAGGCCCCATCTCCAACACTGGGAACGACTATTCCACATGTGATTTGGCTGGGGACACGTGTGCGTGTATGTGTGTGGGTATTCACTCATATATATATACACACACTGGTTCTAAATTTGGAATATGGATTTATAGAAGATGAAAGGCAGAAAAAAACAATAAGATAGCAGATATTCAGAGTACATATGTTCTATGATACTATTTAATACACTCTATCCTAAATGAACTTGAATTTAGTAGAAGAGAATTATAAAAAGCGAGGGGGTTCTTTTAATACACTGGTGGATCACCTAAAGTCAGGAGTTTGAGACCAGCCTGGCCAACATGGTGGAACCCCATCTCTACTAAAAATACAAAAATAATTAGCCGGATGGGTGGTACATGCCTGTAATCCCAGCTAGTGGGGAGGCTAAGTTAGGAGAATCACTTGAACCCAGGAGGTGGAGGCTGCAGTGAGCCAAGACGAGATCACCCCATTGTATTCCAGCCTGGGTAACAAGAGTGAAACTCTTGTCTCAGAAAAAAAAAAAAAAAAGTTGACTATTCAGTCCTGTACTGGGAAGTAAATCCTTTTTTTTTGACTTCAGGCTGGAGTGCAGTGGTGCAATCTTGGTTCACTGCAACCTCCCCCTCCCAGGTTCAAGCAATTCTCCTGCCTCAGCCTCCTGAGTAGCTGGAATTACAGGTGCCCGCCACCATACTTGGCTATTTTTTTCTATTTTTAGTAGAGATGAGGTTTCACCATGTTGGACAGGCTGGTCTCGAACTCCTGACCTAAGGTGAAATCCTCTTTTATATCTACCTGTTATTCATTCTAACAAGAGGTATGTGGATGAATTCAACCTAGATATGTGGGAAAAAATTAAGACTGAAACATTATTAAATTACATTGCATTCCAAATTGCAACAAGACACAGCTTTTGATTAGACAATTTTGAATATTGTTTCACAGGTGTTAACCAGAGTTTTAAAAAATTTGACACTATTGAAATTTTGGACCATATTTCTTATTCAAATATTGGATCATATTCATTGTATGGGTTTGTCCTATACATTGTAATGTGCAGCGGCATCCCTGTCCTCCACCCAACAACCCCAAGGCATGACAATCAAAATGTATGTCTTAAGATATTGCCCAATGTCCCTGGGCTAGAGAGTAAAATTATCCCTAAAATTGATAGCCACTGGTTTAAACTAAGTAAATTCAAACTCAGCACCAACATTTTTGGAAAGAGAATTTTACCAGAAAAAAATTCAACTTTAGTGCCTATTGTTCCAAGGTAAAAATAATGTCTTCTAAATAGTCACTAAACAGTTTCAGTAATGTCAAATTTTCCAGTGTGCAATTGAAATTCGTGTGTTTCTATGTACCATAAAGTAATTGATACACATGAATCCTAATGCAGTAGGTCATACTACAATATTTGGGGCAAAGAGTAGCTTGAATACTGTTTGAATAACAACTATGTTGGGTATCTAATTAAGATGTCACCATCTATCCACACCTTCAATATATTACCTGTGTTCAAAAGACGTGCTAATCATAAGTAAAATATTAAAAGAGAAAACCAGAAACGAAACTAGAATCAGACATAAGATAAAAATTTTTTGTAGTTTCCAAAGACAGAAGAGAAACTCAAAGCAGAGAATGGAGCTGTACTCACAGATTCATCCCCATAAATTGCTGGAATCCGGGTGGAGAATCAAGAAAGAATGGTTGGAAGGTAAAAGTGATAAGGGAGATTGAGGTTTGGCTCACTGAGGGAAGTCAGTGGTTAGATTAGTATCTTTCTGATCAACAAGCTTTAAAAAAAAAATAGCCATTGTGAAACTCTGCCCGAGGCTTCAATTTATGTGTAGAGAGAAACTTCTTCCCTTTCATTTCAGACATTCCTTGTGAGATGATTTTATTTCTTCCTGAAGTTTATCTTGTAGAAGAGAGCTTCCCAGTTGGGGTGTCATGAATGACTCACAGATGTACACGAGATACTGATATCCTCAGCCCTTAGCATAGATGGTGGAGACTAGAATAGGGGGAGCCTTGGGGCTGATCTCTGGCCATGAGTAACCTCACCTACTTAAGCCAATGCACTACAAAAATACTATCATTTTATATGTGTGCTGTGATTTGAAAATGTTTAGGAGTCAAAGTATTAGTACTTCCCTTTATAAGGGTCTGTATTATTTTGCTAGGGCTGCCACAACAAAATACTAACACAGGGTGAATTAACAGAAATTTATTTCCCACAGTTCTGGGAACTATAAGTTCAAGACCACGGTGTTAGTAGGTTTGGTTTCCTCTGAAATCTCTCTCCTGGTTTGCAGATGGCCATCTTTTTTGTTGTGTCTTCCCATGGTCTTCTCTGTGTCTATTTCTGGTGTCCATTTTGTGTCCATATTTCCATTCTTTTCTTTTTTCTTTTTTCTATTTTTTTGAGACAGAGTCTCACCCTACAACCCAGGCTAGAGAACAGTGGCACGATCTCAGCTCACTACAACCTCTGCCTCCTGGGTTCAAGTGATTCTCCTGCCTCAGCCTCCTGAGTAGCTAGGATTAAAGACATGTGCCACCACGCCCAGCTAATTTTTGTATTTTTAGTAGAGACGGGGTTTCACTATGTGTGCCAGGTTGGTCTAGAACTCCCGACCTCAGGAGATCCGCCTGCTTTGGCCTCCCAAAGTGCTGGGCAGACTTCCACTTTTTATAAGGACTCCAGTCAAACTGTATTAGGGCCCATCCTAATGGCCTCAGTTTAATGTAATCACTTCTTTAAAAGCCCTATCTCCAAATACAGTCACATTCAGAGGTACTAAGGATTAAAGCTTTAACATGAATTTGGGAGAAACACAATTCAGCTATAACTGGATCTACTGTTGGTAAACCCCGTTAGTATTTTATCTGAAAATATCTTTATTTCACCCTCAATATTAAATGATAATTCAACTGGATACGGAATTGTCAGCTGGAGTTTTAGTCTTCACTAATGATGAACTAAGAAATTCGTATAAATCTTCACGCAAGTTACAATTTTTTAAAAAAGGAGAGAAAAGAAAAACCTGCACATAAAGGCACTGCAGAACTAGTAAGGAAGTGGAGATACATGGGGCCAAGATCTAGGAGAAGGAGCTCTAGAAAGATGACTTTGATGCTCCGCTGTAAGCATTTGACAATTCTAAAAGGGGTGGCTGAGATGCGGAGAAGCTGAGCAGTGATTTCCACGGGCTTACAGGCAAGTGATACAACACGAAGTGAAAAGCCTAATAAAGAAGACAGTGCCTGGTAAAGCCTCTCTCGAGATCTGGGGTTAGAAAAACCCAAAAGTAATTGAAATTTGACCTTTGAAGAGACTGAAGCCCAGCTTTAAGTCACTTCATTCTATGATTGGTTTATAGTAATTTGGCATTGCTAATGCCACTCAGTGTCTCTTCTGCCCCGAAAGAGGAAAAATGAATCAGATTTGGAGGAAGATACCGTCATTGCAGATTTCAAATCATCTTTCATATACATATATATTATCTAGCATATATACAAACATATATAGAGAGAGAATCTAGTATACATTTTTAAATGACTAGACATTTGAAGATAACAAACAACGTGAACAAAATTCATAAGAAATAAAAGGTAATAGAACAGATTGCAAGGGTTTCCAGATAATACAGTTATTAGATACACATTTTAAAGTAATTATTATTCTGCTCAAGAAAATAAAACGATAACATATTTAAGGACTGAACATTTTAAATGATCTAACAATTTTTGAAAATAAAAATACATAATGAGTTAATTGACCATTTCATAAATATATTTACTAGTAGATTTTACATAAAAAAGGAATTAATGAGTTGGAATGGGTCAGAGAAAATATGTTAAATAAGCACAGAGGAAAACGTTAAAATGTGAAATACTGAAAGAATGTAAAGCTTCAATCAAAAATATGCATAGGAATTCCAAAGGAGAAAAGACAGAACATAAAATAAAAAGCAATAGTTGAATAAATAATAGCTGACAATTACCCAAAACTGATTTTAAAAATCCAAAATCTGATTTAAGAATTCTCAGGCAAGCCGGGCGCGGTGGCTCAAGCCTGTAATCCCAGCACTTTGGGAGGCCGAGGCGGGCGGATCACGAGGTCAGGAGATCAAGACCATCCTGGCTAACACAGTGAAACCCCGTCTCTACTAAGAAATACAAAAAAATTAGCCGGGCGAGGTGGCGGGCGCCTGTAGTCCCAGCTTCTAGGGAGGCTGAGGCAGGAGAATGGCGTGAACCCAGGAGGCGGCGGAGCTTGCAGTGAGCCGAGATTGTGCCACTGCACTCCAGCCTGGGTGACAGAGCGAGACTCCGTCTCAAAAAAAAAAAAAAAAAAAAAAAAAAGAATTCTCAGGCAAGATAAATATAAACAAAACTGAAACTAAACACATAGTTATAAAACTACCGCAAATCAAAGACAAAGACAAAATCTTATATGTAGGCAGAAAGAGAAGAAAAATTACTTTGAAAAGAACATCAAAAGAAGGTTAATTTGCAACAAACACATTGGGAGTCAAAAGGCAATATTATATCCTTTTGGGTCCTTTGGGGCTCTTTGTGGGGAAGAGGCAGGGGTTGGGAGATTGCTAACGAATGTTATCACCACAAAAATATCAATCAAAAATGGAAGAGAAATGTTTTGGAACAAGATAGAGGTGGTGGCTGCACAACATTTTGAATGTACTAAAAGCTACTGAGTTGTTCATGTTTAAATGGTGAATCTCAGCCAGTCACAGTGGCTCACACCTGTAATCCCAGCACTTTGGGAGGCCTACGTGGGTGGGTCACTTGAGGTCAGGAGTTTGAGACCAGCCTGGCCAACATGACGAAACCCTGTCTCTATTAAAAATCAAAAAATGACCCAGGCATGATGGCGCTTATCTGTAATCCCAGCTGCTGAGGAGGTTGAGGCAGGAAAATTGTTTGAACCCTGGAGGTGGAGGTTGTAGTGAACCAAGATGGTACCACTGCACTCCAGCCTGAGCTACAGAATGAGACCCTGTCTCAAAAGAAATAAAAAATAAAAATAAAATGCAGAATTTTATGTTATGTTTATTTCACCTTAAAAGAATAAAACGAAGTTAAAATAAACCTCCAATAATTAAAATTAGAGAGGTTTCATTGTCAGTAAATTCATATTAAAATTATTTAATTATCTTAAAAGAGTCAGTAATAATACCTGTAAAGATTCAATGACCGTTCATGATATAATCTTCCAGCACACTAGCAAGAAACGTCCCTAAAGTACAGTAACATCATGCTAAATAAGAAAATGTTGAAAGCTTTCCCTCTGAGTGTGATAAGGAAACATCATTGTAATAGAGGTTACTGTCAAATAAATTCAAGAACAGAATATAATTATAATTGTACACAGACTTTTAGTTGAATTTTTTTAATTTTTGAAAGCAAGTCTCAAATTATAGGCACTAGAGAAACGTATGAAGTTTTTATGTTCATTAGTAAAAATAATTAATAACATATCAAAGGGCTTATATCTACTTTGAAGATATATAATTGAAAAAAGATAGTATATGTGAAAGTAGACTTTTGGACCTAATGGGGAGGAAAATGATAGGTAATCTTCTTTCATTAGTATACACACAAAATTGTTTATAAAGAGGCAAACCTCTTCTGCATTGTATATATTTTTCTGACAGACTTAACAAGTAGATAAAATTATGTGATATAAGATTTATATCATGTAATTTATATATTAATACCAGATTTATACTGGTATCAATTTTGGAAAAGAGAGGGGAAGCTACTGAAATTAGGTTTTAATTTTTCTTAGTTTTTAATTTGTTAATCTAATCTTTAAAAATTTTACATACAAAAGCCAAACCAATAATATCATTTTAATGAGAAGACATGTTTCTTTTGGAAGCATATGGAGTATGAAAGCAGTTGCTTTATGTGATTCCCCTTTATTTATTCTTAATGAAAGCCTAATTAGATGTTCAAATTTGTATCAAGCTCAAGGTGATAACTCTTGGACATTAGAAAATTTTTAATCATTAATAAGTCATGCCACTATAAAGACACATGCAAACGTATTCACAATAGCAAAGACTTGGAACCAGCCCAAATGTCCATCAGTGACAGACTGGATTAAGAAAATGTGGCACATATACACCATGGAATACTATGCACTCATAAAAAAGGATGAGTTAGTGTCCTTTGTAGGGACATGGATGCAGCTGGAAACCATCATTCTCAGCAAACTATTGCAAGAACAGAAAACCAAATACCGCATGTTCTCACTCATAGGTGGGAATTGAACAATGAGATCACTTGGACACAGGAAGGGGAGCATCACACTCCGGGTCCTATTATGGGGAGGGGGTGGTGGGGAGGGATAGCATTAGGAGATCTACCTAATGTAAATGACGAGTTAATGGGTGCAGCACACCAACATGGCACAAGTATACATATGTAACAAACCTGCACGTTGTGCACAAGTACCCTAGAACTTAAAGTATAATTAAAAAAATAAATAAAGTATACATTTTCATTTATCATTAAAAAAATTTAAAAAATTTTTAAGTTTTTAAATATTAAAACACATAAGAAATCCAGGCCGGGCGCGGTGGCTCAAGCCTATAATCCCAGCACTTTGGGAGGCCGAGACGGCGGATCACGGGGTCAGCAGATCGAGTCCATCCTGGCTAACACGGTGAAACCCCGTCTCTACTAAAATATACAAAAAACTAGCCGGGCGAGGTGGCAGGCGCCTGTAGTCCCAGCTACTCGGGAGGCTGAGGCAGGAGAATGGCAGGAACCCGGGAGGCAGAGCTTGCAGTGAGCTGAGATCCGGCCACTGCACTCCAGCCCGGGCGACAGAGCGAGACTCCATCTCAAAAAAAAAAAAAAAAAAAGAAAGAAATCCATCCAAAATAACTGTATACATCAGGAGTGAGGATTTATGAAAATGAGTATACCCAGACCGACCAGTAACTTTCATGCCTTCACTTCTCCATCTCCCTTGGAATTGCATGTGAGGAGGTAATATTCTTACACTAATGCTTCTTTCAAGATTGTAGAGGGGAATTTGGGACCAGAGAAGTTTCTTCATAGTACAGCAGCAAATGATATTCTTGGGACCTCTTTTGTGGATTTATATTTTTCTCTTTCTCCAAAATCACTTGAAGGGACAAAAATTATATCCAAACATGAGCTCAGAAGTCAAAAATAGGTACACATATGAGAAGTACAATTCTTATAAAACAGGAGCCACAAAATAGACAAACACCATATGTGATGCAAAATGTATACAAAAAAATGGTCAAGAGCTTTTCATAAAAATAATAAATATCCTAAATCATATTAGAAAATATACAGTAATACACTTATGATATATTATAGTAGCAACATGTGAAGTCAAGATCCCATCCAGAATAACTGTAAAAGATGTGGAGAAGTATAGTTTTGAGCTTTCCATTGTTGCTGTACTCCAAAGCAGGCCAGAAGGTGTAGAAAATAGGTATTGAATGAGTTCATTTGTAGTGTTTACTATTTAAAAAATCAGCTGCAGAGTAGATAAATAATTGCTGGTGTAGTCATATGCTACATTACTATAGAGTATGGAAATAAATTATGTATTCACACATCAAATGGATTAATCTTCAGAATAGAAGGGTAAAAGAAAAAAGCAAGTCAGTAGATTTGATATGATAAAATTTTTATAAAGTTCAAAACCATGAGAAAGGAAACAACATTCTGTTTAGGGATACACCTGTATGTGGTAAAAATATTTATTTATTTATTTATTTTTAATTTTTAATTTTTTTTTGAGACGGAGTCTCGCTCTGCCGCCCAGGCTGGAGTGCAGTGGCCGGATCTCAGCTCACCGCAAGCTCCGCCTCCCGGGTTTACGCCATTCTCCTGCCTCAGCCTCCCGAGTAGCTGGGACTACAGGCGCTGCCACCTCGCCTGGCTAGTAGTAAAAATATTTATAAAAAGTAATTGAATAATAATAGGCTTTGAATATTTACCTCTGTGAATAAGGAAAGAGAATGGGATCTGGAATGGGCCTTCAGAAGCCTCAAAATTTTAGTAGATTTCTGGTATTTTTCCCCTAAGGTAGATAGTGAGTAAAGGGGTGTTTGTTTTGTTATTATTTATATTTGAATCATATGCTAAATATGTTATTTTGTATATATTCGATTTTCATAGAAAAATTCTGAAAATGAAAAGAAAAAGTAAAAAATCAGTCATCATAACTAGAAGAAAATTAGTATGTAAATTTTTAAATTACTGAAGAAGTGGGGAAGCTCAAAGAAGTCACTCAATCTAGCAAATTCAGGAGAACAAATTTGAAGAATAAATAGATGAATAATACAATCTCAGCAAGCGGAAAGGGAAAGTGCACACTTGGAAAAGGGAACAGCTATCTAGGGAATGGCAAAGAAACTGGTGGTTTTGCTCCAGAGGAGAGATAACCAAATATGTGAGGTTAGCCTAAAAATGTAGGCGACAGCCCAAAGGAACCTCATTGTCTGCTTAATGAGTTTGTGAGGTTATTTTTGTTCCATATGTAAAAAGCACTGGAAATCTGTTAAAGACTTTTAGATAAATAGTGTATCCTCAATACATCATGTTGGAAAGCTAAGCTGTTTGTCCTGAAGAAGATGAATTGCTAAGAACAGATAAGAAATAGACAGCAGAGTAAAGGTCTTGAAATCATCAAAGCAATGCTTGACTGTTACTTTTTGGCATTTAATGCAAGCATTGATTTTTGGTCTTTATGCTTAGACCTAGTAAAGAAAGTGCATTTCTGCAGTGTGACTTGTGGTGTACCTTTGCTTCATGGATACAGGCAGTTGGTCTGCATTTTATATGCTTGTAGTCCAAATGTTTACTGCAGTAAACAAACATTATTGGTTCCTTTCCCCCAGAAAGCACAGTGAAAAAAGGTTAAGATAAATAAACAAAACAAAAGTCAGGTAAGGAAAAAAAAAAAAAAAAAAGGAAGGTAAAGAGGGAGGGAGAGAGATAACACAGTAAAGAGGGCATAAACAGCGGGCTGGGGACCAGAAAACCAAGTTCAGAGAAGGTCGCTGGCCTTAAGCAAAGCATTTAACCTTTCTTGCCTTCAGTTTTCTCATCTGTTAAAAAAAGGAGTTCAGCTAGATGACCCAAAGTCCCTCCAGATAAGTGCGTGGCATTATTCTACTACATTTTATGATTCCATTACACAGTTTACAGTCATTCTTAGAGAGTTTTCTTTGAAGATACTGAAGCAAGAATTCAAAAATGTTAAAACTGTATTACATAATTTTATATACATATTGACATAAATTTATTTAATTTCAGAGTTTTACATTTTTTCAAGAGCTTAATTTGTATTTGGGAACAAAATGAGGACATTAATGACAGTGCTCCAGCCTCCTAGCAAATTGTTATTACTTTGTTGATAGAGAGCAAGAGGAGAACTCTAGTGACCTGCCCAGGACTGCTCATTATCACATGTTGTTTACAAAACCAGAATTTAATTATCTTTTTGCCTTTGCTGTTTTAAAATGATGGTATTCTCAGCAACATCTGCAGAGCTTTTAATTCTGTAAAGATTTGCGTTCTTAAGGTACCCAACCCTTGATCCCTAATAAGTATTCCAGAAAGAATAATTGTCCTAAAAAGCAGCAGAGCAATTAGAAGATTTGATGGTTAAGAAATTCAAATTAATCAAATGAATACCATTAATAAGCTAATAATGGAATTACTATTATAGTGATCACAATTATAAAGGATAGGGGAACAAAGTCATAGAAAGTCAGTATCAAGTAGATTAACTTATTTTTTTCTTTTCATTTCAACTCGGAAGCAGAGAAAAATATTGGTTGTCTGGTCTAATGTGTCTTTGTTCATATATTTATATTTCCTTACTGTAGTGTCTTTACTGTAGTATCTTTTCTACTGGTGACTCACTAATAAATTTGCATAGGTAAAAAAATGCTAATAAAGTAAATCAGCAAGTGTGATTTAAGACAGCAAATACTTGGAGGAGTTTATTTGTATCAAAAATTTTGCTTAAAAATTTTGGTACATTAGTACAATTAATTCTTAAACTGATGACAAAGATCTTCTCCTTGACCAAACTCTAGCCAGCCTCCTCTGAACATTTTCTTGACTAGGCCTCAATCTTGGCCTATAAAAACTTGATCAAAACACTAACATAGTTTCCAGTAGTGAGGTCACTTTCCTAGGATGACCCTAGCCCCGCTTAAAGGGCCTACGTGTCACTCCTTTGGGACCCACCAGAGTACTCGAAATGCACTCCCAGATTACAAAGCATTCATTCTTTTAAACGTCTCATCTTTTTCTCTTACAATAGCAGTAAGAAGTAAATTATGAGATCCCATTTTAATTATCACCATTTTAAAAATTAATTTCAAGACTATTCGGGGAAAAAATAAACCTTTACTATTGTCCTAAATTCCTCAGTTTCTCTTTTTTCTACTCAAAATTTTCACATTCAATTTTTAAATACTAAAAGAATTCTCACACGCAGCCATCTTTTTAAAGCTATAGTCACGTGGATGGGTGATTTCTGTTGCAGAACAGCATTTTAGTTAGAATCCCTCAGCTACAAATTAATGAATACTTAACTAAGGTTGTTTAAACAATAATTATATTATTTATTCCACACAAAAAGTTAAAAATATACTTTTATTTAGCAGTCCGTTAGAAACTAGATTTTTTCCGATTTCTGTTGTGCCCTTATCAGTTGTTGGTAAAGGTTTTTCTTGGCACAAAATGGCAGTTGCAGTACCAACCACCATATTCTTAAGCGATAGCACCCCAGGCAAAGAAATGAGTGATGGCATAAAGGCCTTTACTATATGCTGTTCTTTTATCATAAGTTAAACCTTCACAAAAAAAAAAAAAAAAAAAAAAAAAAAGGCACTCCAACCAAGACTCCTGTTTTAGCTAAAATGCGATTCCAAAATTTTTGGCAAATAATGGGAGTATGATTGGCACAGACGAACACAACTTATTCCCCAGAGCTAGAGATGGTTGCCACTCAAACATTAAAATGTTTCAACTTAGAAATATGGAGAAATGGCTATTCCCTGGACTAACAACAATCACCATCAAAAGAAACTTTTCTCAATGTTGTGCAAACTGGGGCTGTTTTTAGTCCCCATTTGCCTTTCACTAGGACTTGGAACAAATTTTATAAAATTCTATGATAATATGGATTAAGGAACGGTTTTACTGAGAAAAGGAGCAATATAAAACATAAAAGCTGAGTTTGTAAGGTAGGAGAAGGTAAATATTCTGCATTCTCTAATTTTTCCACAAAATGATATGTTGGAGCCTGGAATAAATTACAAGTTTCTACTTCAGTGAAGAGAAACCATTACCCCATAACTCTTTATTCTTATACTTAGTTAAAAGATGCACAGGGTCCATGAACAACAGGACTTGTGTGTCCACTTTTTACAGGAGTTTTATGGGGATGACATAAAGACAATGTCACCTGAAGAATAATGGGTCTTATAAAAACTTGTAATCTATTTGTCAACAGGAGGCCATTGCTCCTATGGAAACTTGCAGCCCTTCCAATAGAAAAGTTGAGCAGAACTGTTACAGTCAGCTCATTTTTCAGGCAATTCAGAATGACAATATATAATCATTTTCAGAACATTCTTCCCCATGGTCTTATCAGATATGAATTTTTCCAACATGAGAACTGGACTGTCTGGATACTGAATAGGAAGAGAATGAGAGTGGTATTACTTTTTATTTCTTCATCCTATTCTCCCATTCCCTGTTTGACTCTGAGATCCAATTAATTTGAGTTCATCTTAGTTAATCCAGGTTGCCATAATATAGCATATATACAGTCACACAGCACACACAGTCAGTCATCCCTCAGTATACCTGGGGGATTGGTTCCAGGACACTCCCACTATCTCCCCTGGTATACCTTGTATACTCAAGCTCTGCAGTTAGTCAACCCTGCAGAACACACATATATAAAAGTTGGGCCCTCAATATATGGGGGTTTTGCATCCCACCAATAATGTATTTTTTAATCTACTTTAGTTGAAAAAAATCCAAATATAAGTGGACCTGCATAGCTCAAACCCATGTTGTTCAAGGGTCAACTGCTTAAGGAGGCTAGAAAGTCCAAGGTCAAGGTGCCTGTTGATTAACTTCCTGGTAAAGGCTCTCTTTCTAGTTTGCAGACAAGCATGTTACTGTATCCTCACACAGAGGAGAAAGAGAACATCTCCTGTTTTTATTATAAGACCACCAATCGCTTAATGAGGGCTCCACCTTCATGATCTAATTACCTCCCAAAAGCCCCACCTCCGAATAGAATCATGTTGGAGATTAGGGACTCCACATACGAATTTTGGGAGGACCCAAACATTGATTCCATTGCAGAATTTATTCTTCTCCTTGGGAGTGAGTCAGATTATCTATTTTTTGTTTTGTTTTGTTGTGCTATTGTTGCTTAATAAGTTCTGTGAGGATAGAAAAGTTGAATTTTGTCACCACCATTAGTGACCTCAAAGGACAGGTGAGCATGGGTTAAGTACCACCAAAGGCAAAGCCTGTGTCTCTCTTGGCTCATTTAAACATAACCTGCCATTTTCTCACTAAGGTCAAGGTAGTAAAAGAACAAGGATTATTATTTCTTCTTGCCCCTTACTCACAGATTTGTGACCCTGCAAAGGGTCCAGAGCCTTCAGTACATTAACCAGCAGGAATCATTGATAAGGTTTGTCTGTGTCACCATCCAAAACTCATCTTCAATTGTATTTCCTGTAATCCCCACATATCACGGGGGGACCTGGTGAGAGGTAATTGAATCATGGGGGTGGTTTCCCCAGCGCTATTCTCATGATAGTAAGTTCTCACAAGATCTGATGGTTTTATAAGGGCCTTCCCCTTTATTCAGCTTTCATTCTTCTCTTTCCTGCCATCATGTGAATAAGGACATGTTTTCTTCCCCTTCCGCCATTATTGTAAGTTTCCTGAGGCCTCCCCAGCCATGTAGAACTACAAGTCAATTAAACCTCTTTATTTTATAATTACCCAGTCTCGGGCAGTTCTTTATAGCAGTGTGAAAGCAGACTAATACAATCATTAACTCAATCCATCTCAAAGTACCAGCTGTTGGTAATCTCAGGAATGCAGGGGTGGAAAGGGCATGACACATTTTCTCCCCATCATAAGAGTCATAGTCAATACTCCTGTAAGAATACACAGGCTAAGAAAAAAAGTATAACAAATTTATTTAAAATTTGATGTGCCATGGAAACCTTCACAATGAGGACCCAAAGATACAAACAAAACTATCCATTTTTATGCTTAGCTTTGATGAAGAATGGACAGCTATGTAGAAAGATGAATTTGATTGGACAAAAGGGTGTAATCTAATGCTAGTAGACTGAATTGGGAAACCCAGAAAGGATGTCAGTTTAAATTCTTCTTGACCCCTCTGTATAACATTCCTTTCTCCTGGGAATAGGGTAGGACCCATCTGGAACAAGGGTCTCATGACTTATTATCAGGCAAGAGTAGGTCAGAGAATTTCTTTATAGAAAGTTGCTAGATAGGCAGAAGATTAATAATACTAGTTTGTATGACTGACTTTGGAGAAAATGGGTTGCAGTTTCTATGACTTGACTTGAATAAAAGGAATTCTGGTTTCTATAACTGACTTTGGGGGAAGATGAGGGGAAAGAGGCAGGAGGGCACAAGAAGGTCAAAGAGACCTTGGTTCTGAGGCTGCTTCTGAGGTTTTCCAACATCCTTTCATTCATCACATTTAACATGCCAAGGGGCCACGCTTTGGGGTATTATTTTCTGAGCCCCAACAGGATCCACGGCTACTTACACAGAGGATGATTTCTGAAGTCGTAATTACTAACGTGGTGTCAAGCATGGATGACACTGCTGTCTGTGTTGGTCAGAGCAGTGGTCATCACCTCTATTCCCTTAGGCAGTGTCAGTGTTGATGAAGATTCCAGCTCCTGAGGTGCCGATGGCCACATGGAGGTGATAAATATCAAGGTTCAGGTGCTAATTTATACACAAAAACCAATGACCCCTTTTCTACACAAATTCTACAAATATCTGTCATGACTTAAGTACTAAGCCTTTTTATTTCCTATTCCACCATCTTAAGGTTTTTGTCATAATGGATGTAAAATAATGAGTAAATTGCCCTTTACTATCATTGTAATACTCTCTATATATCAATGACCTGTCTGCTTCAACCAACTTCCCTTATAATCAATTCTTTATTAGAAGTTTCCTTGTTGCCTGACATAAATACGTAAATCGCTGCCTTAAATCACTAGTCTTCCAAATATGCCTGAACGGTAGGATGAACACAACATAGGCTCAATTTAATGTCCTCCCTCTTTCCACCTCCCAACATTAGAATCTGGAATCATTATCCCTTTCTATATTCACTATTTGTATCTGTTTCCCTGTGAGGACTGTCAGTGAAGATCCTTAAAAGTAAATAAGCTTAAGTGATTATTTCTAAGAACATCAAATACAAAAATGACTTTAATGCTCCCCTACATGTATTTCTTGCATTGCTTAAATGTTTTTAAATAGTAATTCCTGTTTTTATAGTTTAAAAAATATTGAAGATAAACAAAAAACACGAAGATCAACTATCTAGAAATAAAGAGAAAAACAATGTTTACAAAATAGGCAGTTCAATAATAGCTACTGAGATAAAGGAGGCTGAATGTTGGAACTAAACAGAGATTCTTCCTAAGTGATCTGAGCAGAGGTCTGTGGTCAGTTGACAGAAGTGCCCCTGTGCATTCTGTTACAGCTCCTTCCCCACTTCCTCCACCTTTTAATATACTTTTCAAACCAAAGTCTCTACCTTGTGTGACTAGTATCTCAATTCTGTCCCTGTATTCTGTTTTTATTTTTTATTATTTTTATTTTGTATTTTTTGAGACAGAGCCTCACTCTGTCATCCAGGCTGGAGTGTAGTAGTATGATCTCAGCTCACTTCAATGACCACTTCCCAGGTTCAAGAAGTTCTTCTGCCTCAGCCTCCCCAGTAGCTGGGATTACAGATGCTTGCCACCATGCCCGGCTAATTTTTGTATTTTTAATACACACAGGGTTTCACCATATTTGCCAGGCTGGTCTCAAACTCCTGACTTCAGGCCATCTACCCACCTCACCTCCCAAAGTACTGGGATTACAGGTGTGAGCCACTGCACCTGGCCCCTGTGTTCTACTTTTTACCTGTATCTGTATGAACCCTGAAACCATATATACAATGAAGAGAATGTAGTATTCCAACCTCATGTGAAACTATAATTAAATATCATTTTCTGGAACAATATGTTCAGAGAACCTGAACAAGATTAATTCACACACACACATGCACACACACACAAATCACAGAATGGCAAATTGACCTGAGTTTTCTGCCTTCCACTGAAATCGCTTTTGCCCTTGCCAATTTGAAAAACATTACTAAAGAAAATGAGGAAGAGACTCTGACAGACAAATTAATTGGAAGAAAATCAAAATATGCTAGAACTAAAAGAAATCTTAACACTTTAAGTACATTACATTAACATCCTCAATTTATCACTCTCCCCTAATCCACATTCTTTGCCATATGATGTGGCAGTTCCTCCTCCCATGAAAGAAACAGAGGAATCCCTTTTGAGTTTGTCAAATGATCTATTTTGGTTAATGGAATGTTAACAGAAGTTTGTGCTGTTGTACCTGCTCTCTTTTACATCTGCCATAGCATGAGAATAAGCCTGGGGTCTCCCAGGAGGAGAACAGAGACACATGGAGCAGAGCCATCCACAGAAGTGCTCAGCCTAGATCAGCTGACCCTCAGCTGACCTGCGGATTTGTGAGTTAGGCAAATGCACATCACTATATGCCACCGAGAATGTGTCGTTGATTGTGACACATCTTTTTTGTGGCCATAAATTAACTGACACTGAGCCCACCAACTTCAACTACTCTAATTTAAAGAGGATAAAATTGGACCCCAAAAGTGGAACAGACTCACAGTAGTGGCAGGAATGAAAGTTGGGCCTTGAAACAGAAACATAAAGATCTGGGTTTTACCATAGGCTCACACACTTGCTGGCCACATTGGCCTTAGAAGGCCAGTTAGCTTGCCTGAATTTCACCGTTTCATTTTTAAATGGTAATAATGAAACGGGAAAAGTTCCCTTATCCCCCTTGCAGGGCATGTGACAGGGGTGTGACTCACTTCTTCAGTGCCCCTCTGCTCAAACCCCTAAGGAGAGCAGGTAGTCAGGCAGTTTATGGGGAGCATTTTGGGCTCCAACCCCATGGAAGTATCTAAGGTTGAGGTTGTAACATAACTCCAGTGGGCTTGTGTTACAGTGTGCTTTGTCAGTTTTGCCATCTGCCGGCAGCTTGTGTCAATCAGCTCAATTAGACCTTCTGCCTTATCACAAGGACTAGGGCTTTCTGTATCCCAGGTTCTTGCCTTCCTGTACTGGAAAGGAACACACGTGGGCTTGGAGAATGACTGTAAGGTTTTACTGAGTAGAGGTAGCTCTCATCAAAGTGGATAGGGAAGCTAGAAGGGGGATGGAGTGGGATGGTGGTCTTTCCCCACCATCGGGCCGCCCAGTGGCTGGACTCTTCTCCGACCACACCCAACTAAATTCTACACCGTCCCACTGTCGATGTCCTGTTGATGTCTGCTGGTGCCTGTAGGTGTGCTCTTCTGTTCCTGTAGGTGTGCTCTTCTCTACTGTGCTTGATGTCCGGCCACCTGTGTGTGTGCCCACCAGGGTCTTGAGGTTTTTGTAGGTATAGGATGGGGAGTGTGGCAGGCCAGAGTGGTCTTGCAAAGTGCAACATTTGTGTGCAAACACAGGAGTGCCTGTCCTCGTTTAGGTCTGTGGGCACAGACCTGAGGGTGGAGGAGCCCTCACCAGGGTTCCTGCCCTTCTCTACCCAGCACTTCCTTGCCGCCTGCCGTATCAATAATATATACAGTACTCTGCATAAACAACTATAAATTACATGGCCTAAATAAGATAATGAATGTGAAAACACTTTGTGGACAAGAGAAAAAGAAGCTAATGTGAATTTAGTGCTTACTTTATGCCAAGTACATGATTAAACATTTATTTACATTATACCATATTATCTCCTTTAGTCCTATTAATACCTGTCTGTTAGTAAGGTAGGTGCTCATTCATTTGGTCAACAACAGCTGATTATTACATGCTTACTCAGAGCCATTATTTAATGAATGAGTAAACTGAGGCTAAGGGAACTTATGTAACTTACCAAGTAACTGAACCTGTAGTACTTGGGATGATTTTACTAATCAGTAGGTAGCCTACTGGTTGTAGCTCAGGAAAACTGTTAACCATTGCTAAATAAATACATTTTTGCTATTGGTGACCTAGAAACATTACAATCTCAGATTGTATTAGAAAAATCTTTAGTTTTGGTGTCCAAGGTGTCATGATCTATACACTATATCTCCTGCCATTAACAGTCACTCTGTTCTCTAATTATAACTCCATTTCACCTGTACTGGAAGACAACTGCCCTTCTCTATGAGGTGCTCCTAAAGGCATAAGGTGCATTTCAAATGTGCCACATGGCCTATATTATTATTCAAACTACACCAAACAAAATTTCCAAAGTCATTAAAAATAAATAGATTTAACTTCTCTGGATGAGGATTGCCTATTTTTTGAGGTTTCTCCTAAGAGCTCTCGAAATGAAATATATCAAGATGTGTACCTGCAAACTGGAGGGAAAACAGAACAGAAAAACAATTTTTATTTATACCAATGAATATTATTTGAGGAAATATGAGGTCAATTCTCTAAATTACTGGGAATGTTTATTAGCAATACAGAATCTTGCCTTGAGTGAGACTTAACAGAAAGCCATAAGAAGATTGAAAATTGTATGAGGGCACATAAACTGATTTTTTCTCAGCTTCAAGAGTATTGAGTTAAAACTCCTTCTCTATTACATAGTGGTTTTACATATGAGAAAAGCTTTTTTGAGATGAAATCTTATGCAATTTTTTAGGGTCTTCAGGCATTTTTGTTAATCCAGATTAAACTAAATCACTCAGAATTTGAGAGGATTAAATAATATAATTTTATTCCACCTCAAAATCTCTCTCCCAATAAAATTTATTTGACATAGATTCTATTAGCAGGTCTTAAAGCTTAACAATATTCTAAAGAAAATGAGGGAGGACGCTGGAGGGAAGTGGTGGAACCCTGACAGAATCTGAGATGACTTGCCTTTTGGCTAAGTTTCATTCTGATTATTTTCATTGCACTGAGTCAAAATTTTCAGAACACAAAGAAAGGAAAAGACAAGCAATGAGGACTTCCTCTTCCCCTCCCAATAAAGCTTTGCAAGTCCATTCTGCTCTTGATTTTTCAATAGAAACCTTCAACTCATGATTTCTGAACAAAAATGTGCTGTGGACAAGAGCCGTGTAAACATTTCCTATTCTTTTCATCGATGAAAGATTTTTATTCATATTTTGGAAGTAAGCATGCAGTTGGAAATAATCTTATATAAATTGCTTAATAATGACAGTCAACTGACTTAATAATAATAAATAACTAGTTTAATAGTATATATATGTATATGTAAAGTGGCAGGGCAGTCTTTCATTTCATGAAGGGAATACTAACTTAAAGGTCTTCTTTAATTAGCAAAATATGCAGTATTTTCAGTTGAAAGATATTAATGTATACTGTGGAAGATGAAGGTGGCTTTGTGGTCATATCCTTCCTGCATTCCACATAGGATAAACTCCAGTAAGTGCTTACTTACCTCCTGTCTGCATTTCAAGTAATGCTTAAAACTGACTGTGCCAGATTTAAATTATAATGTATGTCTGCAAATTCAAAAGTGCTCTTGAAAAAAAAAATTTATTTCAAATGGAATTCAACCCTGGGTAAAGTGAGTGTTGTATTTGTGGTTTTTAATCCCTAGCCAAATCAATTTCCTTTTTATTTGGGTTTTAGGAAGATAAATGGGGAAAGCTTTTATATCTTCTAAGTGGGCTTTTGCTTAAAGATAAAAATAAATAGTATCTACACCAAAGCTCCTCTCACATAGGCAAAGTATTTATGTCAATATGCATATGGTGGCCTGATATTCTGAAATATTATCAGATCCTCTTAATTTTTCTGTAATACTTGGCCTTTCTTTCATTCGAACACCTGAACTGTGGGATCTGCTTTAGGGTAATGATTTCATAAGTAGAGAAAATAAATTTGATATTTTAGGGGCAAAAAAAAAAGAGCCTAAGTCAGAGCCTTAATAAATTTTAAAGATGAGGAGTCTACTACCATGATAGCCAAAGATTTGATTGGCATGGGGGGTAGGAAGATGGCATAGGTCAGCAAAGAGCAGCAAAGAGTCAAAGTGTGGAGGAAATGAGGAATAATTAGAACCTACAGTTCCCTGAGATAGGTGGATTCTGGGCCCTGTCCAGTAGTCTGATAATTGAGGGGTAGGTACTTGAAACCCCAATTTGTTTGGGGATAGTGATAGATGTACCCGGAAATCACTAAATTTATATCAAATTACATTTCAAAGCCAGGTGAGGAAAGATAAAGTGTTCTAAGAACCCACAATTCTTAATACCATCATGAGACTGACACTCATTTTTGTGAAACACTCAGTCTTATCTGTTGGCCTGAGCTGCTTCAGAAGCAATTCTCAGCCATGAAGGCCATAGCTAGTGAAAAGGAAGGAGACAGAGAAAGTAAGCCATTTGCAGCTTCTACAAAACTTCCTGGCAACTGGTCTGCAATCCACAGAGTCACAGCTTGGTGTGAAGGTGGAGGGATAATTTAATGAGAAAGCAGCGGTAGGCATAAATATTAAACATGAAAGAGGAAAATTTACATTTTAAAGGGATTGGTAAAGCAATATGCACACAAGTAAAATATGTTGAAGCACTACTAGGCAGGTCTGCGCTATGCCTCCCTCGGTGGTAATGTGAAGGTGCATATGTGCCTGGCAACCAGGAATGTACTGACTTTGCTTATGCTAATTCTGGGGAAGAGCATGGAGTTCACTGCCCCAGAGAATCTGCTAAATAACGATGGTTTGTTGCCCCTCATAAAGCACAGCTACGTGGCATGACTTGCAGAAATGGATAAAAGCTTGAAGAACTAAAAGGGAAGAACTTTATTTTTTTTATTTTTTTATTTAAAATGTATATATATTTGAATATATACTATGCAAATAGTGCTTTTGTATTTACAAAAATTCAAATGACTAAGTTCATTTTCAATGACACCAATAAAACTAACCTGGGGTTCTCTATAAAATCAATCTGCCTTTTTTCTAATCATAAAACAAAGTAAGAATATCTAATACACGAGCAAAGAGCTTGACAGCAACGAATCACCTCATGTTAGAAGTGGTATTTGATACACACACTTTAAGAGGAGTGTACCAACAGATTGCTGTTGCAAAGAAACTGGGAGTAGGCAATTGTCAAAGAAAAACTGTACCAACAGTTAAGCAAGAAAGACTTTATCCATGACTGTTGCAGTAAGAGGGAAAAGATTGAACTCAGCTTTGTTAAAATAAAAGGTGGGAGAGTTTTTAAGCACTCCAGTGAGCTACTGGAAAAGTCCTGAAGGCCTTTAGGGTCACAGGGGAGCTATTCAATGTGATTAGTACATCTGTGTTTGCTAATTAGTGCTTATGGAAATTAGGCTCCTACCCTCCCTCAGAGACTGGGAGAGAGGGACCCCATCTTTCTTGTTGATTGTTTTTCAAAGAGATAGCTCCTATGACCTTGAGAAAGACATTGCTGGGTTGTAAAACCAGCAAGAGGCTAGGAGAAAATGCACATCACAAAGGGGCAGAGAAATAATTTGTAATAAGTTTTCTAAAGTAAATGCTCTAAAGAAAGGGAGATGAGGGGTTTATAGTCAGGAAGAAGCCTGTTTTAAAATTTAGTCCAGATAAAAGGAATGTTAAGGCTGCCCTCAGCAGAAGGTGGAGCTGGGTTTGGGATGGATTTGAAGATACTATCGCCTCCTAGCAGTGAGACATAGCCACGAGGGCCTGGGGACTCAGGACTGGCAGCCTCCTATGCTATTATTGGGACTAGAAGAGGCACATCTCTGTTTCTTGCCACTGGTAGGCTAGCGAATGTTTCCAGAACAAAGAAACAGTTTATTTTGTAGCATTTGCTAATTTCCATAGTGTAAATACTTTCACCATGGCTTGTCTCAAGCTACCTATTTGATCACGTTGAAAGGTGAATTTGGGAGGAGATATGCACAATTGGCTCTTCCAGGGTAGACCAGCCTGCTCAAGCATGCCTCTGCTCTTCAGCCATACATACTAGAAAAAAATAGGAAGGACAGACACTGAGAAATGAAAACAATATATGCTAAGGCTCCAACTCCTAGTTAGTGAGATTTTAGACAACTTCATATAGAGAAGTTTAAGGTATGCATAGCTTAATAATTATAATAGACTTACTGACTTACAACACCTTATAAATTACAACTGACTTGATTCTCATTATTGAGTTCAGATGAAAAACCTGAGGCTCTCACCTTCTCATAACTAGTAAATAGCCACACTGGTAATGGACCAAAGGACAAACTTGCTTCCCAAATCCTCTCTCTCTCTGCGCTATGCAGAGTACAATGTGTGTGTTGAGTGGCACCCATAAGCTCGACCACGAATGACACTCACAAACCGTTTTCCCAGGTCCACACCCTCAAGAATATGCTTTATTATTTCACTCAAGATCTCACAATTTCTACAGGCTGATACCCCCTTTAAGGGTAAACATTCAACTCAGTTAAAAATAATATGAATATTTGTCTGTGAGGTGCATCATGACTCCATCAGCTCCTTTTGCAAACTAGCAGTGGATATTCTGATTTTACTTGATAGGTTAAAGAGGAAGGACATTCTTTTATTTGGGAGGAGAGAGGTATAAGAAATCTTTATTATATTTTATGTATGTATGTATCTTTTTAGAAGCAGGGTCTCACTCTGTCACCCAGGCTGGAGTGCAGTGGCACAACCCTAGCTCCCTGCACACTCAAAATTACTGGCTTAAGCAACCCTCCTGCCTCAGCCTCCCCAGTAGCTAGGACTACAGGTGTGTGCCACCAGGCTAGGCCTTTATTTTATTAGTAGTATTATTATTACTTTTTTTTTTTTTTTTTTTTGGTAGAGACCAGGTCTCACTACATTGCCCAGGCTAACCTCAGACTCCTGCCTTTAAGCTATCTTCCTGCCCAAGCCTCACGGATAGTAAATTTTAATAGTTTGATGCTCTATTATAATAAGTTGGAAAGCAATTGCAAGTCTTCATGGAAGAGAAACAAAAATAAAGCCTTTTGGAAACAATAATCAGTAGACATTCATCTTTGTATTCTTAGTTTTCTGTAAGTTGTTTGATATGGTTGGGCTCTGTGTCCCCACGCAAATCTCATCTTGTAGCTTCTATAATTCCCATATATTATAGGAGGGACCTGGTGAGAGATGATTGAAACATGGGTGAGGGTCTTTCCCATGCTATTCTCATGAGAGTCAGTGGGTCTCATGAGATCTGACGGTTTTAAAAACAGGAGTTTCTCTGAACAAGCTCTCTCTCTTTGCCTGCTGCCATCCACATAAGATGTGACTTGCTCCTCCTTGCCTTCTGCCATGATTGTGAAGCCTCCCCAGTCATGTGGAAATGTAAGTCCAATAAACCTCTTTCTTTTGTAAATTGCTCAGTCTCTGGTATGTCTTTATCAGCAGCGTAAAAACGGACTAATACAGTTAATTGGTACCAGTAGAGTGGGGTGCTGCTGAAAAGATACCTGAAAATGTGGAAGTGACTTTGGAACTGGGTAACAGGCAGTGGTTGAAACAGTTTGGAGGGCTCAGAAGACAGGAAAATGTGGGACAGTTTGGAAATCCCTAGAGACTTGTCGAATGCCTTTGACCATAATATTGATAATGATATGGGCAATAAAACCCAGGCTGAAGTGGTCTCAGATAGAGATAAGGAACTTATTGGGAACTGGAGCAAAGGTGACTCTTGTTATGTTTTAGCAAAGAGACTGCAGCATTTTGCACCTGCCCTAGAGATTTGTGTAACTTAGAACTTGAGAGAGATGATTTGGGGTATCTGGTGGAAGAAATTTCTAAGCAGCAAAGCATTCAAGAGGTGACTTGGGTGCTGTTAAAAGCATTGTTTTAAAAGAGAACAGAGCATAAACGTTTAGAAAATTTGCAGCCTGACAATCCAATAGAAAAGAAAAGAAAATCCCATTTTCTGAGGAGAAATTCAAGCCAGCTCTAGAAATTTGTAGAAGTAACAAGGAGCGGAATGTTAATCACCAAGACAATAGGGAAAATGTCTCCAGGGCTTGTCAGAGACATTTGTGGCAGCTCCCCCCATCACAGGCCTGGAGGTTTAGGAGGAAACCATGGTTTCATAAGCCAGGCCCAGGATCCTTCTGTTGTGTACTGTCTAGGGACTTGGTGCCCTGCATTCTATCTGCTCCAGCCATGACTAAAAGGGGCCAAGGTACAGCTCAGGCTGTTGCTTCAGAGGGTGAAAACCCAAACCTTGGCAGCTTCCTTGTGGTGTCAAGCCTGTGGGTGCACAGACGTCAAGAATTGAGGTTTAGGGACTTGGCCTAGATTTCAGAGGATGTATGGAAATGCCTCAATGTCAGGGCAGAAGTTTGCTTCAGAGGTGGGACTCTCACAGAGAACACCTGCTAGGGCAGTGCATAAGGGAAATGTGGGATCAGAGCCCCCACACAGAGTCCTTACTTGGGCACCACTTAGTGGAGCTGAGAGAAGAGGGCCACCTTTCTCCAGACCCCAGAATTGTAGATCCACTGACAACTTGCACTGTGCACTTGGAATAGCCAGGAGAAAGGTGGTATACTGCAAAGCCAGCCCATGAAAGCAGCCAAGAGGGAGGCTGTACCCTACAAATCCACAGGGATGGAGCTTCCCAAGACCATGGAAATCCACCTGTTGCATCAGCATGACCTGGATGTGAGACCTGGAGTCAAAGGAGATCATCTTGGAGCTTTAATAATTGACTGCCACACTGGATTTCAGACTTGCATGGGATCTGTAGTCCCCTTTTTTTGGCCAATTTCTCCCATTTGAAATGGTTGTATTTATCCAATGCCTGTGCCCCCATTGTATCTAGGAAATAACTAACTTGCTTTTGATTTTACAGGCTCATGGATGGAAGGGACTTACCTTATCTCAGATAAGACTTTGGACTGTGCACTTCTGAGTTAATGCTGAAATGATTAAAGACTTTGGGGGACTGTTGGAAAGGCATGATTGGTATTGAAATGTGAGGACATGAGATTTGGAGAGTCCAGGGAGAAATGATATGGTTTGGCTCTGTGTCTCCACCCAAATCTCATCTTGTAGCTCCCATAATTCCCATATGTTGTGGGAGAGACTTAGTGGGAGATGATTGAATCATGGGGGCAGGTCTTTCCCATGCTGTTCTTATGATAGTGAATGGGTCTCACAAGATCTGATCATTTTAAAAATGGGAGTTTCCCTGCACAAGCTCTCTCTTTGTCTGCTGCCATCCACATAAGATGTGACTTGCTTCTCCTCGCCTTCTGCCGTGATTGTGAGGCCTTCCCAGCCATGTGGAACTGTAAGTCCACTAAACCTCTTTCTTTTATAAATTGTCCAGTCTTGGGTATGTCTTTACCACAGCGTGAAGATGGACAAATACATTGCCGAACTCATGGTAGGTGCCTGATATTAGTTTGAAGGAAGGAGAGATAATTGGAAGGGAGGATGGGTGGAAGGAAGGATGGAAAGAAAGAGAAGGAGAAAGGCCAGAAAGGAAGGAGAGGTACTTGGTGGTTTATACACTTTAAGGGTCTTGAAGAATGAAAAGGCTGTCACAGCAGAGAAAGTAGCCATATTTTGACATTAAACTATGTGCTGGCTTCTATAGGCTTCCTAAAATTAAGTGAATTTTATTTATAACATTTAACTTGCCAAAACATCAAATTCCCCTAGTGACTCTTATCTGTAGGGCATGCTTGTTCACTTTTATACTGGACAAAGGGAGGGTTATTTTCATTGAAAATAATTTCAATGAAAAGTATATATATTTGTATTTCAAATTGCATATACATTATATGTGTATTTTTTATGTGGAAAATAAGAAAGATTATTTTATTCAAATTGCATAGCCATAAGGAATCAAATAAAAGTGCTAGAAAGCATTCCCTCTTTATTTAATGACATCAATTAACTGCCTAACTGGAGGGTATACTTTTTATTGGCATCACTGTTGTAGATTAATGGCAGCTTCTCTGATGCAGCCACTGATAAAAAGTATATTTTCTGATTTTTAATGGAATACTGTTCTATGGGGAATATTATAATCTTCCATTGCAGTTATTTTGTAGAGTAGTTTTATTTTCTCCCATTTGCATAATTCTCATTTGTTATCTAGACAATACTACAGTTAAATAACACTGTACACTTAGGATTAATGGATTTTGTCATAGTTTTCCTTTTTTAACTAATTATCAATCATTAAATACTTATCTGTTAATAAGTACTCATTGACCACAGAATGGTATTTATGTTGTGAATACTCACATTACAAAAGAATATAAGGCCTCTCAAATTCTTTATACAACCTAATGTTATTAGCTGATAAATTTTCCAAGACCCTAAGTAAATAAACTATGCTACACTATAACTATAATCATCAGGGTCAGCTGCTCATTAAATTGGAGAAATTTGTTTGCAGAAGCAGAATCTGATTTTGATTGTTAAGCTGCAAACTATCACTTGTTCCTAGGATTAAAATCAGTAAGAAGTCTTTTTCATGTGTTTTTCTTCTTCTTTATCTCTATCCATTCAGAAGAAAAATGATTATTGTCAGGAGTCACTAAGCACCTCAGGAAAAGTAGAACCTCTTGACAGAAAGTGCTTCTGCCAGATAAGAGAAGATGATGAACTAAGGTCATTTAAGGTTAAGCTTCTAAAATAAAACAGAAGAAGACAACCGAGATGTATTGGATGAGCTGCTGTGATGATAAGGCTAGCTCTAGACCTCAGAGACATGAGGCCTGGTAGAAAAGACAGTAGGCAAACAAGATTTAAAGAATTTATCAACTTCTATTCAGGAACTCAAAATATACTGAAAAGACACCAAAATGGCTGTATTATATTAATATTTAATTTAATAATATTTCCAAGATTTTTGCTGCTTAACAGTTTTAAGTATACACGCACATTGGGATAATGCTCAGCATGACACCCACCATCAGAAAGAATAATAGTGACACTGATGTAGAGTCCTGGAGAAGCCCTGCTGGACCAAGCATTAACCCTTTAGGTCCTGGATTATGGAGACCTGGTAGATCCCTGGTAGAGATGGTAGAGACGTGTCTTAGTCCACTCAGGCTGCTCTAGCAAAGTACCCTAGACTGGGTGTCTTATAAGCAACAGAAATTTGTTTTTCCTAGTTCTAGAGGCTAGAAAGCCTAATTTCAAGACCCTGGCAAATTCAGTGTCTACTGGAGTCCTGCTTCGTAGTTTATAGACGGTGATTTCTTTCTGGTGGAAGGTAAAGGGCAGCTCTTTGGAGCCTCTTTTGTAAGGCCCTAATCCCATTCATGAAGGCTCTATCTTCATAATGTAATCACCTCCCTAAGACCCTATTCCAAATACCATTATATTGTAGATTTCGTTTCAACATATGAATCCTAGGAGAACACAAATATTGTGTTCTATAGCAAAGAAGTTAGTGAATATATACAAGTTTCAGCATTTTATTATCAATGTATTCTAATTTAATATAAGCACCTTCACATGTGGAATTCTATGGGTATTTCTGCTAGTAGGTGCTCTCCAGGGTCTTTTGACTAATACACATTCCTTCATACCCTCCAAACCCTAATACACTTTTAATTATGCAATATTTCATCATGCCATCCAATCATAATTTTTAAATACTGTGTCCTTACATTTTCCTCTCACTTTATGTTTTGAGAGTAACTTGCACAGTGACACCAATATCATGAAATAAAAAGTGATGCCCTTGTAGGTTGAATTTTTTTCCTGATTTCACTCATTCTCCCCAGTAAGTTTGCTAATTGCTACACTCTTCATCCTGCAAATGGGAGGTATTAAACTCAAAGAACTATATCATCAACTTACCTCATGAGCCAGAAATATGCATCTTATGCAGAAATATATGTAACAGCCACAAAAAATCAACATATAGATATTTATAGCCCCTTCTTCCTCCCCCGACACACCTATCTCATGGAAGATTTTCATCAGCATTGTTTATCCCTTGTCTGCTTATTAGGCAAAAAAAATCATGGGAAATAGTACTTGGGGGTTAGGAAGGGAACAAAAATATTAATACTCATGTCATAATTCTTGTTACACACACACACACACACACTCCTTGTATGTGATTATCTTGTCTAACCAAAATAGTAATATCTAAAGGGATCTTGTACATCGCGGCCTCTGAATGATGGATTTAACCAAATGAACAAATGAACAAGTGACTATCCAACCGGAAAGTAGTTCTTTCTAGGAAGAGTTCTTTATTTGATAGACATCTCTGCTCTTCCCAAATCATCAGTACTATATTTCACTGTGCAGTCAGCCATGAGTATAACCAAATATCAGAGTTTGAAAAAAAATCTTTAATAAATCAAGTTATTTTAGACTCACAGATGTTCATTACCCACATTCTGGCAATGTCACCATCTTTTATTCATTTACTGAGTCCCTTGGGATGGTATGATAAGTGTAAAACTAGGGGGAAGAAAGAGTTTTATTAATTTACTGAGCATTTTTATAGTGCTTAATATGTACTGGCACCAAATCACTCAATATCTCTTTTAAAAGTAGGTAAAGTATAACTGCATCAGACACAGGCCTTAAATTTTAGGAAATTCCAGAGCATTAGTAAGTCCAGATAAGCATACAGGATGATAATGCAGGAATAAAAGTACCATGATACATGGAGAAGTGTACTAGAGTACCTATAAGATCAACATAGGATGCCAGCCCATGGAAGGGCAGTGGATAATGACAGGTGAGTACTAGTGAGTCTCTAAAAGAAAAGGAGAACAGGTGTTTCAAGCAATTTAACAAAATTATAAAGGGAACAGGCTATAAAGTTTTAAATGATTCAGAAGGATGTGAGTTTGTGTTTCATGGTTTAATAATTATAGAACCTAGGCCGACAACTTTTCTTCTAAGAAACTGTTTACTCAATCTATTCACACCTTAGAGGGTGAGAGAGCAAAAGAGAAAGATAGCACTCAGCAGTATGTAAGTATTAAAAAAAAATCATATTTTTATTTGCAAATGTATGGTGACAAACCCAGGAGACTGTAATTTTTCTGGGTAGAGTGAAAAGCAGCTTAGATAATGATAATCAAGGCAGAAAGAGTTCAGAGTTAAAGGAATTTCTGATAGAAATTACTAGTTGTTGCAGGTTGAGATTTCTGGAAGCAGATGTAGAGGGACAGGTGGCTCAAAATATTTATAAGGGATTAAAACGTACAAAAAGAGGGAACAGAAAACAGGAGACAGCAGAGAAAGAAGTCAAACTGAGAGAGAAGCTTGACAAAACCTCAGCCACCCATATAGAAAGTGGAGTCTTACTGCATGGGCTAAAGTGGACAGGCCTTTATACTCCTACCTCCCTCAGTCACTAAATATGGGCTCCCTCTGCAAGGGCATAGCCTTGAACAAGGAAGCTCTCCACAGCTGAGATAAACTGCTGGAATATATTTGCTAACCAAACTTCCAGCAGCTTGGCAGCAGGAATAACTTGGAAAGTGCACCACTTCAGCAGTCCCACCTGTGTTTACCAATAGGCTGTCTTCTCCCGCTTCTGGGAGGAGTCAGCCCGTCTCAGTTCCCTTGGAGGTGATCTGAGCAAATGACTCAGTGATTCTTTGTAGACAATAGGAATCCCAGGGGTGAGTCTTCCATTTATTTTGTAAATGTGGCATTGTTAGAGACTCTTAAGGAAGACAGCAACAAGATCAGATTTGTCTTAAGAAAGATAATCTGGCAACAATGTACAACTGTTTTGAAAGAGGATGAGGCTGGAGACATAACTAATTGGTTGCTGCTTGGGTGAGATAAATAGGATGACAAAGGAAAAGGATTTAGAGTAAAGGAAAGAAATTAAAACTACAATTAAGGGTTAACTATACTATTTAATAACAGATTGGTTGTAGGGCAGAGTATGCAGTCTGGAGTAAGGTTAGTGTAATGCTGGTATCATTTGTTTTATCTCCCATCAGAGTGGCTCTGATACAGCAACAATAGCAGGTAATATTTACTAAATGCTTCTGCGCACCTGCCACTCTGCTCATCACGTTTCACGCATTGCCCTATCTTCTGGATAGTCACTAGTTATCCCTTCTACCTTGCTGACAGAACCCTGGCTTTATGTAGTAACTAGTCATTCATGTATCTTTATGGGGCTTCCCTCTCCCCAAGGGGCAAATGTTCATTAGTCTGTGTCAATCATTCTATTTCTCTTATCAATGATTTGTTAGACATGGTCATGTGACAGCAAAACAAGAGAAAGAGAAAAGTCAAATCAGAGACTTCGGGGGTTGCTTTCTCCTCATAATTAAGAAAGGGAGAGCTCAGATAGGGACTTCTTGGTTCCTGGTTTGGGTCACTACCAGGTGAAGCACAATGCCAGCAGCTTCCCCTTTTTGTGGTCAAGAGACTACCAGAGAGACCGACACAGGCCCTTCACATCCCAGCTCTGGACTTATTTGTTTAACCACTTTTGGTGTCTTCAGCTACTTGCAGCTTATTTTTCTCATTGTTTAAACCGCATTTGGTGTATTCAGTTACTTGCAGCTAAAGAATTCTAACTAATATTAATGTGTTTAGCATTATCCGTGTATAGAGGAGGCGGGAAAAGGAGCAAGGAAAAGCCCCAGGCTTCCCAAATCTTCCAGGGAGAGTGGAAGGCCCTCTCACATATTTGGAAGACATGCCAATGAAAACATTAAAATCTTAAATACCAGCGTTTAAAAAAAATAATTAACATTAAAATCTTAAATACCAGCGTTTAAAAAATAATTTCCTTTTTGACTTTTTCCTACAACCTGACCTCAGGCTTTCACAGTCTTGAGGTTTCTTCTCAAATGTTAAACATCTTTGTTTCATAAGATTTCAATATCCAACCTGGTTTTCCTCACTTCGTACTATGACCCTTAAACATTTACTGACGCCCCTCCTTACCAAAGTATATGAAAAGTATCATTAGCTCTGAATAGTTGTTAGTGGCTCCTAAAGAACTGACTATACAAATTCAACTTTTCATTAGTAACTGTGTGTGCAGTTTTACAACATCTAATAGGGCCCTATCTATGCTCTGCAGATCAAAGGACTAGGAGTGGCTGTTTCTGTAGCCGTATATTTTTCAAGGACTGTGTTATTTAGAACAGAAGATGCTGCTACCAAATTCTCAGGTGGTGTCTTTTGGTTTCACAGTCTCATTAGTGGCTAGGCTGAAACTATTCTTTCCATCAGGATAAAATTGTCTATGTTTTCTCCCTTCAATAAAAATAACTTCAGTGAGTAACACCTTTAGAATTGCATTCTTTTTATTTTAATTTTAAAGTGGTTTTCTAATGAAGGCAAGGCTAATCCTGAAGGGTAAGCATGACTGGCAAAAGCACATGTGCTGAACCAAAAAGAGGAATTAGAGAATGGTAAGCATTATAATAACAGTAACCAAATCTTATCTTGATGATTTTTTAAAGAAAGGTTTAGTTCTAAATTTAATATTTAAGTATAGACTATAATAATACATTATCTTATTAAGATGCTATACTTCCCAAAAATGAAATTTGGTATTAAATGCCAATTCCTCCACTTGGGGTTTAGATTTTGTCTTATCTCCTTCTCAGAGACTTTCCTCAGACACACCTCTTTCTTGCATCAACAATTTCTCAATTACTTATAAAATATTACACCAGCTGAAAAACAAGCATTATTTTTTTCCCTTGAAACAAAACTTCCATATCTTTTGAACTCCACCTCACCTTTCTACTGCTGCCCCATTTCTTTCTTCCCAATTCATTGTAAACCATCTTGACAAACTTAGAGTCACCTCATATGATCTTCTAAATCCACTATAATCAGGTTTTTATTATCTTTCCAGCAGAGAAAAATCTTGTCATGGTAACAAAAAGTTTGCTCAGTGGTCACTACTCTTTCCTCATCTTATTTTGACATTTCAATTCTTTTAAGTATAGGTGATCACCTCCCTTCCTAAAACCCTCTCATGTCTTGGTGTCTAGAACCCCACAAGCTTCCGGTTGAGTGCCCACCTTGTAGCTGCTTTATCTCAGTCTCCTTTGTGGGTTCCTTTCTCCTTCTGAGCCACAAAATGTCCTTGACTCCATTATCTTCCTTAAATATGCTTTCCCTCTTAGCAATATTTTGTGAGCCTATAGCTTTAAATATAACCTGTTTGCTATGGCTTCCACATCTATTATTTAAGATTCAAACTTGCCCTAACACTTCAGACTTATATCCAACACACTTGATATTTGATTTATTAAATGTTGTTCAATAATCATTTTAAAAGTAACACAACCAAAACAGAACTCTTGATCCTCCACAGGACCCAACCCACCAAACCAGCTTCTATCTCAGACTAATTAGGGTTTTTATTATTATTATTATTTTAAATAAACAACTCCATCTGGTTTATTTTTCTTTTTTCAGACAGGGTCTCACTCTGTTTCCCAGGATAAAGGCTGGAGTACAATGGTATAATCTCAGCTCACAACAGCCTCGACATCCTCGACTCAAGCGATCCTCCTACCTCAGCCTCCTGAATAGCTAGGACCACAGGCACATGCCACCACATCCAACTAGTTTTTGTATTTTTTGTAAAGATGAGTTTTTGCCGTGTTGTCCAGGCTGGTCTCAAATTCCTGGGCTCAAGCAATCTACCCAGCTCAGCCTCCCAAAGCGCTGGGATTGCAGGCGTGAGCCACTACACCCAGCTTATCTGGTTTCTTAAACCATACACTGGGAATTTTCCTCGAGTTCTCTCTATCCATCAGATATTCTTGTTATTGGTGGCAGAGATTCGAGTTACCGGGAGCTGCCAGTGGTGTATCGGTATGGGTCCATAGCAACTTCAATTCTTGCCTCCTCAGATGAAAGAATTTTACTAAGGGCCATAAAGCAGAAAGAGATCAAGGCAAGTTTCAGAGCAGGAGGGGAAGTTTATTTTAAAAGACTTTAGAATAGGAAAGAAAGGAAAATTCACTTGCAAGAGACCCAAGTGGAAGCCTGAAGGTCAAAGAGAGAGAGAGAGAGAGAGAGAAAAAAAAAGGAATTTCAACCTTGATCGTTGGAGTTTGTAGGCTCTCTGCTTTCCCATGATTCTTCCCTTAGGGTCGGCTTCCCGCATGCACAGTGCTTTCTTTGCCCTTTGGAGTTCAGCACTCGCTGTGTGTTTAGGGAGTAATACACATGCCCGTTTGAGGCTTTCTTCCTTTTCTGGTGGCCCATAGCTGGAGATCATACGTCGCCATGTTTGTCTCTTAACACCCATGTCCAGGAAGTTGCTTTTCCCTGGGGTCGGCATTCAA
The DNA here is from genome assembly GCF_002776525.5 of Piliocolobus tephrosceles. Lineage (NCBI taxonomy): Eukaryota > Metazoa > Chordata > Mammalia > Primates > Cercopithecidae > Piliocolobus > Piliocolobus tephrosceles. The sequence continues at coordinate 169,018,545 of NC_045437.1, forward strand.
TTAATATTTTAAATAACAGTAGGTTCCATCAGGAGATTGTCACTCGCTGGCTGCTGAATTATCTTTTTAGAGAGACAATGCAATAATTGCTGGTCTATCACCCGACATTCCTAGTGGGAGGTGGCGGGGAGCCCTCTCCTGCCCCACTCATGCCTATCGGTGCCTATATCATCCTCACTCTCAAATATACATATCTAAATCATCAACATATCATATGCAATTTGCTTCCTAGACAGACCCCACAAATGTCCTCTTGTCCTGCATTTCCTCTGTTATAACCATCATTACCTACTCAACATTATTCACAGTACCTTACCTAGCCTCCCTGCCTCAATTCTTGTCCCACCTCGATAGTGTTTGGTCCATTTGTTTTTCTACTTAAAAAGTTAACATCACCGAAGTATGAGTTACATGCATGAAAAACCACCTATTTTAAGTTTACAGTTGATGAGTTTGTATACCCCCTCACACCAATCAAGCAATGAAATGTTTCTATCAGCCCCCAAATTGCTCCTTTTGTCATTCGCATTTTACACTTGCTTACCTTTGGCCCAGAAAACAACTGATATGCTCTCTGCTACTATAGATTAGTTTTACCTGTTCTGGAATTATTTCTACATGAATTCATATTGTGTATGCTCTTTAATGTCTTAGGTAGCTCAGCATAATGTGAAATTCCTCAGTGTTTTATGCATAAATAGTTTGTTCCATTTTATTGCTGAGTAGTATACTATTATTTGCATATATCACAGCTTGTTTATCCATTCATCTATTAAGGATCCTTCGTTTGTTTACAGCTTAAGGCTATTATGAATAAAGATGCTATTAACATTTGCATGCGAATCTTTTTGAAGACATGTTTTCGTTTCTCTAGGGTAGATAACTAATAGTAAAATTGCTGGAATATATGCTGACAAACTCTTTTCCGTGGTTACACTGTTAAACACTCTTACTAGCAAGGTATGAAGTTCTTTTTCCACATCCTCACCAATACTTGCTATTTTCAGTCTTTTTAATTGTTACTATTCTCATGAATATGTAGTGGTATCTCATTGGAAATTTTAATTTGCATTTCACTGATGACTAATGGTGTTAAGCATCTTTATCTCTGCTTAGTAGAAACGATATCTTATGTTATGAATTTTAGTAATATAACATTTATGTTATGTTAAACATAATGTTTAGTAACATTTTTGCCCTTTACATATCCTAAATATATATATATATATATATATATAAACAAAAGGGTTTTAAATTTATATACAAAGGTTTTATATATATAAAAACAAAAGGGTTTTTATATTTATATATGTATATGTGTGTGTGTGTGTATATATATATAGTTCTTAAGTGATACTCTAGGAATTTTCCTTGGTTTCTCTCTATCCATCAAATATCCTCACTCTCAAATATACATATCAAAATAATCAACATATCATATACAATTTGCCTTCTATGTATATATAGAATATCTAACATTTTGTAGTTTGCCTTTTCATTTCCCTGTGTGTTTTAAAGAATAGAAATGTATACTTTTGATAAAATTTTAATTGACTTTTTGCTTTTATATTTAGCGAGTTTTGTACCCTGTTTCACTAATCTCTGTCTGCCCCAAAGTAACAAAGATTCTTTTATGTATTTTCTTTAAATCTTAATTTAAATTATTATTTTACTATACTTTAACTGCAGGACCTTTCATTCTATCACCGTCAAATTGTGTTTTTTTTTCTCTCTCTCTCTCTCCGTCTCTCTCTTTCTCTTTCTGTCTCTCTCATCAATCTAGCAAGGGATTTAACAATGAATTTTAATATTTTCAAAGAACTAACTTTTGGTTTGATCTACCTTTTATATTATTTGTCCATTTTCTAATTTATTTATCTTTAACCTCATCATTATTGTTTCTTTCCTTTTGCTCTTTTGGGATGTGTTTCTTCTTTTTCTAGTTTCTTTGGGTCCATGCATAGACCTTTGACTTGAAACAATTATTCTTTTTTAAAATAAGTATTTGATGCTAAAAATTTCCTCTTAAGTACTATTTTCAGTACATCCAACAAAGTTCAATGTGTAATGGTTTCCTTTCCTTTCAGTTCAAAATACATTTAAATTACTTTTATAATTTCTTTTCCAACCCATCAATTTTTCAAAGGGTAATTTCTCAAAAGTTTGAGATATGCAGATTTTTTGTTATAAATTTCTCATATAATTTTGTCAGTTAAGATATCTTCTATGATTTTAATGCTTTTGAAGATATTGAGGTGTTTTTTCAAAGTAACTACATTTGAACACAGAAAAGCCTCCCCTCTTACATCCAGAAAACTTTTTCCAAGTATTTTTTTGTAATTTCCACTTAGTTGAAGATCTTATAAGAACCCATTTCTCACACAATCCCTGAGGCATAATTTGGAGAAAATTTTCTTCAAATGCTATTTAGAAATGGCAGAAAATTCTTCTATCAATAAAACCAATAAATAGGTCATAACAAAAACTAAACACTTGGAAATACAAGGCTAGAAAATTCACCAAACAAAATATCCATTTACAAAATCATATAATCAAGGGGATATATGCATACAAGCTCATTCTTTAATGGGAAGTATGAATGTACAGTAAGTAAACATAGTGAAAGAAGAGTGAGTTTATGTGATAACAGGCTAAATTTTTCTGGAATAATAATGTACCAGGTTATTTGTGCTAAAAATAGCATAAAATATTTTGACCACTTGGAACTCCTTACATAAAATAAAATAACCAGGAATATGAAACATCAGCATTAGAAACAGTTTTATTCTTCTCAAGATAGCAAATGGGAAATTAGTTGTAGGATGAACTATCCTACAACGATTTGAAATGATTATCCTACAACTAATTTCCCATTGTATTCCATAGGAATTAGTATTGACTACATCATCAATATAATGATGTATATTCTCAACTATTTTTACATTATTATTGACTGCAATGTAATAGTAAGCAGTAATGACTACAGTGATGTGTTTGACCTACCATACACCTGATTTCACATTGAAGGGAGGCATATTTTGGAAATGACTTCCTAGCGGTTACACAGACTTCAAAAGTATACACATCATTTATTAAATCTGGTAGCAATTTCAATTCTGAAAGCAGGGCTTTATTCCCAACTAATATTACATTAGTATTGACTACATAGTTGTAGTAAAAAAAAAAAGTCCAGCTAAGTAAAAAATTAGATAAAAAATTAGCCAGGCATGAAGGGAATCTCCTAGTCCTAGCTACTCAGGAAGGTGAGGCAGGAGGATTGCTTGAGTCACAATTTGGGGGTACAGTGAGCAATGATCACCCCATTGCACTGCAGCCTGCACAACTGAGTGAGAACCTGTCTCTTAAAATAATAATCATAATAATAATCATAATGAAATAAAACATACTGCTTCTGGATGACACACAATTGTGTTTAGCCTTTTAATTAAGTATAATAGTCTCTGGATTTGTTTGGAAAGTTTCGATTATTTACAATTAATCTATTTATATGGTTGTTTGAGGGTATATCTGGCTACTGATTTTCAATTTGTCTCATACTTTCTTTGTTCATTTACTCTGCATTCTTTTTGACTATTTAAATATTTTAATTATTCATATTTCTCTATTATGGCCTTACTAGCTATAACTCTTAAATTTTATATAGTAGGAGCTCCAAAGTTTGCAATGTGCATCTTAACTTATCATACTCTATCTTCAAGTAATGTTATTCCACTTCAGATAAATGTTAGAAATGTATAATCATATACTTCTATTTCACCTTTCTCTTCTTTTTACCATTATTGATATGCGAGCTACACCTACGTATGTCATAAACCTAACAGATACATTATTTATTATTAAATAGGAAAACATATTTTAAATAAATTGAAAAATGAAAGAATTAAAAAAAAATTCACATACCTACTATTAACACCTCATTCCTTACTACAATTGTTGATGAATATTTCTTTAGCCAGAAGAAACTTTCCTTAAACTTTTTAAAAGTACTAGTCTTCTGATGAGGAATTCTCCCAGCTTTTCTTTTTCCAAAAATGTATTTGTTTTACCTCATTTCTGAAGAATCCTTTTTTCTGAAAGCAGAATTCTAGGTTGGTAGGCTTTTTTCTAGGAATTTAAAGATGTTGTTCCAGTGTATTCTGGTTTGTATTGCTTGTGATGAAAAGTCAGTGTTATGTTTATTCCCTTGTATTTAATCCCTCTTTTTTCTCTTATTGCCCTTAATGTTTTCTCTTTAACAATTATTTTATGAGATTTGAATTGCATGCCTCAGCTTCTTTTGTTTGTTTCTCTGATTGGAATTTGTTGAACTCTCTAGAACATGTGAGCAAATTTAGAAAATGTTAGCCCATTTTTCCTTCAATTTTTTGTCACCACCTTTCTGGAAGTTCAGTGGCACTCTTGTTCAACTTCTTAGGATTACCTTAGAGTTTAATGAACATATTTATGTTAATATAAACATATATCTAATTATTTTCAATATTTTTTTCTATTAGTGCTTCTGTATGGATAATTTGTATCACCATATATTTTAAGTGCCCTGATCATTCTTCTGGGATGTTTAATCTGCAGAACGTTTAGAAACGCATAAAATGTATTTTCTAGAGGGTCCTAGAGGTTCTATCTGGTTCCTTTTTATTATGTTTTATTTTTCTCCTTACTACATCCATGTTTATATCGATCTTTGAAAGACTGGATATTTAACTTTCCCGATGCTCAGGTTACCATAATGAACATTTGTGGGTCGTTCTGGTGAAGTATGGAGAATTACTATGGGGTATTTGTCATAGTGGAAAATTACCCTTTATCATAAGCCTACCCTCTCTTTTACTCAATGAGGTTATGGTCTGAGCAATGGACTGATCTGAATCTGGGAAAAGAACTGATTTTTCAGTGGACAGCTTTCCTAAGTTTCCTGATCATCCGTCTTTGATTGGCTTTGATTTTATAAATTAAATAAAACTCGAGTTGATTGCCTGTTAATTTTTCCTCAAGGACTGACATAATCTGTTAACCGTCTTCATATCTCACTGTGAGTAAAGACTTCTCTGTCTGCCGTCAGATGTTACCAGTCATTGTACTTACCTTGCATCTGATGGCTAAGCACCACCATCTTGTCTTTATTATTTTGAGTTCCAATCATTCTAATAATTATCACTCAGTTCTATAACAGCATCTCTTGTGTCCTCTAGGACTTCTACGCAACACTGTCAGCAGTTTATCTAGACTTACATTGTATATTCAGTTTAGCATGCCCACTTATCTGGTGCTTTTTTTTCCTCACCATCTGCCTGGCAACTCTAGCATTTCTACTTTATTTGGAGTCAGCAATTTTTCATGTTCCAAAAACTATCCTAGAAGAAAAGTAGTATGATCTCACAGGGTACATGCATTACATTTTGTTTCCTAGGATGATACTCACATTTTGATAAACTCTGACTTCCCTAACTTCCTGTTCTGTTCTGTTCCCTATGATTCAGGATTCTCAGCAGCAATCTCATGCCCACAGGCTCATCTAATGATGGAGCATTGATACATATTGGTCAGATTCTGCAGCAACTTCTGCATACATTAACAGTTTTCCTCCTTAGCCAGCCTAACAGGTGTCCATATGGATGTTTTGAAATTCATGCTGGTACCATCTTAGGCGAGGTTCCCTGGAAATGGGGATTTGAAATGAGAAGGTTAATTGAACAGTGTTTTTAATTTTGCCTGTAAGAATGTGAGAAAGGCAGGATTTGGCAGTAGAAGAAGCTGATCCACAGTGCAGTTGCAGCTGAATAATCAGCCAACTTACAGAAAGTTCTGGAACTTGGGGTACCCTTTAGAGTTGTCCCAAAATAAGATAGTGATGCCAGATCTTCAAGCCCTGCATCACCCAGTTGTATATCACCCAGATGCCAGATCTTCAAGCTCTGTATCACCCGGTTGTCCACAGGCATCCTCCTTCATCTTCTCACCTTACCACAAGAAGGAATATAATTTCAAACAATGCAGCTTTTTGATGAAGGAAAATCTTTTAGCTTTGTGTTATTTTGTCAGCTGTTGGCAGATAGATACATTGGCCCTGAAGAGGAGATCTGAGAGGAAAACATAATATCCACTACAGAAATGTTGAAAGCAAATTTTCTCATTTTTTCTCTTATTATTTCTACACTTACATTCAGCAATTATTTAAAGCTAAATTAATCATCTTGGTCAAATTTAGTATCATGTTATACCTTAGTAAAATCTACCTTTTTATGTTTTCTATTTTCTATTTCAGTTGGTGGCATTACTATTAACCTCATTTAATGAGGTAAAACTCTGGGATTCATCTTTGAATCACTTATTTTTCTGTCTTTGATCTTGCTTTTCCTGCTTACAAAGCCCTTTCAGCCTCTTCTCTAGTAGTAAAATTACATTCATCCTTCAAGGGTGAGCTTTAATATATCTTCCTTTTTGGAGTCTTCTTTAATTGCTCTAAGTAACATCAATTATTCTTCCCTCTGTGCTACTAATACAGTTTCTACATCCTATTAGTCAGCTTGGGTGGCTATAACAAAATGCCATAGATAGGGTGGCTTTAACAATAAAAATTTATTTTTTACAGTTCTGGGGGCTGGTAGTTTTCAATTGGCATGCCAGCATGATTAGGTTCTGGTAAGGACTTTCTTCCTGGCTTGTAGACAACTGCCTTCTTGCTATGTCCTCACATGGCAGAGAGTAAGAGGAAGCTCTCTGGTGTCTCTTCTTATAAGGGCACCAATCCTATCTTGAGGGTGCCATCCTCACAACCTCAGCTAATTCTGATTACCTCTCAAAGTTTGCATCTCCAAGTAGCATTACATTGGGTTTCACTTCAACATATGAATTTTGAGGAAACACAATTTCATCCATAGCATACATTATTCTATACAAGGTCTTACCACATTGTGTTGGTGTAAATAGTATATATGTGTAACTTCTCTTTAAATGAGATTCTAAAAAGCAGGCACAGTGTCTTTTTTTTTTTTTTTTTTTTTGACACTGTGGTTTTTGCTCTATCACCCAGGCGGTAGTTCAGTGGCATGGTCATAGTTCGTTGTAACCCTAAACTCTTGGGCTCAGGCAATCCATCTGCCTCAGTCTCCCAAGTAGCCGGAACTACAGGCACACACCACCAAGCCTGGCTAATTTTATTTTTATTTTTGTGGAGACAGGGTCTCTCTATGTTGCACAGGCTGGTCCCAAACTCCTGGTCTCAAGCAGTCCTCCTGCTTTGGCCTCCAAATTGCTGAAATTACAGGCATGAGTGACCATATCCAGCCTCATTTTCTTTTGATCTCCAATGACTAGCACAGAGACAACTGCTGGGATACATCTAAGGCTTATTTGCTAAATTTTGAAATAATCTATATTATGCATGTGCCATATTTAACATAAAATGACAAGTCAATATCTCTAATCATATGGTTTTTTATGAATGCTGGTATACTGACAATATTGTGGTAGTCATGAATTAGTTATGCTTATGGTAAACCTTATTTTGCATTCATAGAATATTGTACTTGCACTTCATAGCACTTTTCACCAATGTAACAAATTAGGTGTATAATGAACCCTTAGCATTTTTACTATAGTTCCACAAGGATGGAATATCAAATTATAGGTATGAAAGTATTGAGCTTAAACAGCTATGGAAAACACGGCTATGGAAAAATAGAACATTTCAAATACTTACCAAGGAAGAACATTTTACACAGGTAAGCCTGGGTATTGATTGCCAGTGTTAAATAATAATAATAATAATAACAATAATAATAGTAGCACTTAGAAAAGAAAAAGCCAGCTTTCTTTGATAATAATTATGTAGATTTTGAGGGTAAACTTCTGAACTAAAAGAACAATCTTTGTAAGGAATAACTGCAGTAACTACCCAGTTGATAAAACTTTGAAAATTCCAGAAATTGAAAACCTTGAATGTCCAAATCACAATTTAGTCGCAGGTAAACACATGGGTAGAAAAGATTTAAATTCCAAAGAAAGTGTGGTGATACATACAGTATTTTCTGAAACAATAACTTTGTCCACACTAAGGTAAAAAGTTATTTAAAGGAATATTATGGTACACATATTTGGTGAAATTTATACATTAGATGTTTATGAACTGACACAGTAAATGACTAGAATGCTAAACTGTCAGTGATTAAGAAAATGGTAAGGATTATTATTCCTATATATTTTATTAAATATTTTATATAACATTTATTTTTCAAAAATGTGAAAGAAAATTTAAAATTCATTTCAAAAATGTGTTGCTAATCTTGAAAATCAACTGAGTGCAAAATTGTCCATTTCATCTCATGTATCTCTCTGATGAATCTCTCCTTCAGTTACAACAAACAAAACCATAATACTGGTTCTTATGAAGAGCACATTCAGTGGAAGTAACTGGGGCTTATAAACTAAAATTGACATTTGGCTTAAACTATGATATGAACCCATTAGCCAAAAGACAGTGATAAATACGAAATGCACATATGGGACCCTGAAAATTGATGACTCAATAGGCTGATTTAAACAAGGATGACTCACATTCCAGTAAATCTTCATTACTCTGAGCAAACTAGGTTGTAACCTTTCAGTGTTCTAAGAAGAAATTGGTTATTGACCATAAACAAAAGTCATAGAATTTAATGTGCACATAATGGAATAAGAAACAGGGAAATATTCTTCATGGTCATGGCAGTTAACACTTCCATGGACCTTCTGTTGAAGTAATCCAAACCTACTTTACTGAGCTTTTCTTCCACAAGAAACATTTTCCAACTTGTGTTCATTCTGTGTGCTGTATGGCAGGATTTATTTTCTAGAGTAATGGCATCAAGCCCGCAGAGCTTTCTTGTTTTGGACCTATAACCTCCTCATTCTCATTTCTTTCTTAGTTTATAATTAAATGGAACAGTACATATACATCTATGCAATTAATCATTAATATTGAAGGCATTTTTCCTATGCAGTCTCTGAAAGTAATTTTCAGATATGTAGTTTTAAGTGTATCAGCAATTTGTCTTGAAGAAACACTGAGCAAAATGTGTTTTTACCATATGTCTGAAATTATGGATGATAGTTGGTTTGTATTTTCATAAAATTTCTTTTTGCTTAGCTGTTCCACATAAAATAACAGTCAAAATTTCAATATTAATACAAGAAGTTGGAAAATGACATTTTAAAATAACTTGTTTTTAATAGTTATTAATTATAAAGATAACTTAATATAGTCTGAGCTATAAATGGGATTTACCTTTTTACTAAGTTAAAAGGGAGATATTATGAATAAAAATCCTTAGTAGGAAAGAATAATTGGTTTATCAATGACTACAAACACTGTATGTGAGTTTAAGAAACAATTTATGGGCCAGGCACTGTGGCTCACACCTGTATTCCAAGCATGTTGAGAGGCCGAAGCAAGCAGATTGTTTGAGCTCAGGAATTTGAGACCAGCCTGGGCAACATGACGAGACCCCATCTCTACTAAAAACACACACACACACACACACACACACACAAAGCCGGGCATGGTGGTGCATGCCTGTGGTCCTAGCTATTTGGGAAGATGAGGTGGGAGGGCCATTTGAGCCTGGGGGCAGAGGTTGCAGTGAGCCCAGATTGCATCACTGCATTCCAGTCTGGGTGACAGAGCAAAAATAATAAATTACACTTTAGGCAGAAATACATCTATATGAAAATATAAACTTAAATTTTTGTTGCTACATTAAAATATAGAAATATATTGCCATATTAATTATCAATAAATATTAACACTTTAAGCAAGGTATCTGTTTAAGTTGACAAATTCTATGAATGGGTCAATGATTATTAATTACTTTGCAAATTTCCAGAACTATGTACATTATTAGAATTAACATGTTTATTTGCAATGACACATAAGAAATCTGTGATTTAACCTTTTATACATTTGTACAGTAATTACATCAGTTGATCTTTTAAATGTATTGCTTCAGGTTTTTAATGTATTACTTTAAAATATCATGTGAAATTACATGGTACTCTTTTAGCAGAATGAGATAAACAAGATTAGTAAAATTAAAGTGACTTTAGTAAAAGTGATCAAGAAAAAGAGAAAACACAAATTATTAATATTAGAAATAGAATAGGAATATTTTATAGGTCATTTGAACTTAAACAATTCAGAGACTATTATAATCAACTTTATGCCAATAAACTTGACAACATAGATGAAATGGAAAATCCTTTAAAAATACAACTTGCTGGCTGGGTGCGGTGGCTCACGCCTGTAATCCCAGCACTTTGGGAGACTGAGACGGGTAGATCACGAGGTCAGGAGATCGAGACCATCCTGGCTAACATGGTGAAACCCTGTCTCTACTAAAAATACAAAAAATTAGATGGGCGTGGTGGCGGGAGCCTGTAGTCCCAGCTACTTGGAAGGCTGAGGCAGGAGAATGGCGTGAAGCCGGGAGGCGGAGCTTGCAGTGAGCCAAGATTGCCCACTGCACTCCAGCCTGGGGCACAGAACAAGACTCCGTCACAAAAAAAATTAAAAAAGACCACACAACTTGCCAAAATTGATAAAAGACATAGAAAGTTTCAATTTCCTCTTAAATGCTAAAGAAATTGAGTTAATTTTCAAAATCTTATTACAAAGACTCAAATGGTTACACTGTTGAATTCTATCAAACACATAACGAATAAATCATGCAACTTCACAAAAACACGTTTAAAGATATAAGACAAGGAAAGGCTTTACAATTTATTTTATGAGGCACTCATAACTGTAATACCAAAATTTGACGAAGTCATTCTAAAAGGTTATATAAATTGAAAAACACCTTGAATACAAATTGAATCCGACCACATATAGAAAGACAACATATTACTAAGGTTACCCCTGTAATAAAAAGTTGGCTTAACATTTGAAAAACAACCAACATAAATAACATATTAGCAAAATAGAGGAGAACATTTGTTTATTTCAATAGTCTCAGAAAAAAACCATTCAACCCACATGGGTAATAAAAAAAGGCAACTTTTATTCAACCTACAACCTACAAAAAGGTCTCTAAAAATACAACTGAGATGATTTATATGATGAAATATTGAACTTTTACCCCTAAAGGTTAGTAATACATCATGCATGTGAATTATACTGTAGGTTGTTCTAGGTGGTGAAAGAAGACAATAAAAAGTAACTAAATATAAGGCATGAATATCAGAAAGAAAAAACAATTCTGTCTACTTGTAAGTGACAGGATTGTCTTTGTAGAAAATTCTTACTAATTTCCAAAGCAACTATTAGGTTGGTGAAAAGTAAAAGAAATGACAAAAACTGCAATTACCTTTGCACTGACATAATAAATAACTAATAAGTGAGTAGCAAGATTTCCTGGTACAACATCAATATACAAGAGTGTCTTGCCTTTCTATATATTGCAGAAAACAATTGGGAGATGAAATTTTAAAAGTTTTACTTTTAATAACATCAAATAACATATGTAAAAAGAAATTTATCAAAAACTACAAGACCTTTGCACTAAAATGTTGCTAAGACAAATTAAAGAAAACAAAGAAATGGAAAGATATACTTTTTTATGTATTAGAATACTCAATAGGATTAAAAATGTAGATTATTTCAAAAATTGACCTAAGGTACAATACATCCCCAATCAATATCCCAAGTAATTGCTTTAGAAAACTGACAAGCTAATTCTAAAATTTAAATTAAAAATGTCAAGGAGGTGGCAAGGATTTACAGTAGCCTAACTAATTTTGCAAATAAATAAAAAAATAAAGGTCCAAGTTGGAGGATATACCCTGCCTAAATTTAGGGATTAATATATTAATATAGATCCATAGTGATCAAGACAATAAAGTATTGACATAAATAGGGCAAATAGATCAACAGCACAGAATCCAGAAATGGAGCTATACTGATACTGTAATTCAACAGGGAAAATAAAATCTTTAAAACAAATGATATTTAAACAGTTAACTATATACTAACTATAAAACTAACTCAATATTTTGAAGGAGGGATGGTAAAATTTCTTGACTCTTACGGAAACAGGAGTTAAGAAGAAATCACTTAGGCAAATAGTAAGGGTATGGGAGTCCTTGTCAGGCTTTTCTTTTTAATGAAAAGCAGCCCCAAATCATTTTCTAACAAAGAACAGCCTGTAAAGTCAAGCTGCAGACATAGACAAGCAAGCTGGGAGCTTGCACTGGTGAATACCAGCAGGAACTAGGGACTAGACATGTTCAAGATGGCAGCTCCACCTTCCCTTCTCTTTCTCAGCCTTAGGTGTCCTGTAAGGAGCAGACAAGATGGCCCTGATCAACTGGAAAGTCTATTTGCATAGTAAGGTTAGGGTGGGATGACCAACCTTTCTTGGGCATTATGTAATGTCATACCTGAGTGAACCAATCTGTGAGCCCTATGTAAATCAGACACCACCTCTTCAAACTGGACTATAAAATCTGGTGCTTTTCCTGCCAGCCATTCCTTTCCGCTTGAAAACCCCTTTCTCTGTGAAGAGAGCTGTTTCTCTTTCTCTTCTCTTCTGCCTATTAAACTTTCGCTCCTAAACTTCTTGTGTGTGCCCTGTCCTAATTTTTCCTGACACACAATGGTGTGTCAGTGCAGGGTGTATACCTCAGACAACCTAGCTGCTTCATTAACTCGCAGCAAACATAAATTACACATTGGAGAAGGATTATTATAGTCCATAACTTTTGAGATAAAATTATAATGCTCTCAATGAAATCATAGGAGAATATCTTTGTGACATAGGAGTAAGCAAATACATCTTTGGTAGGACACAAAAGGAAATAATTCTAAAAGGAAGAAAAGAAAGTATCAACAATTTAAAAAATCTGTAAATCAGAGGAAAGTATAAAAAAGGACAGGAACTGGGAGCGGTGGTTTATGCCTGTAATCCCAGCACTTTGGGAGGCCAACGCGGGCGGATCACCTGAGGTCAGAAGCTTGAGACCAGCCTGGCCAACACGGCGAAACCATGTCTCTACTAAAAATACAAAAATTAGCCAGGCATGGTGGTGGAGGCCTGTTGTCCCAGCTACCCGGAGGCTGAAGCAGGAGAATTGATTGAACCCTGGAGGCAAAAGTTGCAGTGAACCGAGATCGCACCACTGCACTCCATCCTGAGTGACAGAACAAGACAGTCTCAAAAAATAAAAAAGAATAGAGGTTCTGGCTCAAGATGGCTGACTAGAAGCAGCTAGTGCATAGCTCTCCCACAGAGAGAAAATAAAATCAAGTAAATACTAACTCTTCACGTGGATCATTAAATAGATCATTCTGAGTTCACAAGAGAAGTGACGGGACCCACAGAAAGCAGAGAACAAAGCCACGAGGCTGAGTGGTGGCTGACTCAGGACCAGCGCAGAGCCAGAAGAGGCTCTCTAAAGCAGAGAAAAGATGAGTGATTGTTAGATGCCCAGGGATTCACACCTCTGCCATGGGCCTTTATATTCCTAATTACGGGACGTCCACATTGACATAGAGGACCACCTGGAGAATGCAGAGGCACCACCCAAGCCAACTTGTAATCCTGTAGGTCTTTGATCCCTGAGCAGCACAGTCCCAGCTGCCACCACTCTGCCAAGAAGGGAGGCCAGGCACTTTCGAGTGCTCCTGGTATAGATTCTGCAGCCATGGTAAGGGAAACAGCCGGACTATGTGCCACAGGACTCTCTGTGCTGCTTCTGCCCCTGCAGTTCCTGCCCCAGGGAGGGCTGAGGGAGGCTGGGCAATATCATGTGCCTCCAGCACAGATACCACAGCTGAGGTGTAGAGAAGCCGTGGGCAGGCTAGGTGACCCACGACACTCTGCCTTGTCTTCTCCCTACCAAACAAGGTTTGCTGGCTTCAGTGACAGGACCCCAATGCAGCTGCCACCCCAACATGGACCGAAAGGCAGTGCTCACCCCCAACCCCCCATATGGAGCAGCACTGTTACCATCTTAGAGAAAAGACAAAACACAAAGCTGTGTGTATTGGGTTGAGAGAGTATGTTCTGCCTCACAAACCACACTTGGAGTGTTGCAAGACATTCACTTTCCATGGATCTCGGTCACATTGTGATCTGGAGATAGAGTATAGCAAAGATATGAACCGAATGTTCTGAGCCCCAGGACATGGATAGAAAAGGGAAACCGAACATGTTCTTGCCTGTCTAGGATGTGGAGCTGATGTAGACCCCTCACCCCCCAACAGAGACCACAGTGCATTTCACATTTCAACAGGCGCTCCCCCCAACCACCCCTACCAGGACTTTTGCCTGTGTTCATCACTGAGTTATTCATGGGCAAGCCAGGGCATCCAGTTCTACCAAGCTGGGTTCCCCCACCCAAGCTGAACAGGAAGCTCTGCACACAGGGCCCTCTACTGTCCAGACCATCACCTGAAACAAGAGAGAGTACCTCACAGTAAACAAAGATCAAGTACATACCCATCTGCTTTTGCTGCAACTGGCTCTTACCCATCAGCACCACCTACTGGTTTGCAGGTTAAACCACACACCTTAATATAAAATGTGCTGACAGAAGTGTACACAGCTATAGAAGCAAAGTCAAAAAGATTCTATCCAACATATTCTACAGTCCCGTTCCCTGTAAAGGGTGAGAAAAGGGAAAGGAAAAAAAAAAAGCAAAATAAAACAAAATCATATTCAAATGAAAATAATTTCAAAAAGTAGAAGTGTCTGCCTCTGAGAGGAAATCAGTGTGAGAAATCCAGCATCATGAAAAATCTGAATGTTGTGGCATCACCAAAGGATCATACTACCTTTCTAGCAGTGGACTCTTACCAAAATGGGAACTCAGAAATAAAAGATAAAGAAGTCAAAGTATTGATTGCAAGGAAACTCAAAAAGAGCCAAGAAAAGATCGAAAATTAACAACAAAGAAAAATACTAAAGCAATTCAGGAAATGAAAAACAGATAAATTTTGGCCAGCCGTGGTGGCTCATGCCTGTAATCCCAGCACTTTGGGAGGCTGAGGCGGGTGGATCACGAGGTCAGGAGATCGAGACCATCCTGGCTAACACGGTGAAACCCCGTCTCTACTAAAAATACAAAAAATTAGCTGGGTGTGGTGGTGTGCACCTATAGTCCCAGCTACTTGGAAGGCTGGGGCAGGAGAATTGCTTGAATTCTGGAGGTAAAGGTTGCAGTGAGCCGAGATCACAACACAGCACTCCAGCCTGGGTGACAGAGCAAGACTCCATCTCAAATAAATAAATAAATAAATAAATTTCAAATAATCAAACAAATTCTGGAAATAAAAAAATTTACTTAAGGATTTTAAAAATGAAATTGAAGGCTTTAACATTAGACTAGACCAAGAAGAAAGAGTTTCAGAGCTTAAAGACAGGTCTTTTGAACTAAATCAGACAAAAATAAGGAAAGAAGAATTTTAAAATGAACAAAGCTTTAGAGAAACAAGGCATTAAGTAAAGTCACTACAACTACATCTATGAATTATTGTAAGTCCTGACATAAGAAGAAGAAGAAGAAATAAGCAACATGGAAAACATATTTGAGAGAACAATTCAAGAAAATTTTCCTAATCTTGCTAGAGAGGTAGACATCCAGTTACAAGAAATGGAGAGAACATCTGTGAGACAGCATACAAGACAAACATCACTAAGGCATATAGCCTTCAGACTAACCAAAGTCAATGCTTTAGAAAGAAATCTTAAAGGCAGCTAGAGAAAAGCGTCAAATCAGAGAACCAATCAGATTAACAATAGACTTCTCAACAGAAGCAGTACAACCCCAAAGAGGGGACCTATTTTTATCCTTCTTAAAGAAAACAGGTACCAGACAAGAATTTTATATCCTACCAAATTAAGCTTCATAAATAAAGGAAAACTAAGGTCTTTCCAAGACAAGCAATTACTAGGAGAATATTTCCCCACTACACTGCTCCTAGAAGAAATTCTCAGTGGATTTCTGAACATGGAAATGAAAGGACAATACTTACCATCAGAAAAGACAAAATAAGTACATAGCTCACAGATTCTATAAAGCAGCTAAATAATTGAAAATTAAAAAAAAAAAAACTACTTAGTAAGAACATTATGTCAGGAACAAAACCTCACATGTTAATATTAACCTTGAATGTAAATGGTCTAAATGACCCAATTAAATGTTCTGGAGTACAAACTGAATAAAAACAAAACAAAACCCAACCACCTGCTGTCTACAAGAGACCTACGTACTGGGTAAAGACACATTCAGACTCAAAGTAAAAGAGTGGAAAAATATAATCACACAAATGGAAAACAAAAGTGAGCAGTAGCCATTCTCATGTCGGAAAAAAAACAGACTTTAAATAAACAAGTGTGATAAAAGACAAAGAAGTGTACTACATAGTGATAAAAGGTTCCATAAAATAAGCTTTAACTATCCTAAATATATATGCACTCACAACTGGAACACCCAGATTCATGAAACAAATACTGCTAGACCTAAGAAAACAGACAGATAGCAGTACAATGATAGTGGGGGACTTCAATACCCCTATTGACATGACTATATAGATCACTGATATGGTTTGGCTGTGTCCCCACCCAAATCTCATCTTAAATTTTAGCTCCCATAATTCCTACGCCTTCTGCCATGTTCCTGAGGCCTCCCCAGCCACATGGAACTGAGAGTCCATTAAACCTCTCTTTCTTAATAAATTATCCAGTCTTCGGTAGGTCTTTATCACCAGTGTGAAAACAGACCAATACAATCATCAAGGCAGGAAACCAACAGAGAAATTCTGTATTTAAACTGTACTCTAGACCAAATGTAACTGATAGACATTTACAGAATATTGTGCTCAACAACCACAGAATATACATTCTCATCTGCTCAAGGAACATTCTCCAAAATTGACCATATGTTTGGCCATAAGGCAAGTCTCAATAAAGAAAAATAAATAAATAAATAAAAATTATATCAAGTATTTTCTCAGGCCACACTGGAATAAAATTAGAAATCAATACAGAGAGGACACTCAAAACTACACAAGGGCATGGAAACTAAACAATTTGCTCTGGGACAACTTGTGAGTAAGCAATGAAATTCAAGCAAAAATTAAAAAGTTATTTGAAATGAATGAAGATAGAGACCAAAACCTCTGGGTACAGCAAAAGCAGTGTGAACAGGAAACTTTATGGTATGAAATGCCCTAGATAAAAAAGCTGGAGAACTCTCAAGTTAAGAAAACCTAAAGTTGCACCTAAAGGAACTAAGAAAACAATAAACCAGACCCAAAGCTAGCAGAAGAAAATAAATAATGAAGACCAGAACAGAACTTAATTAAATTAAGATGAAAAGAATCATACAAAGTATGAATAAAAAATTAGTTCCTTAAAAGCATAAGTAAAATTGACAGATCCCTAGCTAGGCTAAGAAAAAAAGAAGTTTCAAACAAACACAATCAGAGACGATAAAGGTGACATTACAACTGATAACAGAGAAATACAAAAGATCATCAGAGACTACTACAAACACCTTTACACTCACAAGTCAGGAAACCTAGAAGAAATGGACAAATTCCTGTAAACATACAAACTCCCAAGACTGGAACAAAAAGAAATCACAACCATGAACAGACCAATAGTGAGTAATGAAATTTAATTAGTAATAAAAACCTTTCAACAGCAGAAAATGCCCAGGATAGATGGATTTACAGCCAAATTTTACCAGACGTACAAAGAGCTGGTACCAATATTACTAAAAATATTCCAAAAATTTGAGATGGGATTTATCCTTAATTCTCCAAGTCCAGTATCATGCTGATACCAAAACCAGGCAAGGACAAAACAATAAATGAAAACTACAAGCCAATATCCCTGATGAATATAGATGCAAAACCCCTCAACAGTATACTGGGGAACTGATCAAACAGATAATTCATCACAGTCAAGTGGGCTTTATTCCAGAGATGCAAGAATGGTCAACATATACAAATCGATAAACATTATCTATCACATCAACAGAACTAAGAACAAAAGTTGTATGATCATCTCAATAGATGCAGAAAAACATTTGATAAAATTCAACAATTCATGATAAAATCCCCAATGAACTAAACATAGACAGAAACACCTCAACAAAATAAGAGCCGTATGTGATAAGCCCACAGGCAACATCATAGCAAATGGGGAAAAGTTGAAAACATTCCCCCTAAGAACTGGAATAAGACAAGGATATCCACTCTCACGATTCCTATTCAACATAGTCCTGGAAGTCCTAATCAGGCAAGGGAGGGAATAAAAATGCATCCTAATTGGAAAGAGGAAGTTAAATTGACTCTGTTCACTGAAGACATGATCATATATTTAAAAATCCCTGAAGACTCCTCTAAGAGACTCTTAGACTTGGTAAGCCACTTCAGTGAAGTCTCAGGATACCAAATCAACATACAAAAGTCAGTAACATTTCTGTACATCAATAACGTTGAAGCTGAGAACCAAATGCAGAAACAAATCCCATTTACAACAGACACTAAAAAATAAATAAATAAATAAAACACCTAGGAATACATTTAACCAAGAAAGTGAAAGATATCTACAACAACTACAAAACACTGCCGAATGAAGTCATAGATGACACAGCAAATGGGAAAACATCCCATTCTCCTGGATTGGTAAAATGAACATTGTTAAAATGACCTTATTACCCAAAGCAATCAACAGATTTGACTAAACAATTACTATCACATTTCCAATGTCATTTTTCACAGAATTAGTAAAATCAATCCTAAAGTTCAACCAGAATAAAATTAACAACAACAACAACAACAACAAAAAAAAAGCAAGAAAAGAAAAAAAGACCAAGCCAGGCTCAATGGCTCAGGCCTGTAATCCCAGCATTTTAGGAGGCTGAGGTGCACAGATCAACTGAGGTCAAGAGTTCGAGTCCAGCCTGGCCAACATAGTAAAGCCCCATCTCTAGTAATAATACAAAAATGAGCCAGGCGTGGTGGTGGACACCTGTTATCTCAGCTACTCAGGAGGCTGAGGAAGGAGAATTGCTTGAACCTGGGAAGCGGAGGTTGCAGTAAGCCAGTATTGTGGCCCACTGCACTCTAGCCTTGGCAACAAAGCCAGACTCCATCTCAAAAAAAAAAAAAAAAGCAACTCCAGTAGCCAGAGCACTACTAAGCAAAAATAACAAATCTGGAAGCATCATATTTCATTTCCTTTCTTCACATTACAGTATAAAGCTATAGTAACTAAAGCAGCATGTCACTGACACAAAAATAGACACGTAGAGCAATAGAGTAAGACAGAGAACCCAGAAATAAAACTACATACTTATAACCAGCTCATATTTAATAAAGCTGACTTAAATAAACAATGGAGAAAGGACACTCTATTCAATAAATTGTGCTAGGAAAACTGGCTAGCCATATGCCGAAGAATTAAACTGGGCCTCTATCTCTCACCATAAACAAAAAGTAACTGATGGATTAAATATCCAAATGTAAGACTAGAAACTATAAAATTACAAGAGGAGAACCTAGGGAAAACTCCTCGGGACGTCGGCATATTCAAACAATTTACGATGAAGACTTCACAAACAAGTGGAATAAAAACAAAAATACGCAGTCAGAAGTTAATTTAACTAAAATGCTTCTGCACAGCAATAGGCATAATCAACAGAATAAACAGACAGCCTACAGAAAGGGAGAAAACATTTGCAAATTATGCCTCTGGCAACGGATTAATATCCAGACTCTGTAAGGAACTCCAAAAACAAGAAAAATATTAAAAACCGCAGAAAGGACATAAACAGGTATTTCTCAAAAGAAGAAATACAAGCAACCAACAAGCATGAGAAAACTCTCAACATCACTAATTACCAGAGAAATCCTAATTAAAACCACACTGAGATATCACATTTCACCAGCAGAATGGCTTTTATTTAAAAAGTAAAAAAAAAAAAAAAAAAAAAAAAAAAAATGTTGATGTAGATACAGGGAAAAAGGAATGCTCGTACACTGCTAATTGGAAAGTAAATTAATTCAACATCTATGGGAAACAGTATGGAGCTTTCTCAAAGAACTAAAAATAGAACTATCATCCCACTCTGCAATCCCACTGCCGGGTATCTACCAAAAGGAAAAGAAATCATCATATTAAAATGATATCTGCACTCTTATGTTTATTACAGTGTTATTTACAATAGCAAAGTCCTAGAACCAACCTAAATGTCCATCAATGCATGATTAAAGAAAATGTGACACACACACACACACACACACACACACACACACCATGGAATACTCTGCAACCATAAAAAGAATAAAATCATGTCCTTTGCAACAACATGAATAGGACTGGGTGATGGGTACACTAGAAACCCAATTCCCACCAATGCGCATTGTAATTCTCATGTTACAGACAAGTACATGCGCCCTTGAATCTAAAATGAAATAAATTAAAAGGGAAAAGTAATCATAATCTGGGAGAAAATGTAGCAAATATTTATCTAACAAAGAATTTGTATCCAGAATACATAAATAATTCTACAGCTCAATAACTGACACAAATAATTTAATATAAAACAAATACTTGACACTTCACAAGGAAATAAAAATAAAAGTAAATAAACTTATTAAAACATGCTTAACATCAT
Organism: Piliocolobus tephrosceles; assembly: GCF_002776525.5. Taxonomy (NCBI): domain Eukaryota; kingdom Metazoa; phylum Chordata; class Mammalia; order Primates; family Cercopithecidae; genus Piliocolobus; species Piliocolobus tephrosceles. The sequence continues at coordinate 169,039,227 of NC_045437.1, forward strand.
TAGTCATCAAGAAAATTTAAATTAAAACCAGAAAAAAATTATGACACACCCACTATAATGGTGGAGCTGTATTAAAAAAAAGAAAAACAAAAACAAACACACTAGCAACCCAAGTGTTTACCAGAATGGGAAACACCAAGGACTCTCATAATTTACTGGGGGAATTATATATATACACACATATATGTATGTATATGTATGTGTGTGTATATATACGTATGTATATATATATACAAGAATTTTGAAAATCTGCTTGAAGTCCTTAAAAAAATGAACATATACCTTGTTCATTACCCAGAAATTCTAATTCTAGGTATTTATGCATGAGAAATGAAAACACAAAAAGCCTTGTACAAACTACACACAGCAGTACTCAGAGACAAAAACTATAAACAACTGAAATATTCATCAACAGAAAAATGAATAAATGCATTTGGTTGTAATATAATCATATTTTAGAACATTGCTCAGCAGCAAATGGGATACATTATGTTCATATACAACAGTATGTTTGAATCTCATAGACAAGTTGAGGAAAAGAAGTTGGACATGAGAATATACACTTGATGATTCCATGTATGTAAAGATCTAGAAAAGTCAAAACTATTCTGAAACAAATAGTCACCCCAGAATGAGTAGACATTGTGTGTTTGGGACACATGAGAATTTCCATAGTGATGGAAATCTGTATCTTGACAGAGTTGTACAAATATTTATCAAACGCATTAAATTCAAAATTTTATATTGGTGCATTTTACTGTATCTAAAATTTACCAAAAAATAACTTTAAGCAAATATTGAATTTTAGCTACTAGGTTTGCTTTCCTTGATGTTATGAGTTGACAATTTTGAAACTATTCTGTCTATATTCTAGAGTTGAGCAAATGAATATAAATTTTGGGAATAATGGAGCCATATTTTTCCCTATTGGGGAAATAAATTACAAATATGGAAAAAGGAATATCTAAAAAGTATGTAGAGTTGTTGATTTTGAAAGAAAATCATCAGTATTAACTCATGGCTTTTTATATATAGGTAAAAGAAAGAAACAAATACAAATAAAGAAATAAATATAGTGTGTATGTATATATACACACCTTAATATCTTGTGTGTATTTATACTTTTACTCTGCCTAGAAGCAATAAAATACCAGTAGCAATGAACACATTTAGCACTCAGAAGCTTGATTACTAAATACTATTTTTCATTTGAAAAGAGCTAGACTTTCTTAAAGAAGGATAATTCCAAGTCTTGAACAAGGAAAACACAAAATTAGCCTGTTTGCCAGAAAGTGGGAATATTTGCAAAGAATTAAGATAATATATAAAAAGTCCAATTGAAGGGGTTCCTAATTTGAATATCCAAAATATATAATTATAATATTACATTATAACCCATATTATACAATAAGAATCCATTATTCCATTCTAATATAAATTAACAAGCAAGTAGGAAAATTTCTTGCTGTAGAATGTCAAATGATAAAGAACAAATCACTGAATTAAGAAATTATAAATGGATGCTAAAACTAGTGAGTAAACGTTTGATTGATAGTTGACTATCTACATATAGTCGATGTAAACTCCTCCAAACTACTGATTAATTGCAAATGAAAAATAGCAACATTACAGTGGAGAAGAGTATTAGTCTCCCCTTAAAGTAATCAAAGTTAATATGAGCAATATTGGTATAAAACAAACTCATAGTCCTCCTGATACCCACCAAAAAGTCTGTATCAATTTTGTGATACATCTGATACTAATGCGTAAGCCGGGTCTATCACACACACACACACAATCAGAATCACTAAAATTAAGAGACAGTCTACAAAATAACTATTCTGTACTCTTTAAAAATGTTAATGTCAAGTAAGAAAAGACAGCCATTTTCAGATTTAAATAAACAGATATGACACATAAGTGCAATGTGGAATCATAGGCTGGATTCTGGACTAGGGGCATAAGATGGAATTTAGCCGTTTTGAGATACTTGATAAACTTTGTGCTTTCAGTAGGATAATATTATTTTAACAATGTAAAATTTTCTGATCTTGATTATTGTGCTGTTGTGTAAGAAAATATCAGTGTTTAACAAATGCAGTTAGAAATCTTTAGAGGTAAAGAGACATAATGTCTACAACTTATAAATGGTTCAGGGGTAGAAAGAGAATGAGAACAAGTGACTGCAACTGGGGCAAAAAGCAAACAAGTAAAAAACATGCATATGGGAATTCTCATTATTATTGCAACTTTTCAATAACTTTAAATTTATATCAAAATAAAAAGGTGCAAAAATTAAAAGAGAGACTGAGAAGTAGTAACTAGTGATGTTGAATATAAAAAATATATATATAGTGCTGGAATCTAAATGCAGAGAGTGTGTCAAGGATGAGAAAATATGATCAATTGTGTCAAAAAATGATGTCAGCCCAAGTAAGATGAGAATGAGAAATGACCACAATTATTTTAAGAAAGTTTTCATGCTGCTGATGGGAATAAGTCAGGAGATAACAAACAAAACAATGATCCAGGATAGAGAGGGGACAGTCACTGGAGTGGTATCCTTAAGTAGGCGAGAGTATATTCTAGTGCTTAAGTAAATGAATTAGTTTTAGACATAAGCTTGTGTGGATTAATCTGGTGACAGACGGGAAGGCAGAGTCTGCCAGTACAGATACTTGTAGATGGGTAAAACTAGGGGTGGGAGTTTGTGGAAACTTTCTTCCTTCAGTTTAAATGTTCAGTCATCAGTTAAGAATGAGGATGTGAAGAGACATAATAGTGGTTAGAAAATAAAGGAGAATATATAATTTGAGTAGAAGAATAAAGTAAAGGAAGATTTCTAAAGATCATTAAAGACACAAACTCTTCTTGTTCATTGTTTTATAGTGGAATAGAGGAGCAAATTTATTGTTCTTTCTAGCCCTTTCCAATTGTATGGATATATCTCTATAATGGGTATTTGAAGAATTAGATTTAACCATAGTTCTAGTTTAACCTAGTCATTTAAAGAAACAAGGGAGGGATAAGGGAATTGGAGTTTTATCAGAACAAGTGTTTATAATAACTAAGTGAATTATTAATGCTGTGTAAGGAAGGAAAAATGTTAAGAATGTAAGTGACTGTGACCGCAATTGATGAAAGTGTGGGACGGGCCTTTGGAATGGGAAATGGGGCACTAAAGGAAGGAGTGGAGAAAGAGAAGACATATTCAAAGTGAAATACAGAAAATAATGAATAATGTGGAGTTTGGGGTAAAAATAAGATCTAGGGTATGGTAGGAAATGGTTGATGAAAGGTTGAAGTCAAGTTGAGAGGTACTCAAGAAATGAAGGGGAAAGATACTGGAAGATCCATCTATATGTATATATATACATTGTCAAGAATTTAAGACCGTGGAAGAGTTGAAGATAATAACAAAGAGTCAGGAGCTAAATATCCAAGAAATGAAGAGGAATAGCCAGGGCGTAGCTAGATGATGGAAAGAATGAAAGATAAAGGTTACTATAATCTTTTATCATAAGATTTAAGTCTGGGTGGTGGGGAGGTTTCCAGAGAAGGACAAGAGAATGGTCTAAAAAGGCCTGTAAACAAACTACATTATAGATGACACCAACCCTCTCTTAAAGCTCAGTGATAAAGACAACTAGGGCTAAAAAAGCAGCCACTGATTGGAAGTTTCAGGGGAAATTGATTCTTTCAGGAAAAATCCTAGATTTTTTTAAAAGCTGGAAAGTGAAGAGAAGTTTAGAGAAGAGTTTGTGAATGCGTTTTTTTTTTTGGGGGGGGGGTACTGTGAATTCCAAAGAGCAATTAAACCTTTCTGAGAAAGGGATAGAACAGGAGCTAGAAAGGGTAATTAGAGTGAGGTGACCATGACAGAGACATCTGAGGTTCTTGGTGGTAATTACATAAAGACAAAGGGAAAGTTTAATAAATTACTTGTTCTGGATTTAAGACAAATAGAGTTAGCAAGGTTGTGAGCGTAGTGGGTAGGGAGTGGTGAGTATCTGGTGCACCATCTTGACCCAGTTGATTGGGAAAGCAAGTCTGGGAACTTATGTCTTACTCACTCTGTGAAAACCTATTTATGAGTGAAATTTTAGGAATTGAAACCCTGAAGAGGTCTTAGACCAGTGGGTGTGTTTACCCTTGAATTCTATTGACAAAGGGGCAATTTTACATCAAATTTAATCCAACTTAAAGATGTTTACATTGGCCGGGCGTGGTGGTTCACGCCTGTAATCCCAGCACTTTGGGAGGCCGAGACGGGCAGATCACGAGGTCAGGAGATCGAGACCATCCTGGCTAACACGGTGAAACCCTGTCTCTACTAAAAAATACAAAAATCTAGCCTGGCGAGGTGGTGGCGCCTGTAGTCCCAGCTACTCGGGAGGCTGAGCCAGGAGAATGGCGGGAACCCGGGAGGCGGAGCTTGCGGTGAGCTGAGATCCGGCCACTGCTCTCCAGCCTGGGCGACAGAGCGAGGCTCCGTCTCAAAAAAAAAAAAAAAAAAAAAAAAAAAAAAAAAAAAAAAAAAAAAAAGGATGTTTATATTCTGTAAAATAAAAAGTTACACATTCTAGCTAATATTAATATTTGTTTAGTACTTAGTACTTCACTATATACTAAAACGTATACTAAGAGTGTGCGTGTTGTAAGTCAATTAATCCAAACAACATTACAAAATCGGTGCAGTTATTATCTTTACTTTACAAATAAAAGAAACAGAGGTGGGGAAGTTTAAGTAGCTTATCAAGATCACAAATCCAGAACTGTTTTTAAGCCAGGATTTTATCCCAAGGAATTCAGCTCTATAATCCATATATTTATGTAAATGACAATAAATGAAAACACAATGCTCCTTTATAGTCTATCCTAGTAGAATGTCATTTTTGTATGTTAAAAGCTCACCTACAGAACTTCCAAAGCAGTGCAATGGAGTGAGAAAACTATGTTGTTCTGTTTCAATTCCTACCTTTAACAGAACACCTAGAATTATCATCTTTTATATTTGGTGATGAAAATTATGTTTAATGGATTCAATTATTTCCACTTTGCAAATTTTAATTATTAAACTATTAAAAACATTCGTTTATTTTATCCATTAATTGCAGCTATTAGGCAACATAGAAACACATTCCACCTCAGGAAGAGACATTTAAGAAGTATTTTTAACAACAAGGATGCTTCCAAGACTGTTCCTTCTCTTTGGCTACAGCACAGTCAGTCATCAGAGATACAACTGTGAAAGCAGCACAGAAGTGGAAGTGTCACTAGAAAGAAACCTGTAAATAGCTCCTCAAGGAACAAGGCAATAGAGAGGTCAATTATTTGGAAAGCTATTAGACAAGAGCCTGCTCTGATTTGCATGTCCCCAAACTCTGCATTTGGGAATCCAGGGTAGTAAGTGTGATCAAACATTATTTTAAGCAGCAGCCAGATAGATGCTCAAATTACATGCTTTGGCTTCCAGCAGTTTTCATGATAGGTTGATTTTGCAATGTTTCTCACTCTTAGCAGGTGCCTTAGTGTCCACTCTATACAGTTCAAATAGATGACAAGCCAACAGTCATTAAACTAAACATAACATTGTCTTGGATTAATATTTTCTACAAATTTGATACGAGTTTGTAACAGTAGTTAATTATAAAACAAATCCTCAATTTTGCAAATTTAAAATTTATTCTATTAAATTTGGGGGGCTTTAGGGGGCAGGGACACACAGGTACATACTTCTATTTTATCATATTTCATTTTTCCTTGCTATGAGTTATTATTAATAATAATTTATGTTCCATTTCTGAATGGAACATAAATGTCCACAAGTGCTTCCCCAGTTTCTGGATGGGAGAAACCAGGCTAAAAATCAATCAATGCCAGACTGAAGAAAAATCAGTAAACCAAGGTTTAACACAGTACACACGACCAGGAGAATTTTATCTTTACTTTAAAAAATCTACTTAATAAGGCTTAATTATGCCAGTTTATTTTTACATTGTCTTCATGGAAACTAAGTGCTTAATAGTCTTTTCTTTGTAAGCATTATTCACACGTTTGAAAAGTATTTGTCAGTTTTCCCCTAACTTGTTTCTTCTCTAAGTTAAATCATGTCCAATGCTTTTGTTATCAATCTTATTATCTAACCCTGTAACCATTCCTGTATGTTTTTGCCATTATAACTAAAGAGACCTGTAATGTTCTCCAGAGTAATAATTTAACATATGAAGACTTCAAGAGTAAAAAATAAAGAAATAAACTAAATGGAAGGTGAAAAATACATCAACCACTCCTATTATCTATTATCCTGTTGATGATCCAGGACTATCTTCCAATTCTTAAAGGATAATAATTACCAGGTGCACTTTCTATATGTACATAGTGTTCTTAGCACTCAGAATTCAAAGCTTATTTGCTGTTTACCAGTAGTGATGGTAAAGTTAAATCAAACAAATCTATTTCCTCACTGTCTCCTTTCAGCAGTAAACGTTGCTAAGAAAGCTGGAACAGATCCTGGAACAATGGATTCTTGCATATTGAAGTGTTTTCCTCTTCTTCTCAGGAAACCTCAAGGCTTTTAGCTACTCACACCCTAGATACAGGTTCCATGCATGCAGAAGAGCATATTATTTGATACTTCCAAGCTACTGGGAAAGCTGAAGGAAGACCTGACCACAACTGAGCCAGTTGAGCACTACTCATCCCAGACTGACAACTAGAAGTTTTGCACAGAAAAGAGGGACGAACTGGGATAGAAAGGGAGGCTCAGGGAAAGCAACATGGTATAAGGGACTTGGAGTGAGAATGAGCACCAAAGGAACATGGTTGAGATCTTCACATTAGTTCCAACAAAGAAGCATGATTGGTCATCCATTATCAAAGCCGCCCTGGTAAAAGAGTCTTTATAGCCCACTCCATTCACATCCCCCTTACGCAGATCAATCATACAACCTTTCACTTGGGACCCTAAGGTCTGAGCCTGACATCTCACCCCTATTGTGTTACCTACCAATTATCCTTAGGTCCTCTCCCTGTCCAGATGAGCACCACAGCAACAGCCCTGCAGAACACAACAGTCCCTGGGTAACACTGCACCTAATCATCAATTATTGGATGCTCCTTGTTGCTCCTTTCTACTTTGTCTCTTATAATAAATCAGTTTTTGTTGCTTTTTTTAAAAAATTTAACAATATAGTCTCAGTCTGAGACTTAACAGTAATGCAAGCTGCCTGGATGTCTGTTCTTTCACCCTGCCAAAGCAGGTATAATATAATTCAAAATAGGGTGGCTCACAAATATCACTTGAATTGAATTTGTTGATTGCTGGTGAAGCTGGAGAGTTAAATGTGATTACTCACCATGTGTAGTTCTAGACCAGCATCACTTTGCATACATAACCAGATAGAATATGAGCCATCATCAGGATCACCACATGTAACTCTTGTAGCCTTGCCTATAAGAAGCTAATTTGCTCCTAACACATAGTTGAATATAAAGTATATACATAGATTGCCTTTTGATTGACTACTGTGCTTTTTGCTAAAATGAGGTTAGTCAGTTTCACGATATTTGGTATTTGACCTCTTAAAATACTTTTTTTAAACTTTTCATTTATCTTAGTTTTTTTCTGTTTTACTAGCCCAATGTTCACATAGTTCACACATTGATGTTTCCTCTTCATCTCTCTGACTTCCAAATAATGGAGTGCCCTAGGATTCCATTCTTGTATACTGCTTTGTATAAAATAGTGTTTTAATAAGTCTTACTTTCCCAATTTTCATCATTTTCTATTCACCACACACTGCTGTAGTTTTCTTTATATTTCTTATTAACATTGGATATATTCTGTATTTCTTATTACATTTGTGTTTACTGGTCATCTAACTATTTTCATTAGAGTACAAGCTCTATTGTTTTTCTTGCATTATTTTATCCCACTTCTTAAAATCATCCCTCAGCCTAGTAGACACTGATTAAAAATTTGTAGAATGTTAGCATCAATCCTGAATTTCTAACATATTTGTTTCTTGTATAATTAATACGTTTGTAAAGTAATTAAACTTACTGTATTCCCTCAAATGATTTCTGCCCTACCAAGTTGATAGAATTATATAAATATTTGATTATTATGTTTTGTAACTACCAGTACAGATGATAACTTAAGCCATTAATGTGAACAGAAGAGAAGACAGGCCTTTACATCTTTGTGTTCTCTCTTTCTCAAATAAAGTATAGAACAAACAACAACAAAAAGAACAAGTTTAATGGTTAGATTAATCATTTTACCACAAGAGGGCATAAGTTCATTTATAAAAATCTATTTACAACAGTGCTCATGTGATTGGAGAAAAACAAAATACAAAAAATGAGACATTCACAGTGAAACCATCAATCCCTCTCTCACAACTTCTAAGGAATTTCTTTGGACAGATGAAAAAAAATAAATATTTCTATTTATTTTCTATCCTACCAGGTGCCTAAGAATTTCATTGTTTTAACAAGCACTCTCTTAATTTCAAGCTTTTAGTGGAAAGCATTATATAGATGGGACTTTATTGAAGAAATTATCTCAAAGAGTTTTCTTGGCTTTGCAAAAGAAGGTCTTAATGATAAAGCGCTTTATTTAAGAAAGTGACAATCGTTGGGGCTTGAAGGCAGTTAGAGACAGAATGGTCTGAAAATGTGGTCAGCTGAGATGGCTGTAATTTGGACATGAAAGAGAGATGACAATACGTAGGATATGAACAAAAAACTCTGACATTCTGCAATGCAAAATGTGAAATTTTAGATTAATACTATCCAATGTACACATTAAAATGAGTGCTGGCCCTTGAGCAAGGCTATCCTCCTCCACTATTTCTCTTGTTTCAGTAAAATTTGCTAGACCCAGAAAAGCCATGTGTTATTTGTGCCTCGGTGAAAAGAGAATACAGGTGGTGTTCAGTCTGAGGAGAAACAGTGTGGAGAAAGATACCTAGCCCAAGGGCTGACCTGAGGAACCGAGAAATCAGTGGGAACAGGCAAGTGGAGGAGTTGGGAAAAGGGAGGAATGAACATTCTGCAGAGACGCTGAGAAGGAACTGGTTTATCCTACAGTGCGTGGCAAGCAGGGGAAGAGGGAGTTTATTCAATGTGGGGAAAAAAAACAGATATTTAGAGGATTTGGGAACTCCAAAGTAGCAAAAAAATTGGCTTATATGGAAGAAAGCCTTTTATATCCAGTCATCTAGTTATTTCAAGTTTTAGTCTTGAAAAAATAAGAAACAACAAACAGACTGCATTAGCATGCTCACTTACAAAACTTCTTTTACTGAAATGTACAGTACTCCCTTGTTAAGCTCTTGGCTTTTATTGCATTTCTTGGCACTTTGTTTTCCTCTTTCTAGTGAATTAATTATACAGCTTAATATTTTTCAGTTTTGCCCTGATTTCTAGGAAGTTAAATTTTACGCTTTGCAATGCGAATGTATTAACCCTTACAGTAAAAGCATTTGCCTTATCTCCTTTCTTTTGCTACTATGTTCATGTTTGTGAGTATGAGTTTTTTTTTTTTTTTTTTTTTTTATGGATTGTTTTTGGTATAGGCTTCCTCAAGTCCTTTTTGGAAGGTAGCATAATAAAATCAATCATTTCAGAATACGACAGGTCAGGAACATATCAGCTGATGGCCAATCCAGAAAGGACTCTACCTTCTATGCCCATCCCAGTCGGTGGGGTATTGACAGAAGATGCTTCTTTAGGTGATATGCCACTCCAAGTGGTGACTTTAGATATGGTAGTTTATTTAGAAATGGAACGGTTTCCTTTAAGGCAATCTTACTTTCTCTCTAAGAAAATATATATATACTTTCTGGCATCTAAATTCATTGGCACCAAGAAAATGGTTTGAGTATGAGTGAGCTCTACCATCTGTACCAAAGGTCTTCTCAGTCTGTATTGTAATTGCCAGATTCCTTGTCCCTCGCTGAAGTAGATTCCAGGTTCCATGAGGGCAAGCTGTCTATTTTGTTCTTCATTCAATCCCTATTCACGTGAACAAATTCGGAACATACCTGCTCGATATTTGTGAAATGAGTAAAGGAGAATACTCAAGAGCAAGATTTTAAATTGGACCCAGCCTAAATTCAAGGATTATGAGTTTCCTGGAAGAAGGGATGATGACTTTAAAGTGTTGGATTTCATGAAGATTCTTTTAGAAGTTAAAGTTGCCAGTAGGTTGAGATAATTTGCCTCCAGAAAAGGCTGAAGAGAACTACTTTGGAGCTTCCTTTGGTAGTTTAATATTCAGGTTATTTTTGTCAGTATTTCCAGTAGGTAATGTTGACAGATCTTTTCTGCTTTGAAAAACCTGTATCTAAAAGAGCTTTCTCACAAAAAAGGGAGGCTGCTTCTCAAATCTCAAGTAAAAGCAAACTTTTATCTCTTCTCTCTTTTGCTTTTAGTTTTGCTTCAGTTATCTTCATTTTCTTAGCAAATTTAATTATTTTCTTTAGGAAAACATGAGTGTCCAGTTTATATCACAGATGCTGAAGAAAATAAACCATGCCAGTAAAAATCCATTGGCAAAGTCCATTTCCACTTCAGCACTTCTCAGTATTCTCTCGAATCGTCTACACGGAAGGAGTAGTTTAGAACTATTTCCTATTTCTTGGGGCACGGGAGTGTTTTTCTCTGAATAAACTAAATAATTTTAACTTCTTAATCATCTGCTAATTATTCATAATAATACAACTTTAATACCTACATATATTAGTTAATATTTGGTAGAATATTAATACTTTTAATGTGCAAATAGAATATTCTGACATTTGAAATTCAAATGGATACTTTTTATTTCCTTTAAAATAACTGTTAGGATACATAAGTGGACATTTTTATTTGTTCTACATTAATTACTATGTATATTCTCCTGTTGAAAGTGTTGAATTTCTAAAAGAAGCAATTTTGTGACTAAGCCACAGTGATTATAAGAACACATCTCCTATTTCATACCAAAATTAAACAACTGTTTGTTTTTCTTAAAAGCATGATTTCATTCTAGAGGGGGGAAATATTTAATGACCCTTTAAACAGAAGCCTTAACATTAACTGACATCACACAGCAAATAAGATTTAACAAGTATAGTATTTTCCGATGTTTTGTAAATCTCCCTAAGGAGCATGTTTTGCTTTTTGAAATGTATTTGTCTTCTTTCCTTGCACTTCCTTAACTAATGTCTACATCTATACTTTTGGAAAATAATAATTACTGCACCAAAGGACATTTCTCCAGTGAAATTTCCTATTACCTCTCAAACTTAGGTTTTTCTCCCTTCTTAATTTTATTTCTTGTTAATTGAGTAGAATTTCCTGAAATGAACAAAGGACTTTTCATACATCACTACCATTACTATCAAATAATAATAATATAATTCAAAAATCTGTAGCATTTATAAATGCTATAACACTGGCTACGGATATTCTTGAAGAAAGAGGTGCTCTCAATTTCTACACTGGAATATACACAAGTGCATAGAAAATCAACTACACCAATGGCCCATACAGTATTGATTGTAAGAGCGGAAAATAACCTAAATATCCCACGACTGAGAAATGAGTGATTAAATTCGCATTTGACATAGATAAGGCATTACCATGAGTTACAAGTAACAATTTTTAAAAATATATAATATATATTATATATGTATCTATCTTTTCATATATAAATGAAAAGATATTCAAGATTTATTCTTTTAATTTTTTTAACTTATAATTTTTGTGAGTACATGGTAGGGTGTATATTTATATATTTATGGGGACATGAGATATTTTGACACGGGTATGTAATGCATAATCATCACATCAGGATAAATAGGGTATTCATTACCTCATGCATTTATCCTTTGTATTTCAAACAATCCAATACACTCTTTTAGTTATTTTAAAGTGAACAATTACAATTTTTTTTACTATAGTCACCCTGTTGTGCTAGCAAATACTAGGTCTCATGTATTTTTACAACTATATTTCTGTACCCATTAACCATCCCACTTCCCTGCTACATTGACTGACCACCCTTCCCAGTGTCTGGTAACCATCGTTCTACTCTCTAACTCTATGAGTTCATTTGTTTTAATTTGTAGTTCTCAGAAATGCATGAGAACGTGTAATATTTGTCTTTCTGTGCCTGGTTTATCTCGCTTAGTGACCTCTAGTTCCATCCATATTGCTGCAAAGGACAGAATCTCATTGCTTTTTAATGACCGAATAGTACTCTATTGTGTGTAAGTTCCACATTTTCTTTATCCATTCATCTGTTGATGGACACTTAGGTTGCTTCCAAATCTTGGCTATTGTGAATAGTGCTGCAATATCTCTTTGATATCTGATTTCCTTTTTGGGGGGGGTATATAGTTAGGAGTAGGATTGCTAGCTCATATGGTAGCTCTATTTTTAGTTTTTCAGGAATCTCCAAACTATTGTCTATAGTGGTTGTACTAATTTACAATCCCACCATCAGAGTATGAGAGTTCTCTATTCTCCACATCCTCAGCAGCATTTGTTATTGCCTCTTTTGGGATATAAGCCATTTTAATTGAAGTGGGATGAAATCTCATTGTAGTTTTGGTTTGCATTTCTCTGATGCTTAATGACATTGAGCACAAGGCCTTCTGTAACCATTCCCTGGCTACTGCCTATGTTACCTCAAAGCCCTGGAGCTCTACAGTTAGCAGGTGGCAAAGTTAGCAAGGTCGTTTCCCTTTCTGTCAGGACAGTTACCGCCCCCTGGCCAAGGATGGGGCCAGAGGTGCCATCCGGGAACCAAGGACTCGAGTAAAAAAACATAAAAGTCTACCTGGCGTTCTATTGCACTGCAGCTGAATTGGCTCTCAAACCACAGGATGCCCTTATTCCCACTCTTCCCTCCCCTTGTCAAAAGTAGATGAGCCTTGCCCCATGGCCACTGCCACCACAGACCCATGGGGAGTACTGCCAGGCTACTTCCAATGTTCCCTTAAGGCACAAGGGCTCTTCAGTCAGCTAGTGGTGAATGCTGCCTGGCCTGGGACTCACCCTTCAGGGCAGTGGGCTCTCCTCTGTCCCACAGAAGGTAGAGAAATTCCATCTAAGAGCCAAGTCCTGGAATCAGAAACCCCAAGTGCTCTCTTTGTGTTCTATACCCCTGCGGCAGAGCTGGTACCTTTGGTACAAGACAAAGTCTACTTTATTTTTTCCTTCGTTTTTCTCAAGCAGAAAGAGTTCTCCTTATAGCTGCCACTGCTGGGAATGTGCTGAGACTCACCTGAAGAAATCAAGTCTCAGAGTATCACCCAAGGCCCACAGTGTACTACCTGGTAGGGCTGTTGGTTATTTCAGGCCCAAGGGCTCTTTAGTTAGCAGGTAATGAATGCTTCTAAGAATAGTCCTTTCCTTCAAGGTAATGGGTTCCCTACTATCCAAGGGTGTGTCTAGAAATGTTACCTGTGAGCTAAAGCCTGGAAAGGGGGCCTTACAACTATGACCAGAGCCTTACCCTGCTGTGCCTGAGCTGGTATCCAAGATGTAAGACAAAATCCTCCTCACTCTTCCCTCTCCTCTCCTCAAGCAGAAGGAAGGGATCTCTTTTGGAGCCACAAGCCATGCTTCCTGCGGCTAGGGGAGGAGTAGCGACAGCTCTCTCCCAGCCACCTTGGTGGTGTCTCAGTTGATGCTACCACTTCCCACCACCACGCACACATACACTGGCTCTGAAACCAATTCATCCCTGGTACTTGTCTAGGAGTTGCAGTTCTTGTGACCTAGATAACCTTTGAGGTTTATTTAGGGCCCCAGAACACTCCAGCCCAACGTGGTAAGGCTTGCCAGAAGTCAAGTTTCAACCACTGGGATGTGATTCCCTGTGGCTAGGGCTGCTCTAATCATTCCCTCTGTGGGTGAGCATCAGCTGAGTTCAGGCCAGTTTTGCTTTCTGGTATAATAGAGCAGCACTGAGATCAATGCACTGTCTCACAATTACTTTTATCTCCCCCTCTCCCAGTGGCACAGATTCTCTCTCTGCAGGGTAAGGCTGCTGCTGGGGAATGGGGATGGGTGGCACTGGTGATTCCAGACTGTTTCTCCTACCTCTTCAGTGCCTCTTTCAGCAAAATCAAGTTAAAACCAGGTACTGTGAGTGCTCGCCTAATTTTTGGTTTTTACAGGGGTGCTTTTTATTTGCAGATTAGTTGTTAAATTAGCATCCTTTCTAGGGGTAAGATTAGTGGAGACTTCTATTTTGCCATCTGGCTCTGCCCCCTCTCCCAAGATCCATTTCTGAGTGGAACAAATTTATGTAGCAGAGCATTATATACATTATGATTCTATGAATGTAAAGCATGCATGCACTCATATTCATATACACGTCATCCTATTTTTCTATTGACATTGATATTTAATTTATATTTACATCAAAGATGACAGTAATTCCCTCTAGAGAAGAGTGTGCAAATGGTACTATGTGGGGACTTTTGTTTTATATGTATTATTTTTATTTTTATAATAATGATGAATTTAAAATATTTCTTATGTAAAATGAAAATTTGAATTTAAAGTAATGTAAGACACTGTGTATCTTTCTCATATCCTGGTCAAGCATTTTTCCCTCGATTTCTAGATATTTTAAGGTAAAGTGCATTTCCTTTAAATATGATAAAGTACTGAGTATTTCCTGCTTGCTAACTTTCCAAAGGAACTGTTGTTAGTACACTAAATATTATTCATTTTTGCAGTGTTTCAGGTTTTGCTAAAAATTTATGTGTATTTTATTTGCATTCAATTATAGAAACATGGAAATTATTCAGAAATAGATTCGTTAGCAAATTGCAGATTCAATTTGTACATTAAATAATACAAGAATAAATATCTAAATATTGAAATATTTAGATACTTTTCCAAATACATTGTAGAGCATCCTCAGAGAAATTGACTGGTGCTTGCACAACATATGTGTCCATGGCTTAGAACACTCACTTTGATCATAAGCATTGGTTAAATTAGTCTTCCAAGGATTAGCTTTACTTTTTGATTAAAAAGATTGCAATGTCTTTAATTCTGTGGACTTCCTTCTCTCTGATGGATCACACTGCATGTCATAATATGTTCTATTTGTTCACTTCTAAATGTCAAATCATTTTGATTGATGTAGTTGTTTTATACATGCATGGTTGGCAAAAGACTAAAGAAAGTGTATGATTGTGGTTAGGCAAGTGCTTATAATTGTGGAGACCTGCATTTTCTGTGGAACCCATGGATCTCCTTTACATAATTACTTTTACATTTTAAGTGTGTTTTGTTTCCTCAATCAAAGCCTCAGGAATATCTGAATATTTTCACTATCCTCAATAAACAAGCCCTTCTTTAGACATGTCCAAACCAAAAGGTATGAGGGATGCTTTCAGAGACTCAGCATAAAATGTGCCCCGAAACGTTAAGTACTTGTTGAGTAAATACAGTATTGTATTACTTTAGTGTTCCTTTTGCCAAAAAACAAGTGATAAAAACACCCTACTAAAATGTGCACAAGTCAGTTATTGATAAAGTATATTTACCAATACATTGAACTATCATAATGGAGTGTGAATGCCCATAGTTACAATTTCCCTTGCAATCCCTTTTCTCACCTACAAAGTGCACGTGCCTTATGAACCAGAACCACAGTGTGATGAGCTGTTCGCAACAGGAGATATGAGTCTCACCATCTGATCACTCTTGTGCACATATTTACAGAAAGGAATAAACATGAGCGTAGTAGAATCCTCGAAGATTCAATGTGCATCTGCTGTGACTCCACTTTACCAATTTGCTCTTGAAAATATATGCTGAAAATTTAACTCTCTCACGTTTGCAAAAATTCTCAATATTCAAACCAGTACGTGATGAATTAGATGGTTGTGTACACCATCATTTATTTTCTGCAGCCTCTTTAGTGTCAGAATGCCAAATTCATTCAACATGGCCAGCCAAAATACTAAATTCCTGAATTCTTCCTATGCTTCAGATTTGAACAATGCCAAAGATACCAAAATATTGTATGAATAGTTTTCAGGAAGTTTTATTTAAAAGAAGGAAATAGCTGTCTCCTCATCCTACTGCCTGGAACATGTGTATAACGTCTGGAGTTTCATCTACCTTCGAGGATCATGAGGAAAAATGTTATATTTTAAGGATGTCAGAGCAGAAAATTGAAAGAAGCCTGATTCCTGATGATTTCATAGAGTTACCTTTTTAGGTATAAACAGACACTTATTTATTATTTTGGGTGTTCTGGCAAATACAGGCAAACACAATTAGTTTCAACACATGTTTTATACATGTTAGTTTCAACACATGTATAACATGTGTTGAACTACACACTAACACAAGTTAGTTTCAACACATTTTTTATACATGTTTATTGTAAGTCTATCTATAGTTGCTGAAGTCATTATGAATTAATATAGGCCTACTGAATAATTTTTTATCTCCATTGAGTATTATGTCCTGTAAAAGTTTGAAAATGCTTCCAAGGCCATTCTTAATTTTTTAATTTAGAATTTTGATCTCTTTGATATAGACACACCTCGAAGATGTTACTGGTTCCAGGTCATTGCATGAAGTGAATATCTCAATAAAGCCAGTCACATACTTTTATTTTGTTTCTCAGAACATGTAAAAGTTATTTTATTAGATACTATAGTCCATTAATTGTGCAGTGGCATGATGTCTAAAAATGGATATATGAATTTAAAAATACTTTATTAGTAAGAAGTGCTAGCAATCATCTGAGCCTCATGAGTTGTCATCGTTTTGCTGGTGGAGGATATTGTCTCTACGTTGAGGGCCTTGCTCTGGATTAGATTTTGGCTTAAGGGAATGTTGTGGATGGTTTGATCTTCTATCTAGACCACTTGAACTTTCTCCATATCAGCAATAGGGCTGCTTCACTTTTTTGTTTTATCATTTGTGCTTTTACTAGAGCAGTTTTAATTTTCTTCAAGAGCATTTCCTTTGCATTCGCAACTTGGCAAATCATTTGGCACAAGAAGTCTAGCTTTCAGCCTGTCTCAGCTTTCAATATGCCTTCCTCACTAAATTTAACCATTTCTAGCCTTTGATTTAAAATGAGAAACATGCAAATCTTTCTTTCATTTAAACATTTAGAGTACATTGTAGGGTTATTAATTGGTCTAATTTCAATATTCTTGTGTCTTAGGGAATAGAGAGGCCTAAGGACAGAAGAGAAATAGGGGAATGGCTGCTTGATGAAACAGTCAGAACACACACATTTATTAAGTTCACCATCTTATATGGGCGTCATCTTGGCACCCCAAAACAATTACAATAGTAACATCAAAAAATCACATATTACCATAACACATATAATAATAATATGAATATAACAATGATGCATATGCTTGAAATAGTGTGAGAATTACCAAAATATGACATAGAGACACAAAGTAAATGCATGCTGTTGGAACATGGTGCTGATAGACTTGCCCCATATAGGCCACAAACCTTCAACTTGTAAAAACTACAACATCTGTGTGAAGCACAATAAAGCAAAGCACAATAATATGAGTCATGATCATATTCATTTTGAGCCTCTTTTTCTTATAGTTTACACTCAGTCAGATATATTTTAACCTGTTGTTTCAATTGTGTAACTTTCTGCATTTCTTTGTTTCGTCAGTGCAAGTAAATCTTTCCTGTTTATGAGTGAGGGAGATTATGGTGGACTTGGTGGTGGGAGGGAAATGTCACGTTAGTCTTTCCAGGAGTGAAACATACCTACATTTGTTGTACTGGATACATTCAGCACACAACCACATTCCATTAACAAGGAACCATGTATATTTACAATGGTGGTCCCACAAGGTAATACCATATTTTCACTGTATCTTTTCTATGTTTAGGTATGTTTCGATACACAACTACCTTTGTGTTACCACTGCCTACAGTATTCAATACAGTAATTTGTTGTACTGGTTTGTGCCCTTCAAGTAAATAGGCTATAGAGTCCAGGTTCAGGTAAGTAAATTATATGATGTTTCCACAATAATGAAATCACCTAACTCCTCATTTTTCAGAAAGTATCCCTGTTGTTAATCAATACATGACTATACTTCTGTCATTTCTGCATACTTACTGTTTTTACCCTTCATATTGTTTTACTCTTCATACTGTTTTATTCCTTATATCGTTTTTACTCTTCATATTTTTGTTTCTTTACCTAGGATGTAGATAGGTAAGATCTGATTTCCATCTAACCAGTCTTCTCTGCACTATCTTTTTTCTCTTTGCACAACTCTAGACTTTTTCAGGTCTTCTGATGTCTTACTTTCTTCTTCCCCTTTGCAGTGTTCTGCACATGATTTTCCCTTTTCACCCACTAGTCACCCTTCAGATCTCAGTTCAAAGCTTTCTCTACCCACTGGATTAGATCCACTAGACATGTGATATCTGCATACCATATACCTTTTCTTTTTCTTTTTATTTTCTTTTTTCTGAAAAAAAAAAAAAGAAAAGCAGCGTCTTTTCAGGAGTTACACATACCTACATTTGTTGTACTGGATACATTCAGCACATAACCGTATTCCATTAACAAGGAACAACGTATATTATACAATGGTAGTCCCACAAGGTTGTACCATATTTTCACTGTGTCTTTTCTATGTTTAGACACACAACTACAGAAGGTCTTACTCTGTCATCCAGACTGGAGTTCAGTGGCACAATCTTGATTCACTGCAAACTCCTCCTCCTGAGCTCAAGCCATCCTCCCACCTCAGCTAACCAAGTAGCTGGAACTACAGGTGCTCACCACCATAGCCACCTAATTTCTATATTTTTGGTAGAGACAGGGTTTCACCATTTTTCCCAGGCTGGTCTTGAACTCCTGAACTCAAGGGATCCTCCTGGCCTCAGCCTCTTGAAGTTCTGGACTAACAGGCATGAGCCACCACACCCAGTCCACATACTTTTCTTTATAGAATTTAGCATATTGTAATTTTTTGTTAACATGTAATTAAATGTTTAATGTAGTTCTCTCCAACTAGATTTTAGACTCTATTAATATAGATTTATATATTTACATGTATCTATGTATTTTTTCTCACCCTTTTGTTCCTAATGACTTGCATAATTCATGTCCCACAGTGAGCACTCAGTAAATAAGCAAGATTATCTTACCTAAGTAATCATAATAATTATGTGACCAGAGGCCAGCAAGGAGAGACTTGCATGTTATGTGTAAGACACCAGCATTCTAAAAGCAAAGGTTAGGAAGTGAAGATTATCTACATTGCCACTTTGAGATAAAAATGAAAACCTGTTAAGTAGTACTTCTTAGTAGGGACTGGCAATTGTTTAATCGATTTTGTAAAAGTAATATTGACTTGCGAGAATAGCAGGTTTAAAAGTTGAAGATGAAAGAAGAAACAGTGATGGACAAGTGAAATAACTAAGAAAGTAAATATAATCAAAGCTTAAGAGAAAAAACAAACTAAATTCAAGGAAAATTTTAGACACTTTTCCTAGTCTGGCCACCTCCAGTCTCACTCTAACTCACTTTATAAACTACTACTGGAGTTATCCTGCTGAAGAGCAGGTCTGATCATTTCATATATTTGCTGTCTTTTAGAAGCTCATCAGAGACTACAGCTGATGAAATGCTGTTTCTCACTGAGTATAAGCACAAAATAAAGAACTATATATTTTTTTTTATCACATATGCTTGCCTAATTTTATTGTTAAATATTTTTGGGAAAGTTGGCTTTCCTATTTATAAGTTCAAATAATTTATAAACTGAAGCAGTCAGCATGGATTTTAAAATAATACAGATGACTCCAGCATCTATTTCAATGCCCATAATCTCACAGGAACTGGAAAATTGATTCCTTGCTGGATTATTTTAATGTACTATGTATTAGCTTTCAGAGGTTCAAATCATGCAAAACAAATTTTCTTCATTACATTGCAAGATATTCTAAGTACCAGGAGGTATTGCAGAGTGTAAACCAATTTAAGTATACAGAACAATATGTTGGGAATTTGATTTTATATCATAGTTTAGGAATAAGCCTAATGACTTATTCTTTTAATTGTTAAGTGCAATTTGTGTGAATTGTACACTACAGTCAGCCCTTTTTGATTGAGCTCCATTTTTGCTCCAGGTATGATTACCTACTCATAGATAGATGATAGATATAGTTAGATATGGATAGATAGATGATAGATAGATAGATAGATAGATAGATAGATAGATAGATAGATAATAGAAGTTCTTAGCAGACTTCTGGATAACAATCATGAGAACACTTTAGGTATAACTAATGACCTTTTTTATCTAATTATTACCTTCTGAACAGAATTCCAGAAACAAAACTTAGAAAAAATCCTTACTGATACAATACCTGAGCTTTCTGTTTTCTAGCAATGTTCCTTTGTACTAAAATTAATTCTCAATAGTTACTATAATATTAAAATAGCCCTTCACAAGAAAGTCATAGTGAAAAATATATCATGTTTTTCAGACCTTAGAAAACAGAAAGCATAATTTTATACTACAAAAATATTTGAAATATCAATCTTCCATTAGTTCTGAATTAATATAAGAAAAGCTTGCCAATGAACCAAAAGAAACTTGTTTTCTTGGTAATGAAAACCAAATCAAATAAGCAACTACAAACAACACATTTATTTAGAAAAATAAACTGAAAATGCTGTTTGGCTATAAAAACTGTTACATGCCAAATACAAATTAAAAATGACTTTTTAATTAAGAGAACAAATGGATGTTCAACACAAATGCTTAGTATGCATTTCACTGTATTTGACTTCTTGGTTGCTAATGATATCAAATGATCTTCATTAAAAACTTTGGATCCCTTTCTCATTCATTTGACCACACTGATGCTTTTTCATTGTTATTCTGTAGTTGTTTTTAAATTTGTTTTAAAATCAAATCCATTTTTTATTAGATAACTGATTTTTTTTTGGAAGGAAGAAAAATTGATGTCTTAAGAATTCTTACATTTTTCCATTTTGAATTCCTGCAAGAAACTGCTTGCTGTGGTCTCAAAACTCACGGGACCATCTGTGCAAATAACAGCACACATCATTACCCTGAATGGAAGTGACAGTGCAAATATTAGAAGTTCACTGAGAAGTAATCAGTAAGAACTGACTTCCCCCCTCTTCCAACCATTATAGGGTGAAGGATTGAACGTGAACATTTTTCAAGCAATTGACAACAATGCTATTATCTCAGGATGGCTTTGAGGCTATACACAAGATGGCGAACACTCTCTGTCTGGAAAAAGCAACATTTGTCCTAAGACTGTTCATTGCTGCAATGTTTCTCTGTTCATTCAGTTTTTTTTTTTTTTTTGTCTACATATTTTGAAATGATGTGTAATTCTGACTAGAAGTACCTCGTCTGTCTATACTTTAACCTTCCCAAATGATAAATCAGTTTATAATTTACTGGTTTAATTGCTTAATATTAATTTTGTTGGTCTCACATCTGGGAACAGTTTATTTTCATAGTGAAACAAGATGAGTTGGTTTGGTGTTTAGATTTTGTTGGCTTCTTGTTTAGTCCTTTCCATCTATTTATTTTATATTCATGGTAGTTTCTGAGTGAAGAGATTTAAGGCTGTGGCTGTTTTTACCCCCAAGGCTCTGCTCATGGCTGTCAGATAGAGGAAGATGATTTTATGCAGACTGTATCAGAGATCATTTGTGCTCCAAGGCTGAGAGATTTGCTGCTCTGAGATGGTCAGGCTTCTGATTACTTTAGAATTAGATCTGTCCTCAAGAAGTCATAAAGATGAATCTGAAGTGAGAAAAACGAATTGACATGCCCCCAAGTAAAGGTATTCCTTCCAATCTGAAGGAGCTGTCAGAAGAAGGAAAACAAAATACAAATATGGTCAGTTTAAACAGTAAATATGGTTTAACAAAAACACATAAAAATTATTAAAAATGAAGCAATCATCTGTTAATAATAAAAATACTTTTAGATTATTTACATTGTCAAGCATTTTATTTTAAATGTCTAAACATTTTAAATAAATATTAAAACATTTAAATTGTATATATTATTTTGTAACTTAGTCATCAAAATTTAAGTACAGTAGTATGATTATACCTAAATTAAAAGATCTTCCCTTATTCCTAACAGTGTTTAGAATTTCAGATAAATTTGATATTAAGTATAATAAATTTTCAATATAGTTAAGAAATACTTTTCCATTAAGGTAGATCTTTCATTTGAAATAATAACCACAAAGTGTAATTTCACAACACTTTATAATGTAAGAATGATGTAATTTTTGTTGCAATCTATATAGTTTAAACTTATTACCAGATTAAAAAAGGGATATATTTCCTTGATATAGCAGATAATTAGCCATAGAATTAATCTTTCTTCACTTTAGGAATATATGCAATACTTTTAAAACAGTACATTAAAATAAATTATATCCATATCTCTAATTAATGAATTTTTTTTGGAAAACAGAAAGAATTGCCACAATTATCACCCTGACAAGCCAACATCAGACATGTTTAGCACCACTTAATGTGGAGTGCATCTGTGGTCTTCTATTTAAGTTAGGATGTAATAAAGAATATTTACGCTTACACTCACAACAATAGGTTCAGAATGCTATTACTATAAACCTACTATAATGATTAATTGATTTATAAATTATTAGAAAAGTCAGAGACAGAGGAATGCCTTTAAGTGTATTTTTTAAAATCTTAAAATCCATCTGAGAAACCCCTGTTTTAACCCTTTCGTTTGGAGTTCAGCAAACCCCCAAAGAGAATGTGGCTTTCCCCCATATAGCCACATGAACATACATACAGGCAGCAGAGTAAATAATTTAGTCATTCTGTGACAAAATTATTAGTCAGTATTCTATTAGATTAGTAAGTGATAATTTTCATTATATTACCCAACTACAATGACAATGTTTTAGTAATAAATGATCTAAATGAACAATCAAAAAGGAAAAAAAGTCAATAACTCTCTCTCCTATCTCCAAGATTAAAACCAGAAAAATCACTGAACACAGGTCAATGAGACTCAAGGGCTTACTCTGAGTCATTACTAAAGGTGTTCATGAAAGACAAAGCAGTAAAAAACAATCTTTCATCATGTAGTTGCTTAAGAAGATGCAAGAACTTATCTGTGCAGGAAAGTGGAAAAGCCTGGATGGAACTGGTCTAAACTTTATACAATCCCAACAGCATTGCTTGCCTCTATTTGTGCCATTTTTGTATCATCTAGAAATATAAGTCTCTATGTATTTAAAGGAAACCAGCACTCAAGCTGTTATTAATGAACAAGCAGTAATCCTACAATAATATTTTTGTTTTAGTATTAAATAAAAATAGTATGAAAAACATACAAAGCCGACTTTCCACAAATGTGTGGGTATATAATTCATATATTTGAAACAAAGATAATTAAATGTGCCAATTATATTTTTAATGACTATGTACTATGGTAGTCTTCAGCAGCCTTTGATAAGCTGCTACAGTTTATTAAAACTTCAATCTATTATTTGCATGTTTATTTGTTTAAAAATATTGATTCATCACCTATTGTATACTACTCTAGAATCCATGGATACAAAAAAACTTACTTACTACTCTCCAAGGAGATTAGTATCTGAAGGTTAAAAAAGCAAACATTCATAGTCAAAAATTGGTGCCACAATACAAGTAAATATAATATTTTAAAATGAACATTGGAGTAGTGAGCCTACAAAAGGTGGCATTTGAATTAAAATTTAAGGGACAGGTTGGAATTTTCAAAAATAATAAAATGTTATTAGTTATGAAATAAGGGTATTTCAAGCAGAAGGACAAGCATGGTCAAAGGCGTAGAAGCAAGAGAGAGAGAACGATACCTTCAACATTGTATAGCATAAAACTACAAAGAGAAAAGACACGTTTCTGAAGAGCTTGACAGAGGACCATGTGTCCTTTTACACTATGTAAAACTAGATATTTATGCTAATGGCAATGGAAAATGTTGAAAACTTTTGATGAGGAGCGTGCCTGGAAGAAGTGTGGAAAGTACAATGAGGAGGAGGGAAGTACTTATGCTCCATATTTTCAGTAAAGACATGGTGAAGACACCGGCTGAAAGCAATAACTATGACTACAGTTGCAGATGCTTTCCTAATGGTACATTGAAGTGAGTAAACTAACCCATTCCTTCTTACTAAATTAAGAGAGCATTTTATTCAATACCATCCATTCAAGACAAGAGCAAACATTATTATAGGCTTTTCATGTTCCACCAAATTTTTAGGTATCTTATGGAAGCAGATATTTGCCTCTCAACCCTCAGTGGTCATATATTACAAGTAGAAAACAAAATCATCTAACCAGTAGAAGTCCATATCTGCTGATTAGATTCTAAGATTGGATATTAAATGAATGTATGTAAATATCACTGAATTTTGAATATTTGTTACATACATCCAGGCTTCTTACTGGATGGTATGAGATACCACATTTGATCCATTATCTCAGGCCCACTAAACAAAGCCTCAAATAGCTTTTCATGTATAATTTTACCTATTTAATAATTTTATGAACTTCCATTTTTATTGGTTATAAAACACACAAATTTTTAAACCTCTACATTCTTTTTTGCACATTTACTTCAAATATAGAGATGTAATATACTATTACTGTTACACAAGTTAAATAAGTCTATTTTATTGAAATAATGAAAAATAAATGACAAACGGAAAGACCTTGTACAATCAAAAATAAATTGAGGCACCCTCCATGGAAATGCCTTCCAACCCATTCTTCATTTCCACGGGTTAATTGCTTATTATGTTTGAAATGACTTGGCTTAAAACCATATACGATTTATTCACTTTTTGGATGGAATAGGTCAAAGTTTTCAAGCACTTCAAGGGTCATTTTCTCATTCTTATAAATGTTTCTAGGACCAAATGTAATATGCAAAATGTGAATGATGCTAGATAATTTTTAGTCTTGAATCATTAAATGTCAAGTTAATTAATTTATATAAGTAACATTTTAAGTG
The DNA here is from genome assembly GCF_002776525.5 of Piliocolobus tephrosceles. Lineage (NCBI taxonomy): Eukaryota > Metazoa > Chordata > Mammalia > Primates > Cercopithecidae > Piliocolobus > Piliocolobus tephrosceles. Next base: position 169,064,309 of record NC_045437.1, read on the forward strand.
ACTAAGAACATTTCTATGCAGTAAGGGCAGTATGATTAAAAAATGCCAAAGACAGCAAGCAGAGCTAAGGAAATGCTGAAAATAATACAAAAAATTTTTCTAAACAGACATGTCTCATAATTATATATTTACTTGGATTTTGGTAAAATTTTTATAATTTTCTTCTTTGTAAACTATATTTACATATTTTAATTACAGACATTTTTATATATTAATTATAGCTTTTAAGATATATTTTATAAAATATTTATATATACATACTTAATTTAAAATATTTAATATATATAATAAATATACAATTTTAAATATTTTAAACTATAGGACAATGTGTCATGTGTCTGTTGCATTATAAGAAGTAGTAACTGTTAAGAGACCAAAATCATGTTAAAGAAAATCTATCTTATTTCGCCTGACTGTTAAAAGCAGCCCTCCCAAACCAGGTGCAGTTTATCCATCCTGATTTATTCTTATTATAGGCAATGTTGCCTAGTAATATGACTGACAATCTACCAGTATCTGGTTTCCATGGAAATAAAAGTTGAAAGTTAAGCCAGGGTAATTTTTATGCTTATGGGAAAGAAGAATATGTTTTGCTATCACTCTATTCCTATTAAGAAACAGAAATATTTGGGAATTTAGATACCAAACAGACAATATTTTCTGACTCATAAAACAATAAAATTCAAGATAACAGGTATGCATTTAACTCAAGAAACCAAAAATAAATAAATAAATAACAAAATCTTCCACAAACTATGAAATACTTAAAAATTTGTATTTTTAAGTATTTAATGAAAATTAAATGAAAATTTAATTTTGAAAATTAAAAATGAAAATTTAAAAATTAATAAAAACTAGCAAAGTTACAAAAAATGAAAAACTTGATTTTTAAAATCATCTTTTATTTTGAAAAGAATGACTATTATAGATAGATAGATAGATAGATAGATAGATAGATAGATAGATAGATACATTGCCATGGAAGAATAAGAGGAAAAACATAAAGAAAAAGCAAATTGATAACTTTAGAAATCAGGGAAAAAGAGCATTTAAGAGACTTCTAGGCCAGGCGCGGTAGCTCACGTCTGTAATCTCAGCACTTTGGGAGGCCAAGGCGGGTGGATCACAAGGTCAGGAGCTCGAAACCAGTCTGGCTAATATGGTAAAATCTGCCTCTGTTAAAAATACAAAAATTAGCCGGGCGTGATAGCAGGCCCCTTGTAGTCCCTGCTACTCAGGAGGCTGAGGCAGGAGAATTGCTTGAACCTGGAAGGCCTAGGTTGCAGTGAGCCGAGATCGCGCCACGCCACTCTAGCCTGGGTGACAGAGAGAGACTCTGTCTCAAAAAAAAAAAAAAAAAAAAAAAAAACAGAAAGACTTCTATGTGTACAAGTAAATCAAATAATCTGATAGAAAAATATATATAAATTACTAACTTTGCCTTAGGGAACATTTAAACAACCAATACCAAGAGAAGAAAATAAAAGGCAGTCAAAGCTTTCCCACTGAAATAAGGCATCATGATGAGATGAGCTTTCTTGATGCTGGGCATTTTTGTAATTGGTCACGTTCTTTGCTTATGGGCTGTTGTAATAGATACTGATTCCTATTTGGGAACTAAGTGTAAGTCAGGATAACTCTCATACCTACTTACGGTCTTCATCTTTTACACTTGACACTTCGCAGAGTTAGAAAAAGGTTGTAGCCCTAGACACTTGTCACAACTCTCATGGGTAAAAAAATAATAATAACCAATAGTGCACTACTGGCAAGCTTTGTTTATGATATTTGTATTCTTCTAATGAAGCCATTAGCAAGTGTGGCCTACTGTAGTCATGTAAGATTGTTCAGTTGAGCCTACAACTACTGGATGTTATACACAGGGAGAGTTTCCTTTTATTCACACTTATCAAAATGTTACTGGTTTCATCTAATAGCAGAGGGTGGTCCGGGGAGGTGTGGAGTAGACTGTGTAGCAACTGCAACTAGTTACATAGTTTAAAGATACACCTAGGCCAGGCTCCGTGGCTCACGCCTGTAATCCCAGCACTTTGGGAGGCCGAGGCAGGCGGATCACGAGGTCAGGAGATCGAGACCATCCTGGCTAACATGGTGAAACCCCATCTCTACTAAAAAATACAAAAAACTAGCCGGGCGAGGTGGCGGGTGCCTGTAGTACCAGCTACTCTGGAGACTGAGGCAGCAGAATGGCGTGAACCCGGGAGGTGGAGCTTGCAGTGAGCTGAGATCAGGCCACTGCACTCCAGCCTGGGCAACTGAGCGAGACTCTGTCCCAAAAAAAAAAAAAAAAAAAAAAAAGAAGATACACCTAACACCTGAGAACCATCAGGATGGTGCCATGGATACTCCTGTCCTGCTCATAATGAGCCCATGATTTTTTGATTCTGAGAGAAGAGAGAATTTTGAATAAGATGTTCAATGTCATTCTTCTAGGAAGAATTAGCAAAAATGTAAAATGTGCTATATTAGAGAGAGTTGAGCAAAAGTTTCCTTGAGACCTGGGAAAAATTTCAAAGAGCTTTCATGGATAAAAATTATGTTTAATCTAGCTCTTAAGACAGTTATTTCTTCTTTAAGAAATGTCTACTCAGATCTCTTGCCCATTTTTAATCGGATTTTTTTTTTTTTTTTTTTGCTATTGAGTTTTTTGAGTTTCTTACGTATTCTAGTTATTGAGTTCCTTACAGATTATTGTGAGTTGAATAGTTTGCAAATATTTTCTCCCATGCTATAGGTTGTCTCTTTGCCAACAGGCATATACAAAATATGCTCATCATCAGAGAAACACAAATCAAAACCACAATGAGGTATCATTTCATTCCAGTTAAAAATGGCTTTTATAAAGTAGAGAAAATAACAAATGCTGGCAAAGATGTGTATAAAGTAAAGCTCATACACTGTTGGTAGGAATGTAAATTGGTATAGCCATTATGAAAAATAGTATGAAGAATCCTCAAAAAACTAAAAGTAGAACTACCACAAGATGCAGCAATTCCATTGCTGGGTATATAGATCCAAAAGAAAGAAATTCAGTATATTAAGAGATATCTGTACTCCTATGTTTATTGCAGCACTACTCACAATAGCCAAGATATGAAATAAATATGTGTCCATCAACCAATAAATGGATAAGAAAAATTGGAACATACACAAAATGAAATATTATTCAGCCATAAAGTAGAAGGATATCCTTTGTAATGACATGGATGGAACTGCAGGGTATTATGTCAAGTGAAATAAGCCAGCCATTGGAAGACAAATACATATGTTCTTGTTCATAGGTGGGAGCTTAAAAAATTATCTTATGAAGGTGGAAAGTAGAATGATGATTACCAGAGGCCGGTACGGGTAGTGGGAATGGGGGGAAAAAGAGGGGTTGGTAAATGGGTACAAAAATTCAGTTAGGTTGTAAGAATTAAGATCTAGTGTTTGGTAGCACAGTAGAATGACTACAGTTAACAATGATTTATTGTATATTTCCAAATAACTAGAGTGGGTTTGGAATGTTCCCAACACAAAAAAAATGATAAATGTTTTAGGTGATGGGTGTCCAGACACCCTAATTTGAGCATAACACATTGTACACTTATATAAAAATATTTCATATACCACTTAAATATATACAACTATTACATACTCGTAAAAATTAAAACAATTAAAAATTTTAAAAAATACAGGTAGGCAGCATATTACCAGTTTGAAGAAAGAATGCTGAAGGAAGCATTCTAGGTAGACAGAGAAAATGACCTCAGTGCAGTTTTTAAAACATGATGCCATTTTACCCATCTAGCACGTTCTACATTCTGCCCGTGTATCAGTTCTAAGTTTTGAGAAGTTTGTTTTGGTTATTATATGGGTATATATAGAATTAAGCACCTATGATTAAATTAGAAAAAGTCATTTATGGATGTACTTCATTGTAGTCTTTAAGTCTGATTAAGTAAGTAGCTACTTTAGAAAAACCTTTCATTTCATGCTTCGCAAACTATGAATACTGAGTAAATCACATTGAAAATGATTATTGTAATGTGAAGAAAATATTAGTAATTCTATCATTGTGGTTCTAAGTTAACACAAATAATTATTTCTTATGAATTATATATGACATTTTCTAAAATGCAACTGTAATTCTCTGGTGGCTGCACCTGTTTTCCTGAGACTGAGAGCAGTGCAAGCACTGCCTAAGGAATCTGTACATCCACCAGCAAGGCATACTGCATGAACTTTGAGTTTAGTGCTTCTCACGTTGAGGATATTTAGTAAGTGTGCATCTGCCTGACAAGCAACAACTTAGAGAGATGACAATTTAAATCTTTAAGATTAGATGGCCATTTTCTAAAGTAAGCACCTGATACCCTGAAATATCATGCACTTCAGAATTGCCCTTCTTAACTGGTGGGTTCAGATAGTTATATACATTAACATTAGTTCCAAATTACCAGGACCAGCCACAAAATTTGCAGGGCCCAAAGAAAATAAAATTCAGGGCTCTGTTTGAAAAAGCAGGATAGAAGCTTTTCTTTCTCATCCAGTCTCTCTAGATTTACCACTTAATGCCTGTTCCACTGGACACAGGGATGCTCACAGAGTGAACACAGACCTTCACAGTCCCTGGAGCCCTGCCTTTTAACTCATGACAGCAGTAGTTTGGTCCCCACTGAGATAGAGGGAAGCAGCATATGGGAGGGAAACTAGGTAACTAGGAACTCATCCAGGGAAATGTGGAACCACCCCCGAGGGGAAGCAGGGAAATGTGGAAACACCCTGGAGGGGAAGCGCTGAGTTCCTAGTCATGCAGCATTGTCCTGTCAGGCTTCACTTTTAAAACACAAATTCAAAGAAAAAACAATTAAAATCATCAAGATGGTGACTGTAGACCTTAATAAAACCCCAAGTGCCACGGGGTCCAGTTATGAAGGTGGGGTGCGTGTATGGAGGCATTGTGGTTTTGGAGGGAGTACTTCTGAACACTGAGCACAGGGGCCTGTACAAACGTACTGGTCACATACTTAGGAAGCTGATCCTGTAAGTCTGTCCCAAATAGACGATTTAATCTGTCCACTCCAAACTCTTACATTAAGGTTCAAAATAACACCAACCACACATTCAGTTTAGGTTGGTATTATGCTTTATTGTGGGTGTTTTTTCATTCAAGAGTCACTACAGAAGAACAATGTGCATGAAAGAAAAGTGGTAACATGAACAATAGTAGAAAGAATGCCCTGAACTGTTTATATGCTAAATCAATATTTTTATTAGTAAATTACAAATATCTACTTGTTAAAGGTGTTACAATTTTACCTAGAAAAATAGAATTTTTATCAATTCCTGAAACCTTTTCCCTTTAAAATAAGGACACAATTTGTAAGGTCTATCTACAATATATAAATATTTGAAAAGCAAATTTGGTGAAATTCCCTAAGAAAATTAGCTATAGATATTAATGAAGATATAGAAGCTCTGTTGTCCATGAAACATCAGCATGCACACAAGAAAAAAACTGCTTTTATTACTATCTGAAATTGTATTTTTTTTTCACATATGTACATTGATGGGGTTGACAGCATGCTACTTCAAAATATGGCTCTTTGGTATACTGGGTATTTTAAGCTTAAGAAATTTGAGAAAACCACAGAGACAGAAAGGTGTCTCTGACCTTGTCCTGATCTCCCTGAAGCAGATGATAAAATCCTTACGTGCGAGATGCTTCCCATACACCAAGGAAAGGGGCACTTGCCTCTGAAGAACAAAGCATCACAGAGAAGAATCTGAATAGGCTTTGCTCTGTTTCCTCTAGTTAATTACCATTAGATCATTTTTTTTATTCACTCATGCGTCTCCAAAAGCATTCCCATTTTCGTCAAAACTAGCATAAAAAATACCCAGGTCTACCCATTTCTTCTGGTCTTCATTTCTTTATAAGTGCTTCTATGTCACATAAAATTTATATTTTATAAATTTGTATGTTTTTATCTTGTTAATCTTGTTAGTCTTTCTTTTCAGGAGCTTCAGCCATGAATCTAAGAAAGAGGATAGAAAAGAATATTTCCCTCTCTATGATATGCCCATGTAGAATATCATCAGTTTTTTTTAAAAAAAGTCGTTTTGTTAATTAATTTAATTCAGTTGAAATAAATGTTAACATAATATTTAATAATTATGGAAATTATAGATAGATAGATAGATAGATAGATAGATAGATAGATAGATAGATAGATAATAGATAATTTTTGAAATCTTGCTCTGTGACCCAGGCTGGAGTGCAGTGCAACTTCCGCCTTCCAGGTTCAAGCGATTCTCCTGCCTCAGCCTCCTGAGTAGCTGGGATTACAGGCGGCTGCCACCACGCCTGACTAATTTTTGTATTTTTAGTAGAGATGGAGTTTCACCATGTTGGTCAGGATGCTCTCGATCTCCTGACCTCTTGATCCCCCGCCTCGGCCTCCCAGAGCTCTGCAATTACAGGTTTGAACCCGCCCGGCTGGAAATTATATTTTATAAAGGATGCCATTAAGGTTACTACGATGTGGTAACTTTTTAAGATATTAATAATACCCTTATATAATTGTTAGATATGTGTATTGTAAATAAAAGTTAAAAAGCTTATTTTAGAAGCCTAGATCAGACTTAATTTGGGATATTTTGTCAACCTTTTGGAAAAATTGTAATACTATTATATACATTTTAGGATTAAATATTAAAGTCAAATTCTAGCACAGAAAAGAATTAAATGATGTAAAATGAAAATGTTTTTCCGTCTTTTAGATCCAAGGTGAAAATATTATCATGAAAAATGTTTTCTAGAAATCCCTTTCTACTGCCTGTTATGGGCACAAATAAGCAATTAAATTAGTTAAGACTAGCACCAGCTTCTTATAATTAAGTGTAAATTCCAATCACTTACACAATACTCCTCCTATGGGAATTAAGCAATATTAATTAAATCATTTATTTATTTATTTATTTATTTACATTATGTGTAATTCTATAGTATATCCTTAGTTATAGGCTAACATTGAACTTTTTATATAAATTGGTTAATTAGAAAATACTGATGAACTCTAAAACAGTGCCTGGTAGGATGTGATGTTTTTGGAGTCTGGAGCTCATAATTAAGTTCTATCCCACAGTAGGTCTAAGAATTTGTACAAGATAGATTTTGAGACTCAGTTTTCCTTTCTGTAAACAACAACAACACAAAGGATAGACATTAATATCTACCTCCCAAGGTTGGTGACAAAAGTAAATGAGATCACAGGTACAAATGAATTTGCAACATTCATTTATTTCCCCTTTATAAAGAGACATAAACAGTCAACAGATATAAATTTTTGTAGATAACCCCACCGGAATGCTGAACAAGCTACCTAAGAGCTTGATTCTTGAAAGGGACCCAAGGCTACTTGACACACCTCGACAGGAGAGCTGTCATACACCCTGAGTCCAATCTCTGACAACTGAAGGAGGTCGCAGTAGCAGATATGCCAAGAAATGAAACTAGAATCAAACTCTCTTTCTCCTTTGCTGTTGTTAAGAATATCAGCATGTGCCATTTTTGCAAAGAGTTGTAAATACCCTCTAATGTTTAATCATTTTAGGATAATATAATACAGAGCATAGAAAGTACTAAAGTATAAATGCTAAAAGACCCAATTTAGAAAGTCACCAGAATACTGTGTTCGTGGAATATGACACAGTATTCTGGTGACTTTCTAAATGCGAATATTACTGCATCATTTGAGGATTCAGCTATATAAAACAGGGATGTTTTCTCTAGCTCACCTTGATCCTCACTAATGGTGTTCAGAGGATAGTTTTTTGTGTTTTTTGTTATTTTATTTTACAGCTCTGCTTTCAGAATGTTTCTATCAACCTAAGCTAAGAAGTAATTTTATTCATGATAATGATTGTGAACTGTTTTCTCTAAAGCCAAAAATGTTTTTGAAAACTCCTTCATCCTAAATCCCTGCTCTCCTGCTCCTCCTTTTAATTTCCTTTTTATTCACTGATGTGCTGCTTACAGAAACTGTTGCAGCCAGATTGGAGAGTGCTGTGAAATGAATGGCTGTGATATTTATCCCTCCTTCTGGCAAAACTTCTTTGTGTAACTGCATTAAACCCTGAGGAATCTAATGTTAACATGTGCATATTTTACTGAGTTCTATTGGAAATGAGGCATGCTGGAAGAATGACATTATTTTTTCATGGTGGAACGAGAGTACCTTCAATCAGAATAGAATTAAAATGCTAACACTTCTCCCTCCTCCTAATTTAAACATTTTTGGCAAACCATTTTATTTCCATTTTTAATTTATTACTTGAAACAAGTGATAACAATACTTCCCTCTCTAACATCCACTGATGCTTTTCAACCATTAAATGCATTAGACAAGCAATCAAATGCTGCTTTCATCTTTATAAAACAGCATTTCTTTTTTTCCTCTGGCTTTCAAATGATGATAAAATGCCTTCCGTGAATCAGCAAGTTGGATTTTGTGGGTGGAAATTTGATGAACTTAATGAGGTTAACTTGTCGCTCCTACCAAAACACAGGCAGGGTTAGAAGTCAAAAACAGTTTGATCAGCCATTACTAACCTGCTGAACACAATCACGTTAAATTCTGGAAAAGGAATCTGGGATTTTCTTCTGTTATTAAGGTCACTGAAGCTACTGGACTTGGGAAAACATCTAGTTGTCTATGTAAGAGGGCGTCTCTATTCCCCACTTCCTTTTTTTTTTTTTTTTTTTGAGACGGAGTCTCGCTCTGTCGCCCAGGCTGGAGTGCAGTGGCCGGATCTCAGCTCACTGCAAGCTCCGCCTCCCGGGTTCCCGCCATTCTCCTGCCTCAGCCTCCCGAGTAGCTGGGACTACAGGCGCCCGCCACCGCGCCCGGCTAGTTTTTTGTAGTTTTTAGTAGAGACGGGGTTTCACCGTGTTAGCCAGGATGGTCTCGAACTCCTGACCTCGTGATCTGCCCGTCTCGGCCTCCCAAAGTGCTGGGATTACAGGCTTGAGCCACCGCACCCGGCCTCCACTTCCTTTTTTAAAACATTGTACTCAAAGGACATTAGAAATAAAGCAAAATAAAATATATTCAGCTTACATTTTATTTTTCTTCTCAAATGTTTTTCTCTTTAGGCAAACATGAATAATGTAAGATTAAGGATAGGAAAAATGTCTTGCTCCAGCTACAATAGAATGGTGTTTCTGGAAAGCTCTTGAAAGCGCAACATTAATAAAATCTCTTAAAATGGTTCTGTTTTACTTGAGCAAAATAAGACATCCTACAAGTTTAATTGGCAGGTATCTATGATATTTTTTACTTAACCTGAGAATGGGTCAGTTCCTTACCACCTGTCTTTTTCTTAACCCCTATTATTCTTGCAAATTAGACAAATAACTGAATGATCAGCACTCTTTTTTGCCATTAAACTTGTAATTAATTTTAGGTTTTAGGTATCTTAACATTGCCAGGATATTTCCTAAATAGTATCTAATAACATAGTGTTTTATGTCCAAAAGAAGCAAACTACACTATCCAAGGGCTACTATCATACTATGTTCAGAATTAAATATAATAACTTCCATAATGGTGAAACCAAAAATAGTTTCAGTGTTTGGCTCTCAATGCATTTTTGGTTCAGATAGAGTCTAATAAAGTCAACTTAATATTTCCTCTTTTACTTCCATGAACAATATGCAAACAAGTAGCACCTATGCTTTCCACATTTTTAATTTTGCATTATCAATCAGCACTGACTTTAATAGATCCCCAGAATTCAATGTGCTTCTGCATATATTGGATTCAGAGGAAAATAATAAGACACTGTGGTATGTATAATGAAATAAATCAGAAGGACTCTTTTCAGTTCTGGCTTTTTCACTTCCTACTTATATCACTAGTCTAGATATTGAAATTTTCTGGTTCTCAGATTCTCATCTGTCAAATGTAGATTTGGATAATAAAATAGTGAGAAATGCTTCATAATAAACCATAAAGGATAAAACTAATGAGAATAGGGAAAAGTGAGCAAAAAGGAAGGAGCAGGTGGGGAACTTAGGTGAAATTCAAGTCTTGTCTGATAGCTCAAAATTGCTAAAAAATACCAAATTTAGGCCAAAAATAATTATTTTTAAGTCTAAAATAAAATATACAAAATAAAACACAATACCAATTTTAAATTTGTATTACTTTTGAGAAAAAGTTAAACAATATGCATATTTAACCTCTTATTGATAAATGTTAACAAGCACAGTGTTCAACATATAGCGGGCACTCAATAAGTAGGCTGAATAAATATATTGGACAATAAAACTCATTTGGTTATTTTCATTGCCTTAAAGTTATTATACTTGATGAGATGTTAAAAATTATTTACATCAAGTCTGGAAATTTCTATTTGCCCTGGTGTTAACCTCTATTAATTTCTATTTACATGAGAACCAAGAGCTTGGGGACCAAGCTGTGGTAACAGAAGCTGTTTTTGTTGTTGTTGTTGTTTGTTTGTTTGTTTTAATTAACACCAAATTGCCTCCAGCCCTCTAGGATTTCTGAATTTAATTCAGATCACATAATATCTTAAACAAAATTTTGGATAGTGTTGCTTTGTTTATACAATTTAAGTCTGTAAACCCCTACGTTCTACAACCCCTACTACTGCATAAAAGTTTCATCAACAATAATAAGAATTATGGTCAAAATAAAAACAGAGCAATACTTTTTAGAATGCTGATACATATGTATTTTACAATTCATTATTAATTTTGATCCTAGTCTGCAAATTGTGATATGAAAGAGACTTTAACAAAAATAGGAATGAAGTACAAATGCAAATATAATCTATGAGAAATTTAAATAATATCTGTTATCTCTATGTTTTGAAATAAATGATTTTAAATCTCAAATTATTTTATTTAGGTGATATCATATTCTATACATGAAACAGGAAATCATGTGAATTCCTCAAACTATTTTGGAACCTTATTTATCTATGCTGTTAATAACAGTCACTTCGAAAACTAACATCCAAGCTCTAATTTTTAGAGCTCATATTGAACTGTTTCATTTAACTCCTCCCATGAATTCATGGATTTTCTATTACTTAGTATTAAGCAAATCTAGAATTTCCATAGTGTTGTCTAATCCAGTTACAGAAATATTTATTGAAAATGTACATATGTGCTATGAACTGCCCAAAGCGCTTGAAAACCAAAGATGAAAAGATGTTAAAGTACCAAATGATTTTTGAGCAGAAATATAAGAATGATGAACTCTACTGCAGGGAACTGGAAAATACTTTGAAGCCCAGCTTCCTTATGAAGGCTGAGTAGAATTTCAACAACGGAGGGAAAATCACTGAGCCATAGCAGGAACAGAGTAAAAAGTACATATCCGATGATAGCGAGAAATCAATGCAGTTAGCCCCCAGACTCCAGTGGGAGCAGCTACAGTGGGAGACAAGGCCCCAGAGGGAGCTTAGACCTGCATTTATAAGATCCTGATTGCCCTGCTGTAGTTAGGATGTTACCATGTAACAGTAGGAAGACAGATCTTTAGTGTTTTTATCTGGAAAGTAAGCTGGTTAGATTTATAGTTTAGGCCGGGCATGGTGACTCATGCCTGTAATCCCAGTACTTTGGGAGAACAAGGTGAGTGGATCAGCTGAGGTCGGGAGTTCGAGACCAACCTAGACAACATGGTGAAACCCTGTCTCTACTAAAAATACAAAAACAAACAAACAAAAAATTAGCCAGGCGTGGTGGCAGTTGCCTGTAATCCCAGCTACTCAGCAGGCTGAGGCAGGAGAATTGCTTGAACCTGAGAGATGGAGGTTGCAGTGAGCCAAGAACGTGCCATTGTACTCCAGCCTGGGTGACAAGAGTGAAACTCCATCTAAAAAAAAGTTATAGTTTAGAAAGATGTCTATCCAGTGATGTAAACAATGAAATGGAAATGAACAGAATCAGGAAGAGCAAGTTAGGAAACTATTAAGGCTATATTTCAACTAAAAGAAAATGAGATATTGAACTGAGAAAACAGCAGCAGGGGTAGAGATGAGGGGGTGGATTTGATTATTTATTTAGGGTGTAGAATGGACAACACATTCTACCATGTGTTTCTATTCAGAAAAATAACTGAAGTTGCAAATGAGGAGGTGAGGAAGATTTCCTATTATTGTTTCTGGCCTAGTGACTTGGACTGACAGTAATGCCATTTCCCAAAATAGGAGAAGAGGACAAAGAGGAGGTTATGGAAAAATACCTACTTAACTGTATAGTATATGCCTTAAATGACGAAGGTTAGAGTACGTGCGGGAAAACAATGCCTGAAAGAGAAGCTTGGCTGAATGGAAGGACGATAATGTGTGATTAATACAGTAAAACTCTTTGAGGTTGTAAATAAATTCAATGGCTGGTTTTTGAAGTCATAAATACCTTAAGAGAATCAGATGAAAGCTATAGACCTGATCTCTTATATTCAGATATATATATATATATACACACACATGATATTTTGCTTATGACTGTAAGATGACTAATCATGGACTCCGTTGCATTGCAGAGACCTTAGCTTAATTAAGAGCCCTTGGTTTAGAGTTTAGAGTTGGACAAGTTTAGTTGTAGAAAGGTATTATTTTAAAAATCACATATAGATTTAGAGGTATCTTTTTAGCACTAATAGGGAATGTTCTCCCTTCCAAGTAAATTCCTAAACATCAGGGTTTTACAACTCAGCAGGATTGACAGTTGGGCTAAATAATCTTTTATTGGGGTTGAGAAGCAGAGACTGGCCTGTGAACTGTAGAATGATCAGTAGCATCTGGTGGCTTCTATCTGCACTTTGTCAAATTTCTCCTAGAAGTTAAAATTGCCCCCGTTTGAGAAGTCTTGCTACAGAAAATAATGTTTATACATATAAAGCTCCAACGTAAGAAATCAAGTTAGGTATTATTTTTCTGAAGAATAAAAATCATGAGAAAATTTTCTAGAACAGAACTACAAAGTGAGTAAGCAGATAAAGTCATAGTTGAGCTTTCCTGTTTTGGGGGGACAACACAATCTTTTCTCCTGTGTCCCTATACTGTTACAGAAATGAAACTTATGCTTTCTGCATAGGTAGCTAAGAATTGTACAATTAAATTATGAAGCCATAGCAGCTGCTTTTTATCTGTTTGCTTTCATCTTGTTTAGAAAAGTGAATCTCCTCTTTAAGAAATTACTCAACCTTAAGAAATTGAGAAACTGATATTTTCATAGCAACAGGAAATCTATCAACTCAAATAAATAAAATATTATAAAAGCTAGTTAGTAATTAAATATACTACCATCTGCAGTGTGACTTTGTGTTCTTATAAACACATTAACTTTATCAAGTTTTGTAAAGGGTAATCTGCAAGCTATGGAGTATCAAGCACAAAAATATGTTAATACCCACACAGAGAGATGCTTATTCAACACGAAGTCTGTTTACATCTTTTTGCCATTTCTGCCTTGCTCCACAAAACAATGCATTTAGTCTGCCTTTATCATAATTTATATTTCTTTATACTTCATATTTTTCAGTAAACTAGACATCTGTGTTTTGTTCCCTGTACTCATTTCCTTGATTCCTGATAGTATTCCCCATCTTTATTCTAGTGGACATTCCCACTCCAAGTCTTAGCTCACATGATTCTGACAGTCTGGCAGAGAGATAGCCATTTTTCCTTCAAACAAAATATAACACCTAATTTTTAGTTAAGTAGTTGACCATGTAGAATAAATTCTAACTTGAAGTTAGGTGTGGATGTGTGACAAAGTTGGAAAAGGAAAGAAATGAAAAGCAGCTTCTGGAAACCTTTTGAAAAGAAAGCTAGACCCGTATCTGTGGCCAACAATTTTCTTCCATTCCTCTGACTACTGACTAGAATGCTGATTTGATGGCTGTAGCTCTGGCTGCCATTTTAAACCATGAGGATGAACTTACTATGTCAAGAATGGCCAAGAGGAACATTTAAAACAAATTTAGTCCTTATGGACTTTACAGACCAGACTTGCCATATAAGCCATCATCTGCCTCAAGACTTGTATGTAAGAAATACACTTGTACCTTATTGTTTTCAAGTCACGGTGATTTGGGGACTCTTATTCACATGGGAACATAATCTTAACGATACTAATAGAAATTTTAACTGACACTGGGTAAGAATCTTAACTGATACTAGTAAGAATCCATTCTCAAGTCAGTTTGTAGCCTGTGATCAAAGTCAAAGCCACACACAGATTACATTGCTTTGTTTCAGAAGTAGACATTTGCTATAGAAATATCTGTATAATATAGCATACTTACAGCTACCTCAAGACCATTGTTCTTCCAGAAAAATTTGGGTGCAAGAGGTACAAAGATGATGTGAATCAAGAGTCCACAATATCTAGCATATTGTGGCTTAAATGTAAAAATTCATATGAGCTTCAGATAAAGTAAAATCTTCATGTGAAAACTGTATATGGTTTGAAGGTATGGCACTGAACAGCCTCAGGGTTATGCTATTGAAACAAATTTTTAGAGAGCCATGGAAGATGTTTTGTGAGCATCGAAGACTGTAAGTAAGATAGTCTGATGTGAACTTAACAAATTCTGGAATTTGTAAAAACCACAGTATCTGGTGCCTAATTGTATCACACATTGTGTGACAAAGCATTATCCATCAATCTAAATAATAATTTTATATCCATTCCAAATAATAATCTTATATCCATTCCAATCAGCCCTTCTGGGTGGTTGGCCAGTCTGTGAGAAAGACAATAAAAAACTTAGTAGCTTTTAAAGTATGGCAGAATTTTTTAAAGTACTAATAATGCCAGGAAATACTGAGTTCATTAATAATACATAGGCTTTGCTTTAACAGTGTATCTCAAGTAACTATTACTGGTGGCCACAATCACATTCAACCATTATTGAATTATGCATTCTATATGCCAGGTACTATTGTATATACTCCAGATACAGTAGTAAACAAAGAGATTAAAGATTACAGATGAGATTACGTGGTAAAGTAAGCTAAGTCAAAATTTAGGAGGGTTTTGCAGTTTGAGTGAGGAGTAGAAGAGGCAGAAAATGCTTCTCAGATGAGAAGAAACCTCTTACCTTTCTGGAACAGTTAAAAAGGAAGAAGACACAGTGCTTGCAATACTTCATGTTTTGAGTTTTCCATATTGCTTAAATTTGAAAAGATTCATTTACTTGTCAAATCTCAGAGATAGGATATGGCAGGTACACGATATTCCTATGCTTGTTTTTTAATGTTAACATATTTTTTAATCTTTGAATTAATACGTGATTATTTAAAATCCTTGGAAAATAAGAACAGCTTAAAGAAAGGATATAATATCAAGCTGACACTCAGAGGCATCCACTATTATAGCTTTCTTATATTTTATTCCAGTTTTTAAACACTTTTTTCTTATTTGATGTAATTTTCAATGCATATTTTTATAACATAACAAAAATCACTGTAATATAATTATTTAATGGCTACATAATATTTCATATAATATAAAGTTATGGTTCTGGTCATTTTTAAAACTGAAGTATATATTTTCATAATATAAAATATACTAACAAATATCTTGGACATAGGATTTCAGCATTTAAACAGTGCTGAGTTGGTACGGTTCATTGTTAATCCCCTTCAGACTCAAGCACTCTGAGTTGAGAGCTGGTGATTGCTGCTTCCCCTCCCTCATTCAACACTCTAGACATCCAGCCATCTCCTTTGCATAAAAGTTCAGTTATGAATAATAAAAATGACTTTATTATGGTTTCTAACTTAGTGTCATATTCGCTGACAAGTTTTGAGATTGAATTAGGTTTCCATAGAGATGTCTTTCAATTGTATAGTGGTCTGCCCTGAAGCTCAAATCTCCTCACTCTACTAAAGGAATGATGATATAAACTGCCAGAATCGAGACATTTGCTTTTGTGTATAGTATGCTGCATCATCTCTCAGGCTATTCTCTGGCTCATACCTGGTCATGGTCAGAACTACTGCAGTGTGTTTGGGTTGTTGCTAATGCTTGTTGCATCATTTTGAGTATTTGTCCTCATTTTTAAGTAGAAAAATAGCTTTAAAAATCCTTTATTTCAGCAGTCCATAACCAGAAAGCACATTTTTTGCCTATAATCTTTAAAATGTTTAATACATATTTAAAGTATATCTAAAGATGGTTTGTGTATTATCAGAAAGGATTTCTGTCCATTGGTTTATTCTTAACTTAGTCAACAAAAATACATCTAACTTACTTAATTTGAACCCTGAACTACGTAAGATACCAGAAATACCAGAAATGAAGAAATGAATGTTATATTATCTTATAATTAGAGAACTCCCAAATCCAATAACAAAGATAGACATTCAAATAAATAGAAAAGATGCAAGGTGTGTGTGTGTGTGTGTGAGAGAGAGAGAGAGAGAGTGTGTGTGTGTGTGTGTGTGTGTGTGTCTGTGTCTGTGTGTTCCAATGAGTCAAATACTCACAGAGGTATGGGAATTCAGAAAAGCTAGTAAATGAGTTGTATATCCTTGCAAAAAGAAGATGATATCTGAATTTTGTTATAAAGTATTTGTCAGAATTTACAAGGCAGAGGCAAGTAGGGAGAGCTAGTCAGTAAAACTAGTGTGTGCAATAAAAGTCATGAAAATTGGGTTATTTGTCCACTTGAGTTGTAGATCCTCCTTATATTTTTTATAAATCAACCCTTTATCAGATACATGATTTGCAAGTATTTTCTCTCATTCTTTAGGTTGTCTTTTCATTCTGTTGATTATTCCTTTTTTCGTGAAGAACATTTTTAGTGTGATACAGTCTCACTTGGCTATTTATGTTTTTGTTGCCTCTGCTTTTGGTATCTTAGTCAATAAATCATTGCCAAGATCAGTGTCAAAAAGTTTTCTCCTTATGTTTTCGACTGGTAGTTTTGTAGTTTCAGACCTTATGTTTATGTCTTAAATCTATTTAAAGTTGATTTTTCTGTATGATGTAAGACAAGGCTCCAGTTGCCTTCTGCATGTGGATACCCAGTTTTCCCAACGCCATTTGTTGAAGAGACTAATATCTCCATCATGGATTCAATTGATCATGTATGAATGGATTTATTTATGGGCTGTCTAGTCTGTTCTATTGGCTTTTGTGTTTGTCTTTATGTCAGTGCTATAGAGTTTTAATTACTGGGGCCTCATAATACATTTTGAAATCAGGAAGTGGGATGACTCCAGCTTTGTTCTCTTCTCTCAAGATTGTGTAGGCTATTTGTGTTCTTTTCTGGTTTCATATGAATTTTAGGATTTTCTTTATTTTATAAAAATGTAACTCAACAATTAAACAATAACCCAATTTTTAAATGGGCAAAGGACTTAAAGAGACTTTTTTTTTTCAAAGAAGACATACAAGTGACCAACAGCTGTAAGAAAAGACGCTCAACCTCATTATCAAATGAAAATCAAAAGTACAACGAAATATCACCTCACACTTGTTATATTGGCTTTCATTAAAAAAATCAAAAGGAAACAAGTGTCGGTGAAGATATGACAAAATTGGAACCTTTGTACACTGTTGGCAGGAATGTAAATTGGTACAGTCATTAGAGAAACCAGTATGAAGTCTCCTCAAAACGTTAAAAATAGGACTACCATAAAATCCAGCAATTCCACTTCTGGGCATGTATCCAAATGAATTGAAATCAGTAAGTCCAAAAAATCTGCATTCCAATGTTCATTGCAGCTTTAGTTGCAATAACAGCTCAAGCATCTATCGAAGTGGAAACAACTCAAGCATCTATCCACAGATTAATGAATAAAGAAAATATGGTACATACAAAGAATGAAATATTATTTGACCTTTAAAAAAAGGAAGTTCTGCAATAGAAACAACAGGGAATGGAAAATGAGAAGTTGTTCAGTAGGTTATAAAGTTTCAGTTGTGCTACATAAATAAGTGCTAGAGATCTGTTGTACAATATAGTGCCATAGTTAACAATGTGGTATTATGCACTTCAAAATGTATTAAGAGGGTAGATCTCATGTTATGTGTGCTTACCACAAAAAGACGGAGGGGCAGACACAAGAAACCTTTGGCATGTATTCTATATGTCTATTGCCATTACTGATGATGGTATCATAGTGTTTGCATATGTCCACATTTACCAGATTATACACATTAAATTCATGCAGTTTTTTTGTGTATCAATTACACCTTCACAAAACTATTAAAAATCAACTGTGTAGAAGTGTTGTTCTGAGGACTAAATAAAGAAATTAAATGTTCGACATTTTCTGGCATTAAATAGGTGTATGAACCTTAAAAATATAAAGACATGAAGACATGAGGTATCTTAATTTGTTTGAGGACACTGATAAATATTTTGTTTTTTGTAGATCAGGTACATGTTGGAGAATGGGAGTTTGAGTTTGCATATGTAAATTTTGGTAAGCTGCTCAAAGCCTTTGGGTTTTACTCTTAGAGTAATGATCAGGAGATAATGAATGACATTGTTTTAATTAATTTTTTAATTAGCTTCACAGCAATACAAAAATATGTATATCCACTGAAGACCACAGTCCTAGGCAATGTATGAGCAGGGAAAGGAATCAGTCAAACCTGTTCTCGGATTATTTTCTTGCTCTTACTCTTAAATTACACTTGCCACATATGTGCTCCTTTCAAATATTTTTTGACTTTAATCAAAGTCCTAAGAAATATAAGCTGCAGCAACTCTGACTGCAACTATTTATTTATTTATTTATTTATTTATTTATTTATTTATTTTGAGACGAAGTCTCGCTCTGTTGCCCAGGCTGGACTGCAGTGGGGCTATCTCGGCTCACTGCAAGTTCCGCCTCCCGGGTTCACGCCATTCTCCTGCCTCAGCCTCCCGAGTAGCTGGGACTACAGGCGCACACCACGAGGCCCGGCTAATTTTTTGTATTTTTAGTAGAGACGGGGTTTCACCTTGTTAGACAGGATGGTCTCGATCTCCTGACCTTGTGATCCGCCCGCCTCGGCCTCCTAGAGTGCTGGGATTACAGGCGTGAGCCACCGCGCCCGGCCTATTTTTTTCAAAATACTTTTGCAAACCTTTGTTTTTCCCGTTGTAATTTCCTTCTTATAATACCTCAGGTGAATATGGTGAGTAAAGTGTATTATTCTCCCCATACTTACTGAGTATTAATTCAGGATTCAGAGTTCTTGAAGGTAGGTATTCACACCAGCTTTTATAACCAATTAGAGACAAAGTCAGAAAGTCAATAAATTCTATATTTTATTACCTAATAACTGATCATTTTCAAGGAGTGAAGGTAGAAGAAATCATTGCTTAAAATACTATAGAGACATCTCAAACTAAGGAAAATATGACGGATTAAAATGAACAATAATTATATTAAGAAAATAATTAATAAATTACAATATCTAGCACTGTTTCTTTTTAAAAATGTTCTAGAGTTATATTGTGTGGTGCTATTTTATAAAGACCTATCTATAATAACTGGAAATAAGAATAAGGAAAAATTAAGATTTGTTTTTGAAAATTAAAATATGTATTAAGATTGAGTAGAAACTATGTATTTTATTATTTCATTTATGTGATATGGCCAAATGAGGCAAATTGCTAAAGAACAATAACAAATTACTGGTTGATTTGGGCTGGGAGTACTGGTTGATTTGAGCTAGGAGTAGGTGGATGAGAATTAACTTTCATTGAGGTTTCTTTATGGGGTGATAAAAATATTTTGAAATTAAACTGTGGTTATGGTTGCATAATTCTGTGAATATACTGAGAAACACTGATTATACAAAAGTGGAGTAGCAAGAGCTCAGTCATTCTAAGTTGTGAATTTTTTTAATGCAAAAGTTGTGTTTGGAAGGGGTGTTGGAATCGGGATGAGCTACAGTGAGAACCGTGTTTCAAGTCTTATATTCAAGATTGCCATATTTGCTATAGCCTTTTCATTTGCTTTTATTTAAATAGTGCCTTTTTAATAGGTAATTTCATCCTGTGTCGTCATGTTTGTTAGATTGACTTCAACTTCCCTGTGTGATTTGGCTGTTGTGAAATAGTACTTCCAAACTTTATGCAATCAAAGTAATTTCTGTATTCTCAGGGAGGTGAGACTGCTGAAATTTGAACTCAGATGACAAACATCTTTGACTCTTCAAACTGGAGTGAAGGAGAACAGGTAATGCTGCATTTATAACTCCTTACTTATGTCTTTCCCGACATCACTTTGCCCCAGTGACGGCATTTGCTCATATTGGTGATTGTAAAGAACCATGCTTGAAGGAGTTGTGAAATACAGTGTTTTATTGGAGAGTATAATTAGCATAGAACTTTGTGAAAGTTTGCCTTTCACTTGGGCATGACAAAACATGTTGCCTACTTCTATGGTGCCCTGTGGCATCACCAAGTCAACCAATGTCATAAAATCCTTCAATCTGGACTGAGATGTTTTGACTTTGTAATAACGAGACATTATTAACAGCTCTTAAAGATGAGAGCAGCCTAACACAAATGTGAATATTAACTTTTAACCCTTTAAAAGTATTTTCTGTTAATTCTTGCTATGTTCACATCAAAATGTTGTTATCCAGTCATGACCATCTGTTCCCAAAATTTAAGCAAATGTGAGCGGAGTAACTTAAAGAATGGATACACAAATATTCTTGTTTTATTAATGTTTTTACATCAAATTTTAAAACATTTACTTTCTGGAATAAAAGAATCACTAATATTTTGCCTTCATCCAGTCACTATAGAGGAGAAGATAAAAAAGGTACTTTGAAATAAGTTTAAATCAAATATTCTACCTGCCAGAATTGACAATTAACCAGGATTATATTAAACCCATTTTTTTTTTCATTTACTGGCATTGATAGAAGGGGCACCACTTGGGGAACTGTCAATTTATAGCTATATGTCCAAAGGCCATTTATTTTTATCAAATGTTTAATAATCATATATTATATACCCAACTCTATAATTAGCTGCTTATAGCCCTGTGGAAAAATAAGGCTTTTGTGCTATATTGAAGATTGCAGTTATTAGAAAATCAGTGAAATGGAAGATCAGAGTGAGCTGATTCACCTAAGAGAAAATTTATGAAAAAAGAGGAATTAAGCTGATTTTTAAAAGTGGGTAGAAATAAAAGTCACCTCTTTGATAATGAAAACATAATTCACAAAGAGAGAAGACATTTGCAATGCATATATGGCACAATTTGCCAGTTCAGAGTATGTCAAAACTATGTGTATCAATGACAAAAAAAAGAAGATACGATAGAGAAGTAATAAAATAGTTGAATAGACAGTTCACATTGGATGAAATCCATATGGCCAATAGACATGTGTTTTTTTAATGCTCAACTCCATTAAGCAAAATAAAAATGAAAATTAAAAACAATATGATACTACTACATACTCTTTAGAATAGATAAAACAAAAGCAGGCAATGACTAGCTTTAGGAAGGACAGGGTGCGACCTGAACCCTGAAATGCTGCTGATGTCAGGTGTAAATTTGTATTAATATTTCAGAAAGCTATTTGAAGTATCTACTAAAGCTAAAAATACAGACACAAAACTCATGGATTTCATTTTTGGTGTATAGCTAATACCTAGATAGCTTTACCAAAGTACAGGTACTAAAATGTTTACAGCATCACTGTTTTATAATAGTCCTAAACTGCAAAGGATACTTATTAACTATATCTATCAACACTGGAATGGATAAATAAATTGTGGTATATTTCCATAACAGTGGTATATAGCAATGAGAATAACAATCAAAAACCACATACAACAACATGGGTGAAGATTGGAAACACAATATCAGTTGAAATAAATTAATTATAAAAGGCTATGAACTTACCTCTTCATGTATAAAACCGACAAAACTAAACAGTGGGATTAGAAATCAGGAAAGAAATTATCTTGAGTGTGAGAAATAGTGACTAAAAGGCATATGAGGGCTTTGGAAATGTTGGTAATCATCTATTTCTGGATTTCAATGCTAGTTCCATACTACATTTAGTTTGAGAAAATTCATTGAGCTATAAAATGATGATAGGTGGACATGAATGTATACATATTGCAATTCAATAAAGATTTTTAAAACTGGATAAAAAAGGTTTAGAAAAGAAGTAAAGTGGTTAATTTTTGTATTAAAGAATACTTTTTACAGCCAAATATTTTCAGGGGAAAATGTTCTTTTAAATAATAATAAAAAGGAAAGCCAGAACTTTTAAACTCTAAAAACTACCCCAGAGTTGAATGTTTTTCACAGTTTATATGATGCAATCTGCTTAAGCTGGTCTATTCTAAACAGGCTTTCACCACTGTCACAGTCCAAAATCAACAACTGTTATTTATACATGTAAGAGACTTCCAAGGGACACTTGAATCATCAAAGACAGACTAAAATACGTTCAACTTCATTTAAGTCTATTTGGTTACATTTTCTCTCTTTAAACATCATTAGAGGCATATGTAATATCTAAGGGAAAATATTTCACAGATTGTTTTCTGGTCATGCAAGTGTTCATGACCCATTATTTATATTTTAAAGACCTTTTATTTCATTTTAGAACCATATAATTTTGTTCTCTACTTTCTATCTTCCTTCTTACAATTATATGGTGTTATAAGTAGAACATACATATTCCAAATCAAAGTATGTCAGGTTTCATAAGACAGAGGATATCATTCAAACATCTGGGAAATGATGCAAATTTGGGGGGAAGTTTTATATTGTTGTATGATGAGAGAGGTTAATGAATTTAAATTTCAAAGTAGAACCATAAATGCCAGTGGGTGGCAGAAAGTGCTAATTATCAATTATTTAATTTTCTTGATGTTAAAAAGAAATGAAATATCTTCTTTGACAGGTAATTGACAATGACCTCTACAAGTAATAAAATGCTTAATTAAGAATTTCTAAAATGCATTATATATACTTCTTTGCATTTTTCAGTTGTCAACACTAAAATAAAATTTAATATTTTCCTTGATTAATCAAGGATTTAAAAATCTTCATTATATGTTACACATAGTGAAAAGGTCACCTTTCCATATAGTTTTGAAAAGCCTGACACCAAAATCAAACAAGGACAAGAACACACAGAGATAAAACTACAGGCCAATATCTAGAGCATAGACACAAAAAATCTTCAACAAAATAGCAATAAAGTAAACCCAAGAGCACATCAAAAAAATTTAAATCATGATCAAGTGGGATTTATCCAGGAATGCAAGGCTGGTATAACATAGCGAAATCAATAAACATGGCATATTACATCAAGAGACTGAAAGGCGAAGACATATGATCATCTCAATATATGCAGAAAACGTATTTGGTAAAATTCAATATGATTTCGTGATAAAAACTTTCAACAAACTGGGCATAGAAGGAACATACTTCAACATAATAAAGGCCATATATGATACACCCACAGATAACATCACACTGAAAAGGGAAAGCTGAAAGCTCTTTCTCTAAGAACAAGACAAATATGCCTTCTTTCACCACTGTTACTCAACGTAGTAATGGAAGTCCTAGCCAGAGCAATCAGGCAAGAGAAATAAATAAAAGTCCTCTAAATTTATAAACAGATCGACCCTTGCAAATTGACCCTCTTTACATTTAGAAGAGCCTCTAATTTAGAAGATCCTACAGATTCCACCAAAAACCTCTGAGATCTGATAAGCAAATTCAGTAAAGTCTCAGGATACAAAATCAATATAAACAATCAGTAGCATATTTGTATATTAATAATAAACTAGCCAAAAAAGAAACCAAGAAGCCAATCCTATTTATAATAGTTACAAAAATAAAAAAATAAAACATCTAGGAATAAATTTAACGAAGAAAGTGAACCACCTCTACAAGTAAACGTACAAAAAACTAATGAAAGAACTTGAAGACATGAACAAAGAGAAAGATATCCCATGCTCATGGATTGGAAGAATTAATATTGTTAAAATGACCATATTATTCAAAGTGATCTAAAGATTAAGTACAATTTTTTATCAAAATACCAACATTATTTTTCATAGAAATAAAAAAAAACCTAAAACTAATATGAAACCAAAAGAAAGCCCAAACAGTCAAAGCAATCCTGAGCAAAAAGGACAAAACTGTAAGCATCACATTACCTTACCTCAAAAAATATGTCCAAGGTTATAGTAATAAAAACATTATTACAGGCCCGGCGTGGTGGCTCACACCTGTAAGCCCAGCACTTTGGGAGACCAAGGTAGGCTGGTCACTTGAGGTCAGCCTGGACAACATGGCGAAACCTCATCTCTACTAAAAATACAAAAAAATGAGCCAGGCATGGTGGATTATGCACCTGTAATCCCAGTTACTTTGGAGGCTGAGGAAGAACTGCTTGAACTGGGGAGGCAGAGACTGCAGTGAGCCAATACCATGCCACTGAACTCCAGCCTGGGTAACAGAGTGAGACACTGCCTCAAAAACAAAACAAAACAAAAATACTGCTATTAAAATGGGCACATAGACAAAAGGAACAGAATAAGAATCCAGAAACAAATCCACATATTTATTTACAGCCAACTGATTTTTGTAAAAGGTGCCAAGGATGCTAAGTACATATATTGGCATTATCTTTAGTACACGGGGCTGGGAAAACTGGATATTCATGTGCAGAAAAATGACACTAGACTCCATCTCACCATACACAAAAATCAACTCAAAGTGAATGAAAAACTTAAACCCAAGACCTCAAACTATAAAGTTAGTCGAAGAAAACAGGAAAAAAATACTCAAGGACATTGATATTGGCAAAAATTGTATGACTAAGACCTCAAAAACACAGATAACAAAAACAGAAATAAACTAATGAAACTTTTAACTTAAATGCCTCTGCATGACAAAGGAAACAGTCAACAAAGAGACCACCTGTTGAGTGGGAGAAAATATTTGCATACTATTCATCCTACAAGGAACAAATACCTAGAATACACAAGGTACTCAAGCAATTCAACCAGAAAAAAAAAAATGCCCTTAAAAAGTGGGCAAAGAACCTGAATAGACATTTCTCAAAAGGAGATATACAAATGACCAAGATTGCTGAGCCCAGGAGAGCAGCCTGAGCAACACAAGGAGATTTCATTTCTAAAAAGCAAAACAAAACAAAAAATAATAGTCAATATAATTAATCATCATGGAAATGCAAAAATGCAAATCAAAACTACAATGATCACAATAATATATTATCTTACCCTACTTAGAAAGGGTGTTTTCAAACACACACACACACACACACACACACACACACACACACACACAATAGATGCTAGCAAGGTTGCAGAAAAAAGAAATTTTATATACTATTCTTAGGAATGTAGATTAATACAATTATTATGAAAAACAGTATAGAGATTTCTTTAAAAACTAAAAATAGAAGTACCATAAAAATTTGCAACTCCACTACTAGATATTTATCCAAGGAAAGGAAATCAATATATCAAAGCGATATCAGTCCTCCACAATGCTTATTAAAACACTATAGCAGTAGCAAAGATACATGGAATCAACTTAAGTGTCCATCAACAAATGAATGAAAAGAAAATGTGGTATATATACACAGTGGAATACTACTCAGCCATAAAAAGACTGAAATTCTGTCACTTTCAGTAACGTGGATGAAAACTGGAAGTTATTATGTAAAATAAGCCAAGCACAGAAAGATGAACATTGCATGTTTTTGCTCATATGTGGGAGATAAAAAAGTTGATCTCATGGAGGTAGAGAATAGAATGATAGTTATCAAAGGCTGGGAAAGGTATGTATTGGGGGGAGGTAAAGGAAGAGAGGTTGGTAAATGGGTACAAGCACACAGTTAGACAGAAGGAATAAATTCCAATGTTCAATAGCAGAGTAGGGTGAGTATTGTTAACAACAATGTATTGTGTATTTTAAAATAGCTAGAAGAGAGGATTTGAAATGTTCCCAACACATAGAAATGACAAATGTTTGAGCTATGTATAGCTTTAAAATTCTGTCTTGATCATTACACATTCTAGGCATGTAATAAAATATTACATGTACCACATAAGTATGTACAAATATTATGTATTGATAAACAAGATAAATCTAAACAAAATATACCTTGATTTTAAAATAAACTTTTGATTTATGTATAATTTTGCAATCTCTAACTAATAGATCTAAACACTTATGCATGATTGCTAATACCAAGAACAAGAGAGAATCAGGCATTTCCATTATGCTCCTTTTTATAGATACAGTCTTTGAGATATAGCCTATGGTTAGCTTTGCCAAGGGGAAAAAAATCAAATCTTTATCTGGACAAGATTATATCTCCAAATACCATTTAACTAACAAAAAATGATCCTGTTAAACTACAGCTCGGGGATGTAATCAGCAAAGGTCAGGCCATGAGAAATGTATGAGTTAAACAATCCAGTTTCCTCAAAAAATAAACTACAAGAAATACAGAAGATATGAAGGGAACCATGCATAGAGATTAATTAAAATAGAATTAAAATACATATGAAGTAATAGATATGGGAGGGCCTTGAATCTTGATGTTTAATATAAAACAATGTATAATAAATAATAAATTTTATATGTGTAAGACAATTAGAAATGTTACACTTAGTATTTTATCCTATTAAGAAATTATCATTAATTTCTTTAGAAAATGTGACTTGGTTTGATCTCCCTCCAAAACAGATTCTGAAACAAGAATTGTAGGACAAGCAATTTGTTTGGGAGGTCATCTCAGGATACAAATAGAGACGTGAGGAAATAAGGCAAGGAAAGGAAGGGATTCCGTACAAGATGCACTATCCATCAGATTTTCATTGTGCTACTGGAGCTCAAGCCTGCTGTAATGTACATCACACTTCAGAGGTATCTTAACTGAGGGATGCAAGTTGGGGGATTTATCCCCTAAATTCCTATTTGATATTGGTCGAAGGCTGCTCCCAGCCCTTGCAGCTTATTCTACACAAAGGCCTAATGCTATCCTGTGGTCAGGAAAAATGAAAATATTAGGCAAAGTCTCAGGTAATTAAGCAAGATGCTTTGGCTTTAGAGGTAAATGCTAAGGGGATATGAAAAAGCACCAGGCTCAGTTCTGTACTACCTTAAAGATGTAGTGGTGATGGTAAATAAACAAGGGATTTTTTGTTTTAGATATAACTACCAAAATTTTATAAATAAAATATGATACCTGGAATACACTTTAAACTAATATGAGGGGGAGGTAGAAGATGCAAGTATAGATGAGACAGGTTTGGTCAGTAGTTAAAAATGGATTAAGAGGGTATGGGTATATTGTATGATTATATTTTCACATATATTTGAAACTTATTATTTCCATATGCCACCATATGTATATAAATTAATTTAAACATGAGTTTTTACTGATATGCCCAAATTTAATCGATTACAACATGGCTCATTCTACCCTCCTCCTCTTACTAATCTGTAAATTTACTGCAACAGTGAGAAATATGGCTCCAATCATCCACCATTCATTTGCTTAATTATTCAGTTCAATTATACATGTGTAGTAATATCAAAATTAACATACAGCCTGTTAAGAAACAACTTTATCAAGAAGTACACACAGGTCTTTTTGCTTTTAGACTTAGAGACTCTAGTCCTATGCAAAGTGACTTAGATTAGCACCTTTTACACACACTTCCTTCAGAGAGCAATATTATTTCATACATTGTTATCAGAGTTAGGTTCTATTGTCATATTATGCATTCCTCTTGGGATCCCCCAACCTTCTAAAAGATTTTTAAGCAACAACTTTAACAACAAGTGTATGTATGCAGTTCTTTTTGTCGTTAGACTTCAAGACTCTAAATCCTATCCAAAATTACTTAGGTCTGCATATTTTACACACATTCCCTTCAAAGAGATTGTTTCATATTTAGTTTAGATTCTATTATTATGAATTCCTTTAGGATCTCCAAAAACTTTTAACTGATTTTTTAATTTGTATACACTAAGGTTCAGTCTTTGTACTATAAAGTTTTGTGAGTTTTGACAAATACATGTTACAAGTCTACCATTACAATATCATAAAATTTAATTACTCTTTCTAAAGAAAAAATATTGTGCTTCATATATTCAACCCTCCATGCCTCCTGCTGAGCCCATGGAAGCCACTTATAGTTTTACTGTATCTATATGTTTTGCTTTTTCATATAATGTTATATAATTAGAATCATATACTATATAGTCTTTTGTAGACGTTTTTAAGAGTTCTTTATATGTTTTGGATACAAATCTCTATGAGATAAACGTTTTGGTAACATTTTAATGTAGAACTAAAATTACTGGGGTGATATGAATTGTAATGTATATCATAAGGGAAATTTTAAGAAATAATGGTATAAAAATCAATGTACAACTCTTCAATAACTGCAATTTCTATTTGTATCAGCAACAATGTTCAAAAGGAAATATGCTCAAAACAAAAAGTACGACACAGTTATGTAACTGATAGGCAAACACATTTTTTAGACTAATGTATTAGTATGTTTTCGTAGTGCTATAAAGAAATGCAGAGACTGGATAATTTATAAACAAACGAGGTTTAATTGACTCACAGTTCTGCATGGCTTGGGAGGCCTCAGGATATTTATTCATAACAGAAGGCCAAGGGGAAGCAAGGTACATCTTACATGGCAGCAAGAGAGAGAGACTTCAGGGGAAACTGCCACTTTTAAACCATCAGATCTTGTGAGAACTCTCTTACTATCATGAGAACAGCATGGGGAAAACTTCCCCCATGATCCAGTCACCTCCCAGCAGATGCCTCCCTCAATACGTGGGGATTACAATTATAGATGAGATTTGGGTGGGGACGCAAAGCCAAACCGTATGTACTAAGTAAAAAAAAAAAGTTTTCATTTTTCTCATGCTCTACAACAGAATGAAAATAACTTTCCAATTTCTTGAAGAGATCATATATAAAAGCTGATAAAATTTAAATGAGATTCAAGAGCTGATGCATATGGGGCCTATGATACAGAGCCCAGCAACAATAAGTCTTGAGAAATATTAGCTATTATTACTTTCACTTATTATGAAAAGCAATACTCATCAAAAAATACTACATTTGAGAACACAAAAAAATTACCTAACATATTTTATAATAAAGATAAACCATTTCCATTATTTTTGCATCCAATATGATTCCAAATAAGTTACTTACCTAAATATGTAATTACAAATACCTACAGTGAAAAAAAACATGTTAATGATGTCAATGAAGCTTTAACAATAAAGTTACAAGAATAATACACATGTTAATGAAGGCTTGATTAACAAGAAAGTTACAAAAGTAGCCATATTAAAAATAGTTTTACATTCTAAGTTTACATGTAATTACTCACTCCCTATTTATCTCATAAATCATAGGTTAATGATAATTTTTACTCTAATGCATTTGACAAAATCTTCATAGAATGATTATGAATATGAAAACTATAGTTCCATTTTTCTATTTAAATCCAGAGACTAGCAATATCACTTTCATTTTGAGTATATCAGTCACTACAATTTCTCAAAATAAAAGCAGTAAGAGACTTACATTTGCCATTAGTTATACATTGTCAATTCACCAAACCTATGATCTCAATTCATCTGGTATTATCTGTGATTACTACTTTATTATTTAATATTAAATGAAGAATATCATGATCCTATGTTTAGAAATATTTGCGTCAAGGAGTATTTATAATCATATGATAACAACAAAATAAATTTAAATTATTTTCTTGACTTCAAACACCACATTATTTTTCTTTTACTATATAGCAAAAGAAAAAGAAATCCAATAGATCAAATTTTCATCCAGAAAACACTGCTGAAAGAACTCATAGATGAGACAAACAAATAGAGAAACATTGCATACTCATGGAATGGAAGAATCAATATCATTAAAATGGCCATAATGTCCAAAGCAATCTATAGAGTCAACGTGATTACTGCTAAACTACCAATGTCATTATTCACAGAACTAGAAAAACTATTCAAAAATTCATATGGAACCAAAAAAGAGCCTGAATAGCCAAAAGAATTCTATACCAAAAGAATGAAGTCAGAGGCATCATGTTACCCGATTTCAAACTGTACTATAAGGCTACAGTAACCAAAACATCATGGTAGTGGTACAAAAGCCAACAAATAGATGAAGAAAAGAATAAAGAACTCAGAAATAAGGCCATAAACCCACAGCCATCTGATCTTCAACAAAGTTAATAAAAATAAGCAATAAAGAAAGGACTCCCTGTTCAATAAATTGTGCTAGTATAGCTGGATGTCCATTGGCAGAAGAATAAAACTGGACCCCCTACCTGTCACCATACACAAAAATTAACTAAAGAAGGATTAAATAATTAAATGTAAGACCTTAAACTATAAGAGTTCCCCAAGAAAACCTAAAGACTACCATTCTGGACATTGTCCTTGGGAAAGAATTTATACTGAGTTCTCAAAAGCAACTGCAACAAAAACAAAAAAAAGACAAGTAGGACCTAATTTAAACTAAAGAGCTTCTGCACAGCAAAAGAATCTATCAATAGACTCAACACACAACCTATGTAGAATGGGAGAAAATATTTGGAAACTATGAATCTAACAAAGGTCTAACATCCAACAAAGGTCTAATATCCAGAAAATATTTGGAAATTATGAATCCAACAAAAGTCTAATATAAAAAGTTCCATTTAGAAGGAACTTAAACAATTAAACAAAAGACAATCCCATTAAAAAAAAAAATGGGCAAAAGACATGAACAGACACTTCTCAAAAGAAGAAATACAGGTAGCCCACAAACATGAAAAAAAAAATGCTCCACTTGCTAATTATCAGAGAAATGCAAATCGAAAACATAGTGAGATACTATCTCATACCAGTCCGAATGGCTATTAAAAAGTCAACAAACAACCCATGCTGATGAGGCTGCAGAGAAAAGGAAATGCTTATATACTTCTGGTAGAAATGTAAATTTGTTCAACCACTTTGGAAGGTAGTTTGGAGGTCTGGAGGCAGGGAACCTATCACGCTGACTTCCTACAACTAAATCAAAAGGAAAACTCAAACTTCCCATGCTTAAGTAACAAAAGGATCAGAGGGTACTCCCTTTGCAAGCCCCTCCCCGCTTCTGTGCTGCAGATGAAAAATGGAAAGTTTCTCTTATTGGTTCCCTACTGCAAACAATCAGACTGGTTGCAGGCCTAGTCTTCATGTGTAACTTTGTAATTTCACTTCATTCTCTGATTGGTTCCCTCAGGCAACCAATCAGACGTTTACATAAAGTGTAACTTTGTAACTTCACTTCAGCCTCTGACTGGTCACTTTCCACAACCAATCAGACTAGTGGCAGGCCATTCCTTCATTTACATAGGGTGTAAACTAAGTAACCAATGGGAAACCACTAGAGGATATTTAAACCCCACAAAATTCTGTAACCAGAGCTTGAGCCGTTGCTTGAGCCCTCTGTCACTTTGGAGTGTACTTTTGTTTCAATAATTCTGTGCTTTCATTGCTTTATTCTTTTGTTGCTTTTTTGTGCATTTTCTGCAATTCTTTGTTTAAAACACCAAGAACCTGGACTATTCATAGTCAAGAATCACCACTGGTAACACTATGACTGGGTATGTATCCAAAAGAAATAAATACTTCTACCAAAAATGCATGTGTACTCATATGTTCATCACAGCATTTTTCACAATAACAAGACATAAAATCAACCTAGGTGGTCATCAACAGTGGATTGGATAAAGAAAATATGGTACATATACGCCACGGAATACTATGCAGCCATAAAAAATGGATAAAATCATGTTATTTGCAGTAACATAAATGCAGCTAGAGAGCATTATCCTAAGTGAACTAACACAGGAATAGAAAATCAAATACTGCATGTTCTCACTTGTAATTCTGAGCTAAACATCAGGCACTCATGGACATAAAGATAGCAACAATAGACACTGGAGACCAATGGTCAGGAGAAAGGAATGAGAAAGATAAGGGTTGAAAAACTGGTATTGGATACTATGCCCAGTACCTGGCTGACAGGATCAATTATACTTCAAACCTCAGCATCTTGCAAGATACCCACATAACAGGCCTAACATGTACCCCTTGAATCTAAAATAAAAATTGAAATTATTTTTTAAAAGTTAAAAATGAGAAAAGAAAGAAGTAAAGAAACTTAGTCACATAATACAGCTTAAAAATGATCAACCCTAGGTTTCAACACAAGCAATTTCTCCTCTCTGGTTTGTACATTCTATGATATTCCATCCCCAATTTTCTATAGCATTATCAACTGAAATATTTTCACTCTCCTTAAATCTCATGGCTTCTGACTATTGAACTAGGAGGTTTTGATCCATAT
The DNA here is from genome assembly GCF_002776525.5 of Piliocolobus tephrosceles. NCBI lineage: Eukaryota > Metazoa > Chordata > Mammalia > Primates > Cercopithecidae > Piliocolobus > Piliocolobus tephrosceles. Next base: position 169,096,773 of record NC_045437.1, read on the forward strand.
CTTTGACCTGGCTCTTAATTTTTAATTCACCAATGGTATAGAGTTAGTAATAAATAAAAGTAAAGATGTTATTAATTGTATTCATCTGCTGAGGAAGACAACTTTTTACAATTTTGCTTATGTTTTAGTTATATCAGGAAGAAAATATAAGAACATTTCTAGAAATATTCCACTTAATATATGTAAAACTCAAGGTATATTAGAGTACATATAAGTAAATAACCGAGGAATTTTCATTCAAATTTGAATAATGATAGTATATACCTCATATGGCAGTTGTAAGAATTGAACAAGGCAATGTATGTGAAAGAATCTGGCACAGTGATTGGCATATAGTAAGAACTAAAATGTTTTGTATATCTAATTCATCAGTATCATCACTATCATCATTGTCACCATTCTCACACAGATCTAAATTCTGAAGCAAGTGTAATTTTAATAAAAAATAAGCACACAGATATAGATCACTCACCATTCTTTACTCATCAAGTTTCTAAGACTCCATTATTTAACTAAAAATTTCTAAATTTATTCAAGCAAAACTCATGGCTTCTGACTTGTCTCAACAAGTGGGGACATTTCTTTTTGTTCTTGGCTCCATTATGTACCTGTTCTTCCTCTTACTTGAATGGTAACTTACTATTTGCAGCACACAAAAGACATTTTAACCTCCTATGGCCTTATTTCCAACTGTATTACTGTGCTGAAATTATACTTTCACAAATGAGTGACCGATTGTCAGATTCAAAGGCCATTTCTTATTTGCTCTGCTCCTGGGCTTCTTTAGACCATTTAATTCATTTGACTTGTATTTTCCTTAAATTTCTTTGGTTTACTTCTCTCCAGATCTACTCTGTACACCAGATTGACCTTTTACAAATGCTCACTCACTGCTCTGCTCACTCCTCTGCTCAAATCCAAAATCATATCATTCCTCTGCCCACAACAATTAATGTTTCCTCATCATTTCATGGAGAAATAAAAAATCCTTAGTGTGACATTTGACATTATCAATAATATTATCTTCATTTATTCTTTTATAATTTTCTAAATAAAAGAGATGAAAAAAGTCTTACATTGTTGTCTGATCTATTTCACCCATTCTCTACCCAAGAAAATATTTTATATACATCATTGAAACTTCAACTTTCATTTTTTCTTCATTTTCTATCTACTGCTTTCCACTGACTAAGCTAAATAATGATCTCTGTAATTTCCCTACTTGAGCTAAATTGATCTATAAAACCTATGAATAAATAGAAACTTATAACCGAATATCATTCTTTAAACTTCTGAGCCAGATATAAAAGAAATTTATGACTTTGGGCAGCTCGGTCAGTTTTATCTTGTTACACATTCTAGGAAGATAGAAATTACTAATTGTTGGTCTCAGATAATGGTATCATTTCATATAGGAAGTTTTTAAAGAAAGTCTTATTTTCTCTTTTCTTTTGGGTCTCACTAAGTCAGTTTGATCTAAGCACAAATAAGCCTAATCAGTGCATAGATAAATAGCAAGATGAGAAAATATCTCTCATGTACAAATGATAGGTCACTCACTGTCCCTCCTTACCTTCCAAAAAATAAAAATAAAATAAAAAATAAACAGGTTATGAAGCAAGGTTTTTCTGTTATTGTATATTATTTCCTCTCTTTCCTCAGCCTCACATTATCTTCACTGTTATCTATTCTGTAACCCATCATGGATGCCAAGGTCTTGTCTGGAATTAATGTATTTATAGCCTATTTCACATGGGCTTCTCTTGTCTAATACTCTAAGCCAATTGGAAATATATTTCCCTGGAGTAGGTAGTGTTTCATAAAAATGACCAATTTTCTATTTGGAATTCAGTTTTTTTAGCAAGTCTTCTTATAATAACAAACTCCTAAATGATGTATGACTGTGTATGACTGTAATAACCAGGACACAGAAATAATATTAACTTATTTAGAGGTGTTATAAGAACTACATTAAGACATCACATGCTTCTTCAGAAAAAGCCAATTCTTCTTGACAATGAACAATTTTAAAAATAAAGGGGAAATCTTTGAACTATCTAAATAAAGAGGTGACTGGAGTTTAATATCACATAATTCTGAGGAAGCAAACTTAAATGAATGTTCCAGAAGTACACTGAAAACATAAATACATAAAGGCCTACCTGTGAGCCTGTGTTAATGGAGAACACTGAAATACTTCCACCCACCCCCTACAAAGAAGATGTCCTGATAGTGAAATGAGATTAGTAATTCTATATGATTGGTTCATTTTCATCCACCTGTTCTTTCAAAAAAAAACGCTGTCATAAACTTATAAGGTCAGAAACAAAGAAAGCATGTAAATATTTGAAGTAATTCAAATAAAAATATTTTACTTATTATATTCCTTCTGTGGATCCCGGGTGGTAAGTTCTCTGAAAATACACCATTATGAAAAAGGATTTAAACTGTAGAGCTAAAATAAACAAAAAAATGCCCAATATCATTAGTCTTCAGAGAAATACAAATCAAAACCACAATGAGATATGGTCTCACTCCAATTAAAGTGGCTTTTATCACAAAGACCAAAAAATAATGAGTGCTGGTGAGAAGGCAGAGAAAGAGGAATGCTCTGATACATGTTGATTGGAATATGCAAATTATTATAGTCACCATGGAAAACAGTACGGAGCTGTCTCAAAACACTAAACAAAGCACTGCCATATAAACCAGCAATCCTTTTGCTAGGTGTATATCTAAAAGAAAAGAGATCAGTATGTACTCCTATATTTATTGAAGCACTATTCACAATAGCCAAAATATGGAATAACCTAAGTGCCCATCAATCAATGAACGAATAAGGAAAAGTGGTTCAGATAAAGTGGAATACTATTCAGCCATAAAAATGACATCAATGAAATCTCATCATTTCAACAAGATGGATGGAACTGAAGGACATTATGTCAGGTGAAAGAAGCAAGTCACAGAAAGACAAATATCACATGATCTCTTTTATATATGGAAGCTAAATTGATCTCATGGAGACAGAGAATAGAATGATGGTTACCAGTGGCTGGAAAAGGTCGTAGGGAGTAGGGGATAAATAGGGGTTGGATAAAGGAATAAGTTCTAATGTTCAGCAACACAATACTGTGACCATAGTTAACATTAATTTACTGTGTATTTTAAAATAACTAGAGAAGTGGACTTAGAATATTCCCAACACCACAAAAAATGACAAATGCTTGAAGTGGTGAATATCTCAATTACCCAGATTTGATCACTATACACTGAATTTGAATTCTTGTATCAAAATATCACATGTGCCCCATAAATATGTATGTATGTATGTATCCATATATATGTGTGTGTGTGTGTGTGTATATATATATATATATGTATTTTTCTTTTTTTTTTTTTTTGAGATGGAGTCTCGCTCTGTCACTCAGGCTGGAGTACAGTGGTGAGATCTCGGCTCATTGCAACCTCCTCCTCCAGTGTTCATGCGATTCTCCTGCCTCAACCTCCAGAGTAACTGGGATGACAGATGTGCGCCACTACACCAGGCTAATTTTTTTGCCTTTTTAGTAGAGACAGGGTTTCACTGTGTTGATCTGGCTAGTCTCAAATTCCTGACCTCAGGTGATCCACCTGCCTCGGCCTCCCAAAGTGCTGCGATTACAGGTGTGAGCCACCACGCCCCACCCTGAAAAATTTTTTAAATAAAATGAAGTGTCATCCGAAATGTTGACAGGGTAAAAGTAGTGGTTGAGTTGAATCTTATGAAGTTTTTAATTGGCTTATATCATATCAGGATGAATCAGTAATTTACCTATTAGGCTCTTATATTAAGTTTGAAAAAAATCAGATGACTGAGGCTGACTGTATTTTTTTCAAGAAGCTCTTTTACCAATCAGTTAACAGCTTATTTGTTTTAAACTCACACAAAAATATTAAACTCAACAAAACCAAGCTGCTGAATGTTTTGCTATACAAAGGTACCCAATTTTTCACAACAAAGTAAATGAAAAAAATTCAGAGAATGACTCATGTTGATTCATATGTATTTTTTCTGGCTTCAAACATATTCTAATCTTCATTATATCATGGAGGTAAGGAGAGGTGGTTAGACAAATTGTTACATGATCTTTACTAAACAAAGAGTCTCTTTAAATCTACAGAAGAAAGTTTGATTTGAAATTCGACATTAGAACATTTCAACAGGAAAATACTCTTTGGTTCTTTTGTACCATTCATTTCTCAAGACACAGACTATTCAAAAGGGAATATACATATGCACCTTCCTTTCCATAAACACTGTTTGTTGCTATCATGCAGAATTCTTTCTATTTACTCTTGCTATTTGAAAATAAAATTTCATAACTTAACATAAATAACTAGATTTTGGTATTAATTATTTTGCATTATGGGTGAAATCAGTGATAATCTTATCAGCTCTCAACGCAAAGAGATTGGAAATGCCTATTGAAAATAGCACATAGCATGACAATCTAAAATGAATACTCTCATTGAACTGAAAATGTGAAAGTGAGAGTACATTGTTATGAATAATAATCAACACTTGGAAAACAAAATATTAAAAGACTTACATTTGGCTTTTCTACAATAATTTATAACTATTCTATAACACATATTCAAGCTCAGGTAACAACAACAATTTTCCCCATGGATAGATAAAACATCATTTATGTGACATAATTATTCAAACTCCTAACATAACAATTTTGTCTTATTTGATGTAATTTCAAGTTAAATTTTGTGCTTCTAAAATTTGAATTCTCAAGTTAATCCTGTATATTTTTTATGTTATAAAGATAACTAAGAATGTTTATGATGATGATATAAAAGATATAAAATTTTCAAATCATACCTTTAACTGTTTTTCTAGTGTTTTCTATGAAAATGAGTTTAGCATTGCTTTAGTTTTAATTTACAGATATATGCATTCTATGTTTTCAAAGAAAAAAGTGTTATTACATATTATCTATAGTTAAATCTTACTATTTGACATATGGTAAGGCCTTAGCATACTACTGCCACTTGGTGGTGTCATATACAAAAGAAATATCTAGATTTTTTTTTCAGCAGGAGTATATAAAAATTGTTTAAAGTGTACAATTATAAAATCAAATTTAAGAAATTGCTAACAACAAAATAACACTCTGATTCTATTTCTATCATTTCCCTTAAATAAAAGTAAATTTTCATACTGACATTTCTAGATTTCTGCATGATCTCATCGTCCCTGCGTCTTCTCTCCCTTGCTGTCTGTCCACAAAGAGCCTTCTTTCAGTTCTTTTAATTCTTCATGCATGCTCTTTTCTCCCTCAAGGATTTATGGCATCTCATTTATCTGCCTGACATGTTACCTGTTAAATGAATGCCATTTCAATCCTCTGAGTTTAGCTCAAATGTCATTTTCTTCTATAAGCTTTCCCAGTTTCAACCTTGGATAAAGTCTCCCAAACGTTTCATAAGACCTTGCGTTATTTTTTCATAGACTTATTAAGCTTTTAGATGAAATAATTATGTCTTTGATTAATGTCTGTTTTTCTCACTATTCCATATTTTCCACATTGAAAGATACTTTTTTTAAGTTATTAAAGTCCCAAAATATACTAGACACATATGAAATGTCAGGTGAATGAATGAATTCATGAAAGAATGAATTATACATGCAAAAATAGTGTAAGGAAAAATATGTGATACTTCAGCATTAGTTTGTCAAAAGTAAAGCAAATATGTTTTGGAAGAGAATTACTATTTGTCTGAAAGAGATAGATATTAGTAAATCTTGTCTATTTAGAAATCATCAACCTCACTACAGTCTGAACATGTCATGAAACCATGTAATTTAAAAATAGGTGCAGAGAAGCAATTTCGTTTCCCATTTCAGTATTTTACTCTCTCAAAGCAATATTAATAATCATTATTAAAAATCCCATCTATCCCAGAATTATCATTCAATAATATGTTGAATTATCATTCAATAATATGTTGTCAAAGGGACTCCCAAATAGAGCTCTGATAGTGCAGGAATCATTCACATTTTTAAATTGTTGGATAATATATAGAGAAATATATGGCAGCAATGATGGATAAATGACATATTTCTATATAATTATAGAAAGAACTAATTCTAAAATGTGGGGAATCAATTGCACAAAATGTAGATTTTCTAGTTTTTTGGAATTAAGTGTACACATAATTGTTTTTTATATAAATTCTAGCAATCCAGGAAAAACATAAATTACAAATATCACTTAGGAAATGTTGACAAACTAAATGACTTTTTTTATTTCCTTCTTTTTCTCCTCCCTTCCTTCTTTCCTTTCTTCCTTCCTTCCTTCTTTCCTTCCTTCCTTCCTTCCTTCCTTCCTTCCTTCCTTCCTTCCTTC